>NC_043713.1:24722452-24828978 GCF_006229205.1 Suricata suricatta | reverse complement strand
GAGAGAGAGAGAGAGAGACGGCGTGAGCAGGGGAGTGTCAGAGAGAGAGGGAGATAAAGAATCCAAAGCAGGCTCCAGGCTCTGAGCTAGATGTCAGCACAGAGCCCGACATGGGGCTCAAACCTACAAACCATGAGATTATGACCTAAGCTGAAGCCGGACGATTAACCAACTGAGCCACCCAGGCGCCCCAGGAGAACCAATTTTAATAGCTATTGCCAAATTGTTTTCTACGATGTTCTGTTCTCCACACCATCACTGGTGTTTTGGGCTAAATCGTCTCGTGGCATCTTAATTTGCATTTTCTTAATTTCTAGTGAGAAATCTGATTGCCTTTCATTTTTTAGTAAGTTAACATTTTACTTTACTTTCAATATTTTTTAATGTTTATTTATTTTTGAGAGAGAGAGAGAGCGAGCATGAGTGGGAGAGGGTCAGAGAGAAGGGGGGACAGAGAATCCGAAGCAGGCTGTGTGCTGACAGCAGAGAGCCCTATGCAGGACCCGAACCTATGAACCGAACCAGGAGATTATGACCTGAGCCAAAGTCAGACGCTTAAAGCCAACAGAGCCACCCAGGCACCCCTACAATTATATTTTACTTTTAAAGCAGCAATTGGAAAAATAGAGATAATCAGAAAACAGAGGAAGAAGCCCACCATAACTTTATGATGAAATCTAATGTCATTTTTGTGTTTTATTTTTTTCCTTTATATACCTTTTATGAAATTGACCTCTAGCATACACGTAAGTGTTAGCTTACTTGTTTATTTAGCATGATCTCCTAGGCTTTGTTTGGTGCCTTTTGGCATAAAGTATAATTGTTTAAATCTGCCCCTTTTCTGCCAGTCACTGTTGGCTAAATAGGGAAGCATAACCAGAGATAACACTTGCTCATTCAAGCCGTGGTCTAGGCTCTGGGGATAAACTCAAGAATAGAATGGACTAGAATTATTGCCCCCACCCCCCAGCCCTTCTTTTCTAGTGAGGAAGGAGAGATGGCAGACCAGAGGGAAATAGGATGTTAGAAGGTGTTTCACACCTGAGTAGGGCAGGAGAGGGGGTAGTGCTGGGTTGTCCCCAGTGGCTTACTTAGACTTCTGAGCAAAGCTTTGGAGACAGTGAGAGAATGAGCCCACCTGGGGACCAGTGTTGCTGACAGAAGGAATGTGATGGTCCAGCTCTGGCAGGGGAGGGTGCCCGGCTTGGAGGAACAGCCTGTGGGCCCGGCTGGCTGGAGGAAGGTGAGCAAGTGGGGGTGTCCTGGGAGAGCCAGATCTTTCCTGCAGGGCCTTTCCCTCCCCACTTTGGACTCTGGCCTTTTATCTAGTGAGACTGGGCAGGTGCTAGAGGGTTTTGAGCAGAGGATGGGTATGGCGTGACCTGTTAAATAGGATCACTCTGGATGCTGTGTGGAGAATAGGCTATGGTGGGGTGGGGGGGGGGCTGACAGTGGGGAGTGGTCAGGAAAGGAGGCAGGGAGATGAGGAAGCCATTTGGTTGGTCCAGGCAAGAGATGATGGTGGCTTGGAGCAGTGGGTCACCATGCAGGTGGTAAGAAGTGGTCAGATTCTTGTTATAATTGAAAGATAAAGATAACATGATTTTCTTTTTTTTATTATTATTAAGTTTATTTATTTATTTTGAGACAGAGAGAGAGGACAAGCATGGGGAGAGGCAGAGAGAGAATCCCAAGCAGGCTCCACACTATCAGTGCAAAGCCAGGTGCAGGGCTGTAACTCATGAACCGTCAAATCATGACCTGAGCCAAAATCAAGAGTCAGACACCTAACCGACTGACCTACCTAGGTGCCCCAAAAATATGAATTTCTAATGAACAACCCTGAGGATTTTAGTCTGAGCAGATGGAGGGGTGGAGTTTGCAGAAATGAGATATGAGATATGGGAAACGCTAGAAGAGGAGCTTTCGGGAGCAAAGATCGAGAGTTCAGTTTGGGGACGTGAAAGCTTTAACATAGCATTAATGTCTCAGTCTGATCAAGCAGGTCGCTCTGGAAGGGTGGCGTTCAAAGGAGAGGAATGACCCAGAGACTTTAACATCTGTCAGTAGTAGCATATGGCTGGCATTTTAGGCCAAGAGTGAGGGGGCTTAGAGAAGAGGGTCCAATATTGGGCTCCATGAGGCTGAGGAGGTGAGCAGGAACTAACAAAGGACACTGAAGGGTGTCCAGGGTCACTCATTTACTCTTCATAACAATTCTGTGAAGGTATTGTTGGGGTGGGATGATGGGGATGGGGGGATGGGGGGGACCCAGACAAAGAGAGGTTGAATAAACTGCCCAAGGTCACACAGCAAGTGTGTAGCTAGTCTGAGGTTTGAACCGAGTGGTCTCACTCCAGTTGCCATTACTTGACCTCCCTGCTGCTGGTAGAGTCTGTTCATTATAACAGGTGGGGGAAATTGAGTCTTGAGAATAAAGGGGCTCATCCAAGGTCATAGAGTTACTGATAGAGCAGGAATTGGAACTCAAGATTTGCTGCTTCAAAAACTCAAGCTCCTAATCACTACATTACGCACAGGAAAATTGGGGACTTTTTTTCTTTTTTTAAGATATGAGCAAAAAGCCTTTCTTCCTCTCTCAGATCTCAGCCCTGGGACAGCACCTCCTCCCCCTTACACACAAGGCTTTTCTGGGTGGAGAGTGGGCTGCTAGCCAGTCTGTGCTCCCACCTCCCCTACTTCTTTCGCCTCTCCTGGTCAGTGTAAAGGAAGCAGTTGAACTTGCTCCTGACTAAAGCTCAGGCTTTAGGCCAGTGGGATTCTGCTCCTGGCTGTCCTATGCCTGAGCTTCGGGAGAGTCTCGTCCCCTTTCTGGGCATTGCAAGAAGGTAGTGGCTCCCACTTGACCTTCAAGTCATTCACTGGGCTGTCCTGCCACCCTGTTGATTAAGAAGCCCTGGATAAGATGACTTTTTAAATGAGTTTCCACTTTGAAATAAATTCAGATGTAAACACAAATGATGATAATACTACAAAGAATCCCTGTCTTTCACCCAGAGTAGCCAATTGTTAATATTTTACAACTTTTGCTTTCTACCTCTCTCTCTTTCACAGAGATATTCTATAAAGAGATTTCTCTGATTCATCTCAGAGGAAGTTACAGATTCCCTTCTATTCCTAAACATTTCAGTGTGTGTTTTCTAAGAACAAAGACATTCTCTTACATAATCATAGTACAGGAAATAAACATTGAAATACTATTATTATTTAATCTATAGTTAATCTTCTATTTCACCAGTTTTCCCAATTATATCCTTTATAGCAAAAAGAAAAACTTCTAGGATCCTCAGAAATTAAACAGAATTACCATGGGATCCAGCGATTCTACTTCTGGATATGTAGTCATAAGAATTGCAAGCAAGGACTTGGGCAGATACTTGGACACGCGTGTTCATGGTAGTGCTCTACACAACAGCTGAAAGGTGGATGGGTAGCCAAGTGTCCAACAGTAGATGAATGAATAAACAAAATGGTTTATCCATACCATGAACTAGGATTGAGGCTCAAAGAAAAAAGGAAATCCAATGACATGCATGCACCTGGATGTATCTTGAGGACTTTATGTTTAGAGAAAGAAACCAGATACAACAGGACATATACTGTATGATTCCACTCCTGTGAGGCACTTAGACTAGTAAAGTCCACAGAGAATGAAAGCAGAATGGGGAAATGGCGGTTCGCTAGGAGGCCAAGGGCCTGGGGGGTTAGTCTTCGATGGGGACAGTTTCAGTTTGGGAGGCTGGTAACAACTCTGGAGACGGATGGTGGTGACAGTTGCACAGTGATGCCACTGAATTCTACTCTTTAAAATGGTAAAACTTATGTTCTGTGTATTTTACTACAATTTTAAAAAATCTGGTTCAGTGTCTAATCCAAGATCACACATTACATTTAGTAGCCAACATTTTTATTGGCTCTTTGAATTAAAAGCTATTTATGCCTTTACTCATTCTGCCACTTTTCGGCTGTGTCATCCTGGGTAAGTTATGCTTTGCCTCAGATTCCAGATTTGCAAAGTGGGCATGATAAACGTGCCTAGATCTCCATGACGAGTACGTGTTACTATATGTAATATGCTTAGAACAGTGCCTAGATGTAAATGAAAGCTTTATATATTCTGGCAAATTATTCTTGTTGTAGGTGCTGCAAATAGCCTCTCACTTGGCTTTCATTTTGGTCTTGATTTTCTTTTGTCATGCGGAAGTTTTAGATTTTGATGCAGTTTAAAACTTGTCTGTCGGAGCCAAATCAACTTGGACGTGCTGTCGATGGATAGCGTGAGGCAGACCCGGCGTGGTATTTCCTCTCTTTCCTCTATTCGTCTCCATCCCCGTGTTTACGGATGATCTCTCCTTTCCCTGCCTTGATACACTATCCTTATCATTATGAAATCTATAGTCTAAATTCTCATTTGTACATGTTTGTTTATGGATGCGGTTTTGTCAACTACCACTTTGACTGGAGTCAACTAGCCAGTTTGGCTCTAACCTGGTAACATCCTTGGACATCGGGAAGTACAGTCCCTGGGTGGACTTTGTACTATTGAGAAGTGGGGTGGTTCGTCTTTAGCACTCTCAGCCTCCCCCACTGTGCTCAGTGGTTTCCCCTGACTTTCACGAAGTCTGCTCCTAAAATACAGTCCCTCTTGGGGTGCAAGTGATAGAGAACTGATTTTAATTTTTTGGTATTGTGAAATAATTGAAATGCACTGATATAGGCAAAGAATAAGAGGATAAGCATCTATTCTGAGCATAGAATAAACAACTATATCCGTTTATGAAATCGTAATGCTGTGCTACCTGTGTTTCTGCCTCGTAAAGTAATAAATGAATTATAGCAGCAACGATGGAGGCCCCACACCACCGTGCGTGAATTCGATGTTCATCGTTTCCATTTATAAAAATTTCCCACTTTTCCTGCCTCTTCCACGTTCAATGACCTTTTCAGAAGGACACCACCTCTTCCCGCAGAGGACTGGCTCCTAGCTGTAAACCAGCTTACCTTGAAGGAGACCTGCTCTAGGTCTGGAATCAGGCCTGGGGTGGGACAGACGAGAATGCTTTGAGATGGGGGCCCTTGTCTCTATTCTGGAATCCTCTCCTACAGGTAAAGGACAGGTACAAGGAAGACCTATATCTGGAGATTTTTCTAGGCAATGGCTCAACAAAGGCGAAGGGGAGGCAGGAGGTGGGGGCTTCAGACTAAGAGCAATCCCAGCAGAGCTGGGAGCTTTGGAGTGGGGAAGGGAGAGTTCCCACAGGGCTTTTGGCTTGGGAAGGAACCCTCATCCCAACTGGGCACCAGGCAGCAGCCACAGAGGAGAGGAGGTCCCTGGGGCTGCTGCTTGGTCAGGGGTGGGAGTTGGGAGCCTCACAAGCTCGGTGGGCACAGCTTTGTGGGGTAAGTGCAGGGATTCACACTTAATCCCTCCCCCGGAGGTCAGGAATGCTCCACACAGCTGGACCACAGCCTCCTCTCCAACAGCTTCGAGGGGGGCCTGCCTGCACCCGGCCCGGCTGGGCCTCTGGGGTGGGCTTCCCGCACACTTTACCTTCTTGCTCTCATTCTCACAGATCAGCTCCTCTGCTTGCTGCCTGTCTGTACTGTGCTCTCGGATCCACTATGTTTCCATCTCTGCCTCGACTATCAGTGGAAAGCTGAACACTGGACTCTAGCCTCCTGACCTGCTTTCCCCCGCCCCCCCCCAGGCTAGTTAGCCTTCCCTAACATGGCTCTGATGACACCCTCCCCTAGCAGGATTGCCCCCCTCTTCTGACCCTGTCTACTCAGAAAAGGTCTTTGACTGCCTTGGCCAGAGTCTCTGCAATCTAGCCTCTGAGCCGGCCAGGGTTCTACCACCTGCGTCCAAGCACTGGCTCACACTTCTCTGGGAATCTCCACTTGCCCAATTTCCTGCCCTGCACCCACCCCCCAGCCCTCTGCCAAGGGCAGAGTCTTCCTTTGGACATCTCCCCTCACCTGTGAAGGGAGGCGCTTGTTGCCAGTTGTACACCCAGGAAATGCTTCTGGTTAAGGATGACTTTGACAAAGCAGAACTGTCCCACAGGAGCTTGGAACTGCTCCTGGGAAGCCTAACCAGGGGGTTGAGTTTGGATCTGGCAGTTCTTGTTTGGTAGGAGGGGCCCTGGAGACTCTCTTCCCGCCTTGAGGAGCCCAAGAGGAAGAGTCACGAGTCACTGTTTTGTGAGATGTCACATCAGCACTATGCAGGTGGGGGCGAAGTGTTTGGGACACCTGAAACTGGGGGGAGACTTTCTCTGTGAGGCTGTCCTAGGGTGGGTGGGATGAGGGGTACGTGGTCTCCCCAGCCAATAGTTCTTGCATGTCTTGGCCACCCCTTACCCTGTCGGCCAGGCCCCACTCAGGAAAGGGGGAACCACTGCAAGTATATTAAGGAGAGAGATTGCTTTCATAGTTTCACCATTTTATACAAATATATCCATGCATTTGTGTATATGTATATATTATTCAAAAATATGTGTGTATATGTACATATAGGTATCACTTATTCTGAAATTATTTTAGTTAAACTTAAGGCAGAGCTATAAAAATAGTATAGGGTTGGGGTGCCTGGGTGGTTCCATTGGTGAAGCATCTGACTTCGGCTCAGGTCATGATCTCATGGTTCGTGAGTTCGAGCCTCGTGTCTGACTCTGTGCAGATGGCTCAGAGCCTGGAGCCTGCTTCAGATTCTGTGTCTCCCTCTTTCTCTGTTCCTCCCCTGCTCATGTTCTGCCTCTCTCTCTCAAAAATCAATAAACATTAAAAACATTTTTAAAATAGTATAGGGTGTTCCCATGCACCTTAATACGAACACCTTACATAACCATAGTACCATAATGAGAACTAAGGACTTAGCACTGGTATAATGAGACTGTAGGCAGATTTCACCAGTTTTCCCATGAATGTCCTTTTTCTGTTTCAAGATCCAAATTGGCATCTAGCTGTCAGGCCTCCTTATTCACCTCCAATCTGTGACACTTTCTGGGTCTTGTCTTTGATGACCTTGACTTGAGTGCCAGTTACTTACTTCATAGAAAGTTCATCTATTCAGGTTGCCTGATCCTTCCTCTTGATTAGATTGAGGTTGTGTGTTTTAAAAAAAAATTTTTTTTTAAATTTTTGTTTATTTATTTTCAAGAGTACAGGAGAGTGGCAGAGATAGAGAGAGACACAGAATCCAAAGCAAGTTCCAGGCTCTGAGCTGTCAGCACAGAGCCTGATGTGGGGCTCGAACCCACGAACTGTGAGATCATGACCTGAGCCAAAGTTGGACGCTTAACTGACTGAGCCACCCAGGTGCCCTTAAAAACTTTTTTATATTTATTTTTGAGAGAGAGAGAGACCGAGCATGAGTCGGGGGAGGGGCAGAGAGAGGAGACACAGAATCTGAAGCAGGCTCCAGGCTTTGACTGTTGGCACAGAACCTGACATGGGGCTCGAACTCACCAACCATGACATCCTGACCTGAGCTAAAGCCAGATGCTTAACCAACTGAGCCATCCAGGCGCCCCAAGATTGTGCACTTTTGACAAGAGCACCTTACAGGCGATGTGCCCTTTTCAGTGCATGGTACCGGCATGTTCCTGATGGCAATATGCTTCTTGATGAGCAACATTAGCCCTCCTTCTCTTGGTGAAGGTGGTGTCTGATGGCTTTCTCATTTCCCTTCCTATAATTAATTAATACATATATTTATTATAACTAATGATGAATATAATTAATGAATGTCTTGAGAGGAGGTGCTTTGAGACTGCACGTATCCAGAGAGAGAGAATTTAATCAAGGCAGCTGGTTATCCAGATGACAAAAGAACTGAGAAGCTATGTACGTAACCCAAGGAGCAGCAAGTGGCAGCTGCACTGAAGGAGGAGATGGTGTTGCCGGAGCGCAGGCGTCAGGGTCAAGCACAGAAGGCCTATCTGGTGAGGTCCGGAGCCATGAAGGAGACCCAGTGACTGCCGGGAGTGCCACCTGAGGCATAGAGAGAGCCTGGGAGAAGTGCCTTGGTTTCTCCCTTTTTCCTGTCTCCCAGTGGCCAATCCCAGATGGAAGCCAGCTGCTCCGGGAGCCTGGGACTTGCAGTCTGCAGGGGTCAGCTCCTCTGTGGTGCAGACCAGAAATGAGGCAGGCAGACCGGAAATGAGGCAGGCCGACTGGAGCTGAGGCAGGCAGACCAGAGATGAGGCAGACGTGGGCGTGAGGGCACACTTGCTCAGGAATGCTGCCCCTCCCTTTCCCTTGAGCGGCGCCATCCAATACAATAGACACTAGTCACATGTGTCTGAAGCACCTGAAATGTGGCTGGTCCAATCTGACATGTGCTCCAAGTAGATTTCAAAACCTTGGTATGGAAAGAAGAATATAAAAAAACTCATTAATAATGTTTGATGTGAATCACCTTTTGACATGGCCATATTTGGGATATATTGAGATAAATGAAACATGATTTAATTTAACCTTTCCTTTCCATTCTTTTTTGAGAGAGAGAAAGGAGAGAGCATGAGCACACGTGTGTTGGGGTGGGGGGCAGAGGGAGAGAGAGAATCTTAAGCAGGCTCCATACCCCAGCACTGAATCCAACATGGGGCATGACCTTGAGATCATGGCCTGAGCCCATCAAGAGAGGCTTAACCAGCTGAGCCACCCCTGTGTCCTTAGCAGCCATATCTTAAAAAGGAAAATGTTAGGGGTGCCTGTGTGGCTCAGTCAGTTAAGCGTTCCATTCTTGATTTCTGCTTAGGTCATGATCTCTTGGTGGTGGGATCCAGCCCTGCCTTCGTCAGGCTCCTTGCTGACAGCATGGAGCCTGCTTGGAATTCTCTCTCTCTCTCTCTCTCTCTCTCTCGATCTCTCGATCTCTCGATCTCTCGATCTCTCGATCTCTCGATCTCTACTTTGCTCCCTCTCTCCCTCCCTCTCTGTCCTCCCCCACTTGTGCATGCATGCACACACTCTCTTTCTCTCTCAACATAAATACATAAGCATTAAAGGAAAATAAAATCTGGCTGCTAGATTATTTCAAATTTCATCTGAGGCTCCTGTTTGTAGCTCTCATATTATTTCCTTTAGATACCGCTGCTCTAGAGTATACTTGTACTGGCCTGTGTCATCAGCGCTGTAACCATGCCCTTGACCCACAGTCCGGAGGGCGTGGCCAGCTAAGGTTTTACAAAACTGTGACTGCCCTGGCCTTGAGCCATTCATGCTCACAGTTTTGACCAAGTAGGTCAAACAGAGATATTGGGCTCCTCTGCTTTTCATGTATCACACAGGGTGTAGGTCAAGGTTAATGTTCAACATTAACCTAAGAGGCTAGTTTATTACCATATAGCTAGATGGCACCTTACAAAGGAAATCCAGTACTGCGACTGCTACTTCATATCTCTACAGCGTTTTTAAATAAGTTTATAGAAGTCCTATGTTTCAACCCTGTAGTCACCCAGCCTTGCTGGCCCCATTTTGTAGATGACAAAATCAAGCCTGGCAGATCCACGGTCAAAATACAGATCAGCCTCACCACCACAGATTCAGAGGGTGGAGGGGGGTCTCAGGATCCTTGTACAGCATGTTTCGGGGAATCTCACGCAAGTGGTTGTCAGACCACACTTTGGGGCACCCCAGGTCTGTGAGCTCCTGAGCGGGTAGTGCTGGGACTGGGCTGGAGCTGTGTATGTGGGAAGATCCACACCCATCTGCCTCACCTCCACCTGTAACATTGACACTGTGCAGGGCTGGTGTGGCTCAAGCCAGTCGGGCAGTCAGATGAGGTTCTGGTTCAAAACACAATCACCCTGTGTCACCGGTTGTTGGCCCTGGAACGCTGCTGGGTCTCCATCACTCTGGTGGGTTTAGGGAAAGGGGAGTAATTGGGCCTGCCCCAAGCATACACCACAAAGGGTCACCGCAGGGTGGAATTTGGAGACGCCAGTGTGGACCTGGTGGTAGGGAAGGATTTGCCGCTGCAAATGGGCAAGCAGGATTTTATCCTGGCTCTACTGCCGAAGAGCAGGGCCAGACCTGGAGGGCCGGACAGGGTGACGACGAGCCTCTGTGTCCAGCCATCACTGACCACCGTTCTCTTTCCCTGCAGTGGACAGCGGACTGCAGTGAACATCTGGACAGCAGCTGTTCCTTTTCCCGAGGGCGAGCCCCTGCGCAGCAGGTAGGGGACCCGCTCTGTGTTCCTTTGGGGGTTGTAATGTGTTCCTGTCTGTCTGGGTTCCTGGGCTGGCCTGTGTCGGCTCTCCTGAGAAGTGGTGCTGTGGAGAGAGCAGGAAACAGGAGAGAGGAGGGTGCAGTCTGCTTTCCGGAAAGTTCTCCTTGAACCCCCAGCCCACAGTGAAGCACCCCCTCCCCCAGAATACATAGATTTCTGAGATTTTTTTTCTGGTCAGGTATTTTCATCACTTAATGATTTTTGTATCAACATCTGCAAACAGCTGCAGGTCCATTGAGAGGAGAGTGCACAGGTGATGTGTGGAATAGCACAAGTAGTAGTGTGAATGAACTTGGAGACTCACATGGCAGCATTGGGGGTGGATCCCACAGTGGGACCCCTAGGGTTATGGTGCTAGTCACTTGAGATCACTTCTGCTCCTCGTTTGCAAGGGACCTGGAGGGGCAGAATGTGGGGACAAGGTGTCAGCACCCCGCCTGTGTTACCCGCCCCCCACCAGCCATCCAACCCACTGTTTCTCTCCCTGTTGCTTGCCTGGGAGATCCCCTGGGGCGGCCACACAGGCTTGGGCTCTGGGCCTGGAGGGACGAGGCAGCAGCTCTGGAGACGGACCCCCAGGCCCTGTGTACCCTCTGGTTGTCCAGCCATCTTTGCTGATATCTCATTCCTGCCTGTGGGAAACCATGGGATTAGAGGCTGAGAAAACTTCCACCCCCAACCGTCAGCCCAGCCCCGCACTGCACCTGTCCAACCAGATACAGGGGACCTCGATGGTCTCTGGCACTCACTTGCTCTGAATTTCTTTTTTTTTTTTCTTTTATAGTTTATTGCCAAGTTGGTTTCCATGTAACGCCCAGTGCTCATCCCGACAAGTGCCTCCTCCATGCCCATCACCCCCTTCCCCTCTCCCACTCCCCCATCAGCTCTCAGTCTGTTCTCAGTATTCAAGAGTCTCTCATGGTTTACCTCCCTCCCTCTCCCCACTATTTTTTCCCTTCCCCTCCCCCATGGTCCTCTGCTAAGTTTCTCCTTTTACACTTACAAGTGAAAACATATCATATCTGTTCTTCTATGTGACTTATTTCACTTAGCATGACACCCTCGAGGTCCATCCACATTGCTACAAATGGCCATATTTCATTCTTTCTCATTGCCATGTAGTACTCCATTGTATATATAAACCACATCTTCTTGATCCATTCATCAGTTGATGGACATTTAGGCTCTTTCCATGATTTGGCTATTGTAGAAAGTACCGCTGTGAACATTAGGGTACGTGTGTCCCTATGCATCAGCACTCCTGTATCCCTTGGGTAAATCCCCAGCAGTGCTATTGCTGGGTCATAAGGGAGTTCTATTGTTAATTTTTTGAGGAACCTCTACACTGTTTTCTAGAGCAGCTGCACCAGTTTACATTCCCACCAACAGTGTAGGAGGGTGCCCGTCTCTCCACACCCTCGCCAGCATCTTTAGTCTTCTGATTTGTTCACTCTGACTGGCGTGAGGTCGTATCTCAGAGTGGTTTTGATTTGTATTTCACTGATGATGAGTGACACTGTTGCTCTGAACTTCAATGCAGTTTCATTCACACATTGTCCCAGGCCCCCTTGTTTGTGTCCGACTTCTGTCCCAGGGCACCGGTTAAATCAACTCATCTCTCTTCTGTCCTAAGGGAAGATGGTTAGTGGCCTCAGTTCTAGATCTCTCTTAGGTTGCAGGGCTTTGTGCGCCATGGTGTGTGGCAATAGCTTCCTTCCCAACTGCTAGATGTGTGTGTGTGTGTTCATTGTTTCTTGGGCAGGAGGCTCTAACAAGAGCCCTGGGTTGGGGTTGTGGGTAGGGGAAGAGGCACGAGACCCAGGTTCTCCTATTTGCTCTGCCGCAAGTGTGGTAGAAAGTCTTTTCATCCTCAGCCTCCTCGTGTAAAAATCAGGTAACTCAGTGGCCTCCATGCTGTTTTGTAACTGAGGTCCATGGAGATATAATCACCTGACCAAGCTGGGATTGGACCCAGGTCTCTTACTGCCCCTCCCCCCATTTGGCCATTTACCTTGCCTTACTGTAGCAGGTGTCTTTCTCTGGAGGACTTTTGTCCTTGTCACTAGACTGCCAGCACTTGGTCAGGGACCCCATGTTATCCTCACTGAATCCCTAAGGTGTAAGTGACCTAAGGCCTGGTGCATAAGGAACACCATCTGCCAATTACCCTAGGGTTTTGTATGTGAAGATTCCCTTAACTCTTCAGCGGCAGAGGTGAGCTCGGATCTGGGGACTCAAGGATCGGACAGAGGGTCCCAGGGAAGAGTTGAAGTTCTTGGATGAAGGACACAAGCGGCTGATAAATGGGAGACCAAAAAGCTAGCTCTCTGTTTTTTGGTCAGTAGGTGTTTGGTTTGGGGATCTTCCAGCATCTTCCTTTTTCCCCCCCTCTCCCTGTGTCACCTTTTCTAGACCCCCTTTTGCCACTGATTCCCCCTGGTCTCAATCCCCTGTCATTCCCAACAAGATTATGGCTCGTGCTCCCGCTTGCCTCTGTCACCCCGTGCCATCCTTTCATGGCCAGGTTCATGCCCCTGGAGGTTGGTGGGTGGGGAGTTGTCTAGACCACAGGCTGATGGAGCAGGGCTGGGGGCCTGTGGTACAGGGCACCCTGGCAGCACAAGCACCAGCTGACCCCCAGTCCCACCTTTGGGGAGCAGCTTTGCAGTCACCTTGGGGTAACCAGGGTTAGACAAGATGAAAAGCAACTGAATTTGAAGAATTGTAAAAGACTTGTTAGACTTTTCCTTGGCAGGTGGAACCGAGACATAGTTTCATTATGCAGGAAGAACCCCAGGAAAGTGGAGATGGGGGTCTGGTTAATATAAACTTGCCTCACTTCCCTGATATGCCCAGAGGAGGGATCATCTCAGAAGGAGGAAGGGGGAGGGGGAGAAGCAGAAGGGCAGCCAGGGCACTGAGGCAACCATGGCCTCAGGCCCCTGTGCCGCGTGTTGTGGGAATCTGCTGTGCCTGAGCCCTGGGGAGGCTGCACCCCATGCTTTGTGGTGCGGCTTAGATCCAAGGAAATCCCACCTGCCAGAGACTTCAAGGGTGTTTGTGGAAGATTTCCTATAGATTCGTCAGCCAGGAGTGTTGTAGAGGCTTGATATGAGCCCTGTGTGTGCCTGAAGCATGGCCCCTGCCTTCAAGGGCCTTACCATACAGTCAGAAGGACAAGGAACATTGTGTTAGGGACAAGGCACACTCAGAACAGATGTAGGTGTCCAAAGGGTGGCCCGACCTCAGGTACCACAGAGTTATGGAGCCTAGGTGGGGCAAGCAGGGAAGGTGGGATTGAGCCAGACCCTCTGGATGGAAGGCCACGTTTTGCACCCCGATGCTGTATGCATCGTAGATGGAGAGGCAGGAGTCTGATTGAAACAATGACTTCTTGGTTCAGGCACGAGAGACCTGATGGACATCAGTGATTCAATTAATTGAGGATACAAACAGTAGAGTGGTGTAAACAAAGTGGAAATTTCTCTCTCTCTTGCCACCAGCTTGGGTGGGTATTTGGGGTTGGCATTGCAGCTGGACAATGTCAGGACAGTCTCCCTCCTTCTCATCTCTATGCCTGCCCCAGAGGGTTGCCTTTGTCGCCCGGTGGCCCATGGCGGCTCGTGTCTATGCTCCTGCCAGTGGGAGCCCTGCTGAGCCCTGAGTGCGTTGGACTTCCCTCATGAAGTAGCCGTCTTCTGATGCCCTCAGGTAGAGAAATCAAAGCAGGACAGCATCCCTTAGGTGACTGCGTTACAAGGAATGTCCTTACCTACACTGTCCTCAAGTAGCTCCCTGATAGAGCTGCCATTGAAGGGTGCGTTTGCTGGGTGCAGCTCTGATGGGTATATGGGGGAATCCTTCAAAACTCCCTTCATCCTGGTCCACCAGGTGCAGGGTGGACCACCTGGCCCCCAGCTCTAAGGAACCCCTCCCAGCCCCATGAGCCCACCCCCTGTTCTCACTGACCCCTCTCATCCAGGCAGACACCCTCACTCAAATTCATGTTACAGTCAGGCTGTTCCAAATACACCTGCCTTTCCCCTCAGGCAGCTGGTCAACCTTGAGATGAGTGCTAGGGCTGCCTCTACATCCTTGACCACCCCAGGCCCAGGGCTTTACACATAGTAGTCACTCAATTAAGACTCCTGAGACTGTACTGAGTTGGCCCAGGCCAGGCAGTCAGTCCCTGGTGGGCCCTATTCCTCTGGCCACACCAATTTTGCTGTTTCCAAGGTTGTTGGGATGGTAGGGGCAGATCTGCTACCCCACGTTCACCCAGGGGGAAGAATTTCAGGAGGAAACTAAAGGTACTTGAGATTGGAGTTGCTGGCTAAGTGAGCATTCCACCTTGGCCACAGGGGTCCAGGAAAGTGGGGTTGGCAGGAGGATGTTGAGATTCTGCGTTCTGCCCAGCAAGCTCTGGGTGGCAGGTCACAAAACATGCCCTGAATGTGTAGCCCAGATGTAGCCACCATTTGGGGATTAGTCATGCACTGAGATTATATTTTGTCATTTCAACGAATGCAAAGAGAGGATGGGAAAAACCATTGCCTTCTTTGACCCCTTTCAGAGGCACAAAGTGGGTGTAGCCTAGGGTGGGTTAGGTCTCATGAGATGGGAAGAAGGGGTTCAGAGGACAGTGGACTACAGATAGTCCTGAAGAGGCTTATCCAACTGCCTGAAATTGGGATTCGGCTATATTCAAGGTTATTTCACATCCTGGCAGCCCATTTCCAAGAGACCTGGTTCATTACCTAGTCACGGAGTTAGGAAGTTGCAATTGTTTCCAGTTTTTCACTGTAGTAGCAGAATCATTGTGGAGATGATTTGCAGGAAACTAGCTCATGTGAGAGAGTACAACCCGGTGCATTTAGAAAATGTCTCAAGATGCCAGCATGGGATTTAGCATTCAGGGAAGAAAGCCAAAGGCATAGGAGAGGTTGTATGAGGTCAGGAGCTAGCAGCTCTTCTCTATCTGCACAGAGATGCCAAGGAAAGAAAATGAATGTGTACAGCATCAGAGCCTCTGATTAGTCCTTGGGAAGGACTTTCTGACTGAAGAACTTATCGGCCCATCATGTTGGCTGTTGAACAAGGCAATGAAATCTTCACTGGGAGCCTAATGGGCACACCTCCTTATCAGGCAGTTTCACACCGAGCCCTGGGAAAGGTGTGGGTGTGTTAGAAGTGAGGTCTTTGAGTCCTGGCTGTTGGCCTGGGATCCCACATTCCCTGGAGTGATGAGAGAGGGGCACTTTCCCTATGCAATTGTGATGTCTGGTGGCACACTAAAACCTCAGGAAGGAGTGCAACGATCCATTGTCCCAAGGGCCAGGAGAACCAGATGTTGTCCCCGGTGTGGCACACATTTTGATGCCTCTTCTGCAAAATGATAGACTTCTCTGAACCTCTCTGGAAATCTCTTTCATTGTTCCTGGGTCTCCAGAAAAGAGCAATTGGATACAAATAGCTGCTAAAACCAGCCACAAGTCTGGATTTTCCTGATTTCCCTTACTCTCACTAATACCTGTACCAACCTGTGGCTGGGTTTATTCCAGGTGCCAACATTGACTGATCCAAGGGATGGTCAGTAGTAGGCAGAGGTGAGCCTCAAATACACAGCTTCCCTCTGACCCACACACAGAGAAGGGGGAAAGGAGTTTTCTGCCAGTTATCTTGCTGCCCTCTAGTAATTCTAGTATTTGGCCCAGTGCCGATTAAACTTATTAGTACAAATGATATCTTAGTACAAGTGCCCAGATATTTACTCAGCTTCTGCAGATATTTAAGAAATATGTTCATGGCACTGCTCTCTATTCAGTTACTATTTCTTGAGTATCTGCTGGGATCTTGGCAGACACACATAAACTGGAGCCCTTGGACTCACTGCCTGTCTATACAGTAGAGGCCGCTTAACATGGAACAGGCTGAAGGCACCCAATGAAGTCCCTCAAAGACACATCCTGACCAGAGATCCTGAAGTTATTCCAAAGAGCAGTCCTGTTGGTCTCTGTAAGTTGAGAAGTGCTTTGCAGGACATGAGACCTGGTCTGTGCCCTCAGGAACGGTTAGGCTGTTTGACCAGACGGAAGGGAAGAGAGAAGAGGGTGAGGAGGGAAGAAATGGTGTTCGCGAGGCTTGAAGGTGGGTGTAATATTGGGATGTCAGGGCAGCAGGAGAGAGTACACCTTGAATGGGCGGTTTGTGCTGGGTGTTACAGGAGTGCTAGGAATGAGGGCGCTGGACGTGGACATGTCTGTGTGCTCAGCTGAGGTGCTGGAACTGCTGTCCCCCCTTCCCATGCTTGTGGACCTTCTCTATCTTCTACTTTCTCTCTATTCTGCACAGGTAAAGTTCTGTCCCTTCATATCAGTCAGGATAGCCTAGGTAATGCTACAGTGACAAATAACTTAGAGTCTAGTGACTTTGAACAACCCAGTCCTGATGGAGCAGTTGCATTTTCACCAGTCACCATGACCACTGGAGCACATTGCACTGACAAGTCAACATTCTGACCTAGACATAAGACACGTTACTTCCTTTCCCCAGACCTGGTCACATGGCCCTACCCAACCATAAACACCATAAAAAGTATCATCCCATTGTGTACTGGGATGGGGGAAACCAGCGCTATCTGGTGACTGGCTCTAGTTATTATCACACGCCCCACCTCTAGTAGAATCTCATCGGAGCTGGGGTTGACCTCTTCCTCCCACATCAAGTCCAGAGCTAAGCAGGTCTCCTGAGAACCCTAGAGACATCACGGGCTCCCAGGATGACAAGGAGTTCAGAGATCAACTGATCCGCCCTCCCGCCCTGCAGTGCAGGAACCCCTCAGGTGGCTGTTGAGCTGCTGGACATTTCCTGAAATGGGGAGCTCACTACTTCAAAAGGCATCTCAGAATGTTGTTAGGCAGCTCCATTGACTACAATGTCCCCCCCTTTTTTTATGTTTCTTTATTTTGAGAGAGAAAGAGAGCATGCACATCCTAATGAGGGAGGGGCAGAGGGAGAGAGAGAATCCCAAGCATGCTTCTCAAAGTCAGAGCCCAACTCAGTCTCAGGAACCATGAGATCATGACCTGAGCCAAAATCAAAGCCAGACGCTTAACCAGGTGAGCCACCCAGGCGCCCCTACAATGTTTTCTTTGACTCAGCCCCAAACCACCTTCTCGCAGCTCCGGCTGATAGTTCTAGTTTTACTCCCTTTGCCCATGGCTGTTTTAGTCTTTCCCGCAACAGTCGGCGTGGCCAGTCTGCCTTTTAAGCCAAATGTATTCGTTCCTGCAGCTGTTTCCCTTTGTCATGGTTTAGTTCTTTATTCCTCTATTTACCAGTTCTTTCATACATTGATCCAATCTGCACGTCCTCATGGAGGGCTGCCTGTGTGCCTGGCGGCTTGCTGGGAGGCGGGAAGCAGGATGGCGAGGTGATGGGCGCAGTCTCGGTTTACACAGAGGTTAGAGACCCCGCAGTGCTGAGATGTCTTGGATATGACACGGTGGTTCGTAGGTCCCATCCTGTCCTGGGTTACTCTCCTGGGAGAACTATGATTCTTCCTTTTATTCTTTTAATGTATTTTATTTATTTTTGAGAGACAGAGAGGGATAGCACAAGCAGGGGAGGGTCAGAGTGAGAGGGAAACAGAGAATCTGAAGACAGGCTCCAGGGTCTGAGCTAGCTGTCAGCACAAAGACTGACACAGGGCCCGAACCCATGAACTGTGAGATCCTGACCTGAGCTAAAGTCAGACGCTTAACCGACTGAGCCACTCAGGTGCCTCTCTTATTCTTCCTCATAAGCCTCCCTGAACTGAACACGGTCCTGCTGGCATGATCTGATTCTGCAAACTCTGATGCTCCCTGCATGTGAGCCTCTATTTCCCAGAAGAGATCACCTATCCCTGTCCTTGAGGAGCTTCTGTCTCCAGCTTACCTGGAGGAACTAGGATACAACCCTTAAAACGGTATCGATGGTTGACTTGGAGGGAGAACAGTCAGCATCCTTGGAGGCCCTGCTATAAACACTCTGAGCCATGTGGCCTAGTGTCTGTCCTCAGAGAACCTGGAGTCTGCTCAGAGAAATAAGACTTTCTGTAGTACGAAAGCAACAGTCCAGGGCAGCGTGTGAATGCAGGGAGGAGTGGGGCTGGTATCTGCAGGGGAGCTTGCGGCTGGGGGAGGAGGTCACATACACAGATACACAGGCAAGAGGGAGGAGGTGCCATGCTGTCATGGTAACAGCACTGGCCTGGGAGCCAGGAGACTTGAGTCCTGGCTTTCTTACCTCTGATTGGGTCCTGGCTGAGACACGTCACCTTGCAGTAGCCTTTTTCCCTTTGAAAAATGAGATGATCTAGACTTACGACCATCAAAATAAATTGTTAAAAATACAGACCTAGATTTCTGCTTTGGGGAAGATGGAGTATATATTCTTTTCTGTATCCCTCCTGTTAAATACAATCTTTCTGTATTCCTCCTGTAAATACAGCTAAGAAGATTCTGAAAGGTAGAGAAGAAGGCAGACCAGATAGGGTTTGGGGGACCTGAGCAAGGACACAGTGGTGACTTCCCTGGGTTTCCTTTTTGCCTCTAGCATCCCAGAGTTGGGGCTGAAAAAGGAGGTAACCAGGAAATGGCAATGGACACAGATCTTTTTAAAAGTACCCGTGGGAAAGTCTGTTGTCTCTAAGCAAAGGTCCAGGCAAAGATAGTTTCTTTTTCCTTTTTAAATTTTTTTACAATTATTTATTTTTGAGAGACAGTCAGAGCACAGGTGGGGAGGGGCAGACAGAGAATGAGACACAGAATCCAAAGCAAGTTCCAGGCTCTGAGCTACCAGCACAGAGCTTGATGTGGGGCCCTGAACCCACAAACCATGAGATTATGACCTGAGCCGAAGTTGGACACTTAACTGACTGAGCCACCCAGGCACCCCAGATATTTTCTATCAAGATAGAAATGTTTTAGGGGTGCCTGGGTGGCTCATTCAGTTGAGCATCCAACTCTTGGTTTCAGCTCAATTCATTATCTTACAGTTTTGTGAGTTTGAGGTCTCCATAGGGCTCTGTGCTGACAGGGTTCAGCCTGCCTGGGATTCTCTGTCTCCCTCTCTCTCTGCCCCTCCCCCACTCACGCTGTCTTTTACTCAAAAATAAATAAACTTAGAAAAAGAAGAGAAAAGTTTTAGGCAATTACTGCTCTACTCCAGCCAGATAGCACAGAATAAAATGTACCCACCCTCGCCCACACCAGCAAAGAATCTTGACTGACTGCCACCCTCACTGGGTTGTAATGAGCCCTCCCGCCCTCCACTGAGGTGGTGTCAGAGAAGGCCAGGCAGGCAGCAGGAACTTTCATCCCTACCAGCTTATACAGAGGGTCCCTCACAACCCCTGTGGTATTATTGGAGGTCATGTGGGGGCCTGGACTTCCACCCCAACTCAGCAATATTGCAGCACCCCTCCCCTCCCTACTGGGTTGTGTCAGAGTGAGTTCTACTAGAGACTTGAGACTTCCACTGTTGCCCAGTGGTAATGAGGCCACCCCCATGGCAGAGTCACTGGGGACTCTGGAATCCTGGAATTCCCACCTCCAAGGAATCATAACAGCAGGCGCCCCCCTGGACGTCTACCTACACTGGCAGTAGTGAGGGTGTGCCCCCCACCTTTCAGCAGCCAAAGTGGTATCACAAAAAGTCAGTCAAAACAGACGATTTAAATATGATTCAGAGTCTCACAACACAACACGGAAGTGTCCTCATTGCAACGACAACAAAAAAAATCATTTACCATACTAAGAACCAAAAATATGTCAAACTAAATGGGAAAAGACAATCAGTAGGTGTCACCACTGAGATGAGAAATTGGATTTTATCAAAATTAAATAGGGAAAACCCCGTTTAGAGGATGAAGAGACAAATTACAGAAACATGTTTCTGGCAAAGGACTAGTACTCAGAATATATAAAGAACTCCCCACACTTACCATTTAAAACAGTACACTTAGAAAATAGACACAAGACATGAGGAGACATTTTTCTCTGAAGAGAGAGGATGTGCAGACAGCCAAGAAGCACACAAAAAGATGTTCAACATCATCTCTGCAAGGGAAATGCAAATTAAAGCCACAACGAGAGATTTCACACCTATCAAAATAGCTAATTAAAATAAATATAGTGACAACGCTGCATGCTGGTGAAGATACAGAGAAATCGGATCACTCATACATAGCCGGTAGGCGTGGAAAGCCATTCAGGAAAACAGTTTGGCAGTTTGTTAAAAAACTAAACCTGCAAGTACCATATGAGCCAGGCATTTTCCTCCCGGGTGTTTATCCCAGAGAAAGGAAAACTTATGTTCACACGAAAACCTGTACTCAAATGTTTATAGCAGCTCTATTCATAATAGCCCCAAACTAAACCACCCAGATGTCCTTCAACAGGTAAACAGTTAAAACAAGCTGTGGCACTCAGCAGTCAAACAGAATCCGCCACCAACACAGGCAGCAACCTGTGTGAATCTCCCGGGAATTATGCTGAGTGAAAAGAGCCAACCCTCCAAACTTACGTACTCTATGATTCCATATATATACAATATTCTTGAAATGACAAGATGTTAGAAATGAGGAAGTAGTTTCAGGGATTAAGGAAAGGAGGAGCAGGAGAAAGTGGGCGTGGTACAGAGGGCAGCGGGTGGGAACCTTGTGCTGGTGGAAATGTTCTGCATCTTGACCGTATCAATGTCAATATCCTGGTCTTAATATTGAACTATATTTTTACAAGTTTCCACATAGGGGAAGCAGAGTCAAGGGTACAGGGCATCTGTGTTATTTCTTACAGCTAGATGTGAATCTACAATTACCTAAAGTAAAAATTACGTTTTTTAAAAGAACAGAATCTTTTGTGTCATCAGAAGCTTTTAGGGAAATCCCACATGGAAAACAGAAAGGGGTGAAACTACTTGGGGAGGCGAGTGGAGGAGGAGCCCACCTGTTGTCTCCTACTTCATCTGCCTCATTGCTCTGGGAGCATCTCTGCAGTACCCCCCGGGTCACCCCCAGTCCTGATGATCTTTAAGTTCCTTTCCTCCCTGGCCTTCTGTGGTTGAGTCTGGGCCTGGAAGGAATAGAGAATCTCTGGGGACTGGGGAGCTTCAAGAAGGTCTCCTAGCGAGGATGGCATCCTTTCTCTGCATAAGGACATGCAGGGTGGACGACTGGGGACAGTTAAATGGGCCTGCATTATTTTAGCAGATGCCGAAGAGGAAGGCAGCCAGAAGTGGCCTGGAGTGTTGTCCAGTCCAGGACAGGTTCACATAACATGTACATTAAAACCTAACAGCACAAACTTGTTAGCCAAGAGAGTGAACAGAATGGATTGGATTAGGGGAGGTATACTTGGTGGGGGGCGGGGGTGGAATGCCTGGGTGGCCTCAGGCTCAATTGGTTAAGCATCCGGCTTCGGCTCAGGTCATGATCTCATGGTTCTTGGGTTCAAGCCCCATGTTGGGCTCTGTGCTGACAGCTAGCTCAGATCTTGGAGCCTGCTTCAGATTCTGTATCTCCCTCCCTCTCTGACCCTCCCCTGCTCACACTGTCTCTCAAAAATAAATTAAAAACATTAAAAAAAGGAGAGGTATACTTGGTTGCAGGCTTCAGGCATTATCTCCCACCTCTCCCTTTAGGTCTTTTTTTTTTAATTTTGTTTTAATGTTTATTTATTTTTGAGAGACAGAGAGAGACAGAGCATGAGCTTTGAGCTGTCAGCACAGAGCTCAATGCAGGGCTCGAATTCTCAGATGTGAGATCATGACCTGAGCTGAAGTCAGATGCTTAACTGACTGAGCCACCCAGGCACCCCCCCCTTTGGGTCTTAATTCAAAGACAGTCAGGGTACGGGGTGCCTGGGTGGCTCAGTTGGTTAAGCGGCCGACTTTAGCTCCGGTCATGATCTCATGGTTTATGGGTTCAAGCCCCACATGGGGCTCTGTGCTGACAGCTTGGAACCTATAGCCTGCTTCAGATTCTGTGTCTCCCTCTCTCTCTCTCTCTGCCCCTCCCCTTCTCTCTCTCTCTCTCTCTCTCCCTCTCTCAAAAATAAGAAACATTAAAAAATTAAAAAGAAAAAGAAAAGAAAAGCAGTCAGGGTTAGAGAGGGAAGGGCAGACAGGAAAGTTTCATAATGAAAGGAATGGCCTTTGTGGCTCCTGAACTCTGCTCTGGTTACACCCAGGAGGCGCTCTGTGTTGGCTTCTGCTCTGTTTTTCTCCTGCCTCAAAGGCCCTTCTGTTGTAGGGGCATTAAAATATTGGTTGGGGGAAGGGGGGTCCATCCGTCTTTCCCACCAGCATGTGGGGTGCTGTCCTTGGTGCTGAACACACATGCACAGACATGCACATACACTCCTACACATGCACAGAGTTACTAGGACGGGACTGTCTGTCAAATTCTGGTTTAATTGGAGAAGTTTTGGACCCAACCTATTGGAAATCCCTGTTTGGGCCCAGGACATGCTTTCTGGGGCCTTTGGTCTCAGTGTCTCATATGTTCTGCCTACTCTCCTTATCTAGACTGGGGAATCACTGGTCCAGTCCAAATGCTCATGTCACAGAGAAAGCAGCCTCACTCCAAGGAGCTGAGTGACTCTTCTGAGCCCTCCAGGAAGCAACTTGCAGACCTGGAGTCCTGCTTTCCCCACTCTCAGTCCAAATCATGTTGGTACTAGCAGGATGTTTTCCCAGAGTCTCAGAGCTCCTCTGCTGTCTCCCCCAAAGCCAACAACAGGGGTGGCATGCATCTTGTCATGTGGTGCTTGACTATGTGCCATCTTCCAGTGTTCTTTTTGTTTCTGTGACTCTTGGTTCGGTGGTAAGACCTGTGAGGGCAGGGATGACAGCCTCAGGACTAGTCCACTTCTAAGGGCAATAGATCAGGGCCGAGGCAGGGGAGTGGGTGGGGTCCCTGGAGAGGAAGGAGAGAAGATTTGTCTTCATCTAAAGGGATAGCCCTCCCCCTCATCTACACCCGGAACCTGTGTCCATGAAGTGAGACAATCCATGTTAGAGTCAGCCTTGCTCTTGGCCCTCATGATGGACAGAATATGTGGAAGAACATTCTGCACCAAGAAGGGAGATGTTCCAGGATTGTGAGCCTTCTGGGGAGCAGGGGCTGTACTGCCCTTGTCTTCCTGGTGTCCCGCAGTAGGCCCTGTGTGGCTGCTCCCACACAGGGCTTTCAGGTGTGGGAAGCCAACACCAAAGGCTGGCCACCCCTGCCTCAGTGTCCCCTGGCACAGCTGAGTAACAGCAGACAAGCTGGGGGAAATCCAGACTGACATGCCTCAGTTTCCTCTAGTTAGAACATCACCTGTGTGTGACCTTCACAGTAATGGAAGCAGTCCTTCTCCTCCTGTGTGCTGTCCTAGCCCATCAAGTTCTGCTTAGTTTCTAAACCCTTGTAGCCTGGAATTGTCGACACATTACATGCCCACACACAGGCATGTAAATCACTCTACCGTTGTGTACTAATAAAGAAAACCCAACAGCACAGAGGAGGATTTATTTTCCCATTGCTCCTGACTTAGCATATTTCTCTACTGTGCAGTGACCCACTCCCACCTCATTTCATTCACTCAGGTACAGAGCCCCCCCTTCTTTATACATTCCAGGTCACACCCCCAGACTCCCTCTTACCTTCACTGCAGGCAATTTGCTCCCTCCTCCAGCACTATCTTCCCAAATGTCACCAGAGATGGACTCAGAGAACCCAAATGTCTGGAGGGAATGGATACCTGACTGCATCATAGCAATCTCCAATGAGGTCACAGTTTATTTGAATAATGTAACCACATGGTGCAACGGTTAAGAGCATAAACTCTGGGCCACACTCTTGTATCCATTCCCATCCTGGGAATGAGCTCTCTGAACATACTCAAGTTCTCTGACCCTCAATTTTCTCATCAGTGAAATGGTACTTCCTAGGGTTGTTACCAATGTGGAGTGCTCAGAGGGTGCCCGGCTTTCAGTGAGTGCTGTGTCAGCGATAGTTGGCTGTGGTCATTGCCCGAGTCCAGACTGCCCAAGCTGGGGGTAGCGATGCACCGGCCAGGCTCTCAGGCGGCCCCAGTCTCCACGCCCATAGGCAGGCTGTTTCCATTTCTTTTTCCACATGGTTTAAAGTGCTCATTATCCCTTTGTGATCTGTTCTGAGAACAGCACAGTTCACACTGGCATGAGGCCCCCTAATTGCTGGGAAAAGGGCCTGTTGTGAAGGATTCGGCAGCGTTTAAGTGCTAAAAGTGATCCACTGAAAGGGGTGGTTGCTTCTGATTAGTCTTCTTAGAACCATGGCCTTGCAGCAAGCAACCTGAGGAGGCAAAGCCTGGGTGACCTCAGGGCTGGGGAGGGAGTGGGCTCAGAGAAGAGCTCTAGTCACAGGAATTGCAAACCGGAAGGTGTTCTTGAAGATGGCAGTGCAGTTTTGTGGTGGGCTCTCAGTGCCTGGACGCCCAAGTCCTTGCTGAAGAATATTCAATGAACAATGCTGGGTCCCATGGCTAGAATGAGACGTAAGTGAGAGGAGGGATACAACAAAAAGTAAAGCCAGGTTCCTAATGGAGGCGATGCAGAATAATTGAGGAAGAGTGTTAGAGGACCATTTCCCAAAGTAGGTTCTTTGGAACCCTAGTTCTGCACAATTCTCTGTGGAATAAAGGGAAGGATGGGGTGAGTTTCTGGCCAAAGAAATGGCTATATTGCCACTTATTTGAAGAGTCAACATCCATTTGAAGAGTCAACATCCATCTAAGACGAAGAACATCCCCGAGAAGTTTTGCGATAAACGTAATTTATTTCACAATCTTTTGGGGCACCTGTGCGGCTTGGTCCGTTAAGCATCCCACTCTTGATTTCGGCTCAGGTCATGATCTCACAGATGTGGGCTCAAACCCCATGTCTGTTAGTACAGAGCCTGCTTGGGATTCTCTCTCTCCCTCTTCCTCTGTCTTTCTTCCCCACTCTCTCTCTCAAAATAAGTAAACATTAAAAAAACATTAAAAGACAACAACAATCTTTTAACTCAATGTGTTCCAAACATTTGACAGGGAAGCCTTTTTGAACTCGTTTCTCCCCCACCAAACCCTTTGAACATCCAGTGTTTCTAGAAGTGTGTTCCATGGACCACCCTGCTGCATTAAATTTAACCTAGCAGTGCTCCTCTCCCCGTGGGATTCTGATGCACGTTGACATTTCAGAGCCAGTGGATTCAAGTTTCTAGAACACCACTGGGAAGCACAACAGTCAAAGCGTCGGGAAGTGTCGGACGAGCTATGTGTTCCTGGAACGCTAGCATCATTCGAGGAAATGCAGGCCTGTAGAGAGGAAGGGTCCAAAGGGGAATATAAGCCCCTATCTTGGGTAGCTTGGCGTGACTTCAGAGCCCTTCACCATGCGTTAGTAGTGTGCCTGCAGGGGCCTTGGTTCCAGCCTGGGGACAAGCCAAGCACTGGTCACCCTCTGCTCTGTCCTCTGCTTGTCCTTGCCTCTCATGCGGCTCCTCTCAGTGTGAATAAGGGGTGGGCGTGGTTTGGACAGAGAGGTGGGTCTGGCTCCAGGGTGAGGTTCTAGAAGTCAGACTGCAGTCTGCCTGTCTGTGGGTCTGTCTGTCTGTCTGCAAGCTCCTGTTCCTCTGTAACTCCTCTGTAATAATACAGGGTTTGTGGAACGGGTGGCCTGCATGCACACGCGTGCGCTGGGAGTTGCAAGGTTTGAGGACTGGTGTCCAGAACTCAAGAAAGGGGGAATACCCGGGCACTCTAAGGGCTTTGGCAGGATCTGGAGCCCCGTGGCAAAGTGACCTCATGGTCAGCTTAGAGGCCGCCAGCCCAGGGCTGTGGCACAGGGGGTGGGTGTGTGAAGCTCTTGGTTCCTGGCGGTCCAGTTTTGCCGTCACCCTCAGTCTGGCCCCTCCAGGCACTGGCTGGGCTACCACCTCGGCACTGATGAGAGACAACAAAGGAAGGCTCAGCAGGTGACGTTCTTCCCTCTCTGGGCTGAGATTTGATAGAGATTGATTTTGCTTCCAAGTGCCAGGCAATTTCTCCAGTCCTTGTTGAGAAATGGCTGCATGCCATGATTATATGCCTGTCATATTCTATTGCAACGCACTCTGAGGAAACATCCCGAGTTGTGTAGAATGCCGCAGTTACTGTGTCAAATAGAGCGATGATAAGTAGGTCGTCCCCTGTGAGCAGGACTTTCACTGTGAGCTTTTCCAGACTTGCCCTCTCACCTGTTAGTGGGGCTACCTTCCTGTTCTGCTTCAGCACAGACAGGCTGCTCGGCCTCGGCTCCTCCAGCAGCCGCCAGGGGGTCCTCACCCTTGCCCAGTGCCCTCACCCCCTCCAAGGGCTGCTGAATGTCACAGCTGCAGGGGAGCCGTCCACATGATTCTTTTCCTGGCTGTGACCTTCCCTTCGCTTTTTTGTGTCATTCTCTCTCCTGCCCACATTCCTCACTCTTCAGTGTCCTTGAATCCTAGGACGGTAAGTTAATCTTTACATCCTAATCTGTGAATCAGTCCTTCAGACATGACACCCGGAGGGTTGTGCCTCCTCCACATACAGGGGAGAGTCTGGTTAATCAGTTGGCAGGCAGGCATTGGAGGTGGACATACTGTGTGCCTGTCTTGGCCACTATGGAGGCACAAGAAGGGGGGAAGGTAGTCAAGGGGCTCACAGTCTACCTGGGCTCATGGTTGAACCTTGAGGACATTAGGCTAGGCGAAGTCAGTGAGTCACAAAATGACAAGTACTGTATGATTCTACCTGCGTGAGGTGCTCAGAATCACACAAATCATAAGAGAGAAAGTAGGGTGGTGGGGGCCAGGGCCCGGGGGAGGGGCGATAGAGTCAGTGTTCAGTGGGGTCAGAGCTTCCCTTCTAGGGGGTGAGAAGCGTTCTGGAGATGGATGGTGGTGACGGCTGCACCGCTGAACTGCATACCCGAAAATGGTTAGGCTGGTCAATTTTATGTTATATGCCTTTTTATCAGAGTAGGAAAAATTGGGAAAAGAAATAACTTACCAGGGAATTTTAACCTTTTTATAAGGCAGTGATGACAAGCAATACTCCCCTAAAGCTGAATCGGTAAGTGCCAGACTGGGTCGGTATTTAAAGGGTCAGGGATCAGGGAGAGAGACTTCGTGTTGCTCTTCTGAAGGACGTTGAACTTCACTCTGGGCGAGGTCTCAGGCACATGCTTCAGAAGCAGGATTTATTTATTCGTTTGAATTTTTTTGTGTCTATTGACCTTTGCATTGAAGCACTCTACCCGTGGATAATTAGGTTTGAGGTCTGGGAAGGGTGCTGTGAACACACCAGCTAGCATCTCAGGAGGCCTGGGGGCTGTCCCCTCGTGGGAGTTGATTGATAGAAAGTGAGCCTGTCTAGTCACGTGTGATTTCAAAGTTGCACTGAAGCAAGCCTGGCACCAGGAGTTGTGATGGGAAGGTGATGAGGCAACTCAAGGAGGGAGGGAGGGGGTGGTCCTGGAACATTAGGGGTCACCTGATTTGAGGGCTGTAAATCATGTCATGATTGATTAGTGATGTCTGCCACTCACGGGAGAGGGCTTGGTGGCAGCATACTTGGGTCAGAAGGACCCAATCTGCAGCTTACAGCTTTTCACTCTCAGAGAGCTCTTTATTTAAATCTCAAGGCTAGACTCCACTGAGGTCACAAGAGGAAGACAGTGAAAGTTGACTGAAGCGAAAGTCAGATTGAAGTGAAAGTCAGTTCCGCAGACACTTCTTAGGCACTGAGCGTGGAGTCCTGGGGGACCCAGAGAGGTGCCCGCCAGCCAGTGTCCCTGATCTGGTGCAGGAGAGGGGACAGTATAAGCAGATGGAGCGAGAGCTGCCGCAGTCCACCTGCGTGGATGGTTAGTTTAGGGCAGAGCAAGGTCACTGCAGTTTGGGTGGTCACATGAGCCTCTCGGAGGAGCCAAACTTGGAAGGAGCAAGATGGGGTTGAGAGGTCACTGTCAGTAATGAAATGGATTGCAGGAATGCAGGACTGAACAGCTGTGGGTAGGAAGCACAGAGCCGCCGTGTGGCACCATATGGAGAGGTTATGGCCCTGAGTAAAGGTTGTCGACTCACAAGAGAGGATTGTGGGGCCTCTCAGGGCATGGTGGGAGCAGAAAGTTTTGTCACTTAGAACTTAGGGCTCTGGTGGTGCCACAGGCAGGGCCAGTCCTCTTATTGATGAGGTCTGAGGTCCCTTCCCCTGTGTCCCCTAAGCGCCCTATTTAGCACTCTCTCTTTTCCCCACCACCCCCTCTTTGTCTCCTGGTGTCTGTGAAGGTCCAGGCATTGGGCCCCTCTGTGGGGAGGCTGGGCCAGTGTGTTCCCTTTCCTTCAGATCAATTCAAAGCTGGAATGCACCCGCAAACTTCTCTCTCTGGAAACTAGGTTGGTTTCCACATGAGAGCTGGTGAGGCAGGCATGCTGAGTACGACGCAGCAGGCAGGGGAGCGTGCTTACCGGCTCTGGCCAGCTTGAGGACGAGGAGAATCGAGACAACACCAATTCCCCAAGTCATGGGGCTTCCCTGTCGAGGCACTGGTGTCTCTGGTTGCTGGGAGAGGCAGAAGTGGAGTCATTGAGCCTGGTGCATGTCCATTTCTAGTCCACTGGGGCTTTGTTCAGCAGGCTCTAGGGTGATGTTGGCTGTGGTCTGCAGGGGAGTCGCCACCAGGGAAGATAGAAGGTGGGACTTTTCAGGGCTGGCTCCGGGGGAGGTGGATATTGGGAGGTCAGAGACAAGCCTGAGCCGGCCTGGGCTGCTCTGTTCACAGGACGTGGGAGACCCTACCCCTACATGGACAGTGTGGGTGCCAGGATGTGAGAAGGTCCTGGGGTTGGTGTGGGGGGTGCCTGCTGACTGCAGGAGAAGGAACATGACTGACCACCCTCGCAAAGGGAGTTTGTAGAGGGACAGGTGATTGATCGCCATATTCATTTGCTAGCACTGCTGATTCCACACTTCTGACCTGCACACTAACTAACCCAGTGAAAGGTATCACCAGTCCTATAGTGCTGGAGTCCAGAAGTCTGAAATCCAGGTGTGGGGAAAGCCAGGATCCCTGTGAAGTCACCAAGGGAGGATCTGCTCCAGGCTTTTCTCCCAGCCCGTAGTGGTTCCTCAGCTTGTGGCAATGTGACTCCGATATTCCATGGCATCCTCCCACTGTGCATGTCTGTCTCCATGTCCAAATTTTCTCTTTTTATAATGAGACCAGCAGTATTGGATTAGGGCCCGCCCATATGACCTCATCTTAACTACTCCATCTGCAACGACCCTATTCCCAAATAAAGTGACATTCTGAGGTACTGGAGGTTAGGACTGCAACATATGAATGGGAGGGGGTTCACAACTCAACCCCAACAGTCACTGAGGAGCACTCGTGGGGCACCTAGTAGGCCCTGACCAGGACAGAGTGGTTGATGTTGGAGACCACCAACTCACCCACTTGGCACCCTGGGACACTCTCTGGGCTGCTGTGCTCCCCTGTGCAAACCCAGAGGCCCTAAAGTTACCCACAATGCCCTGTTGGGTGCGGCCATTCCCACATGCTGTCCCCTTTGCCAGGGAGACCCCTTCTCTGCTTTTCCCTCTGCTTGCCTCACTTTCAGCAAAGTTGCCTGTGCTCTGGTCCTGTTATGGCCTCTTGAATCAGTGCACATATCACACTGTCTTGTTATTATTTATTACATGTGTGTCATTGCACACCTACCTTTCTTTGCAGGCAGGGCTTGTGACTCCCCCACTTCTGTGTCTTTAGTGTCTGCCTAGGCCTACCATGGAAAGGTCTCAAAGGAAGATCATCCAGGGTAGGAGCTAGTGGACCTGAGAAGTGGCAGGTGTGGGGACGGATCAGTCCTAAAAACAAAGACTGGGGACACTATCAGGGATCTGACCAGGAGGGCCTAACACACATGGGAAAAAAGTGTACATATCACATGCGTACAGTTCAGTGGGTTTTCACAAGCTGAACACACGTGTGTAAACAGCACCCAGATCAAGAAACAGAGCATTACCAGCCCCCCAGGACCCTCCTGGGGTCCCCTTCCTGAATTCTGTTTCCACAGTTGGCCTGTTGTTGAACTTTATATGAATTGAATCTTAGAGTTGGTACTTTTCTTTGTACCTGGGTTCTTTTGTTCTTCTTTACATTGGGGGGGGGGCTTATTTATGCTGTTGCATGTTGTTTTAATATGTTTATTCTCCCCACTGTGCGATATTCCAGTATGTGAATGTGCCACGGTTTACGTGTCTGGTCAAGCATTTACGGGGCTTCCAGTGGGATCTGTTGTGAATAGTGCTGCTCTGTACGTCTGTGCGCCTTGTACTGTTGGCGAATATCTGTGCGCATTTTGGTTGTGTTCATACCTGGGAGTGACAGCCTGGGTCAGGACGTCCAGCTGTCCCGGACGCGGAAGTATTGATTTTAAAGAGTGTGATTATGAAAGCAGGACGTAGGGGAAATGGGGGATTGAGGGCATCAGGAGTACGGCAAGTTGTCAGAGAATTTGGGGAGATTGGCAACCAAGGGGCAGAGGAGCCAAATTATAGAAACTGGATGAAATACAGTGCTGTCTATGGGATGGATCACGTAGGGGACATTGGAGGACAAAGATTGGAGCGGAGATGACTTAGAGAATTTAATCCCTGGTGTAGCCTTGGTCAATGGGGGCTTCTCAGGGCCACCTGATTTCAAGAAGTGGGGCTAACTCTAGAGGAAGTCAGCTACCCAACACGGACCTGCCAGTGTGTCTGGTTTTCCAGAGCCTCTGCCTGGGAAGAAGCCACGGCCATGGGGCTGGCAATGGTGACAGCAGCTCATCAGTGTGGTAGCTTTGAGGAAGCCATGGGCTGGGGGCAGCAGAGCCCCAGGCTATTTCTGTACCTGATAGTGTAGCTCTGTCAGACACCCAAAGTGAGGGCCTGTACCTGGGGGGGACTGCAGGCGCGCAGGGGTCCTTGTGACTTGCTGGGTGCACTGGCCAAGATGCTCACTGCAGCGGCCTTCTCCAGCCTACAAGCTGCCCAGAATGACCAACCCGAGGGGCCGCCTCTGCAGACCTCTCTGGGATTAGGCCTTCGGCCACGTGTTCTCAGCATCCTGACCACACAAATAATGCCCCCTTTTTTCATCCCATCTCTTCCAGAATGGCAGCAAAGACAACTCTCTGGACATGCTGGGCACGGATATCTGGGCTGCCAACACCTTTGATTCCTTCAGGTAAGCTTTTCTTCCTCTTGTCTGTGGCGTATACTTCTGGCTGGGACCCCAGGTTCATGTCCTTATAGAAGCCCCATGGGGTCTTTGGAAGTTGAGTAAATGTTGAGTGTTCTTTGATCAAGAAGTGAAGAGAAACAAAGAGAGGGTGAGGTAGAAAGGATGAGGCTGCTGAGGAAGGAGGTCAGAGAGAGAGAGAACGAGATCAAAGGAAGGAAAATGAGAGGAGACCATCCAAGAGAAAGAGAAGGAAGAGGAGGCAGAGAGAGGGTTGAGGGGAAGACACACGCTAACAGTCTAACCATGGGGGAGACAGAGATAAGGCAAAGGGATGGACTAGTGGTTGGAAAAGCAAAGGAGAATGGCACATGGCTGACACCGTCTCAGAGCTGGGGACACATGACTGTGGCTGCAGATACTCCCCTTTACCAGAGCTTTGGGGACAATGGCTGCAGAGAGGTCTAGGGGAAGGAAGGGTTGTCAGTGACTCAATTTCTAGAAAGTTCCTGATGAGCCGGGTTGGAAGAACAGGTATTGGCCAGGGTTCCCCAGTATGAGAATATGGTGCTCCTGGGAGGTTTGCCAATGGGCACCTACTATAGGTTCATTCCTCTGGGGAGTGATGGCTTGGGGCTACGGATGGATGTGGCCCTTTAGCTCCACTCTGCCCGTGGCCTAGGAGCTGGCCAACACTGGACATGCTCTAGGCACACCTGTGGCTCAGACTCCGGTTTTCCCAGGATGGAAACACTCTGGTCTCTGGGGACTGGGACTCTGTGGGACTCAACCTCCTGCCCCACTGACTTGCCACCATTTTGTGCTATTATCAGAAGCTCTAGTGACAGGTTTTTGGCCTCCTTTCCTGACAGCCTTCTGAAAGCAAACTCTGAAGCATTTTAGGGGAGCCACTGTAGAGTAGGCATCAAACCCACACTTATGTTTCATAGGCATGTGTTATTGGACAGCAGGGTCGAGGAGAGGTGAGCCTCCTGCCCCACTATTTGAACACAGAGCTGACACCGCCAGCTCCATTCTGAGTGAGGCGTCTCTGTCAACCCTGCCCTCGGCTGGTGGGTGCCCTCCCCATCCTGCCCACCCCTTTGTGAGGAAGTGCTCTGCCGGGCTTGTGCCCAGTTCTCTGGTTCCATCAGTAACCAGGCTGGTCTCCCCCTTGCCTCACATTTCTCACCTTTTCTCGCCCTCTAGTGGTGCCACCTGGGACCTGCAGCCCGAAAAGCTGGACTTCACGCAGTTTCACCGGAAGCTGAGACACACACCCAAGCCAACCCTGCCACACATCGACCGGGAAGGGTAAGGTGACCATGGGCTCTTACATAGGGGTGGGTAGGGTTACAGCTGTTCTGGGGCAGAGAGCGGCCCTCCCCTGGGCGCCAGGCATCTCTGCTGTACTGGAACACACAGGTGGCCGATGTCACCAGAACTGCTCTCCACCCAGACCTGCGGGCTCACTGGCCTCTCTGCAGACCCCCTCCACCCTTCACTGCCCAGCCCTCTCCGTCCTCACCGCCAGCACCTCTTCCTGACCTCCAACCGTGGCTCTGCTTATCAGTGACCTAGTGCAGTGGCTCCCATATTTGATCAGGACTTGTCAAAACAGCCTCAACACCCTGAACTCTGATTCGAGAGGCCTGGGGTGGGGCCTGAGAATGTGCATTCCTCACAAGTTCCCAGGGGATGCTGGTGCTGCTGGTTCAGGGACCCCACTTTGAGAAGCACTGGTGTGCTTGATTTTATCCTGGGCTGTCTCATGTATCAGTGCTACCTGCTTTCTTAATGATGTGTCAGGGCCGGGGCTGACCTCAGGATAGGAATAGAACGGACACGGGGATAAATATTAAAAAAAATTTTTTTAACATTTATTCTTGAGACAGAGAGAGAAAAACAGAGTGCAAGTAGGGGAGGAACCGAGAGACAGGGAGACACAGAATCCAAAGCAGGCTCTAGGCTCTGAGCTGTCAGCAAAGAGCTTGATGCGGGGCTCGAACTCGTGAACCACGAGATCATGACCTGAGCTGAAGTCAGATGCTTAACTGACTGAGCCACCCAGGTGCCCCTTAAAATATTTTTTTGATGTTTCTATTTTTAAGTTTATTTTTGAGAGAGAGTATGTATGCATATGAGCTCAAGCATGGCAGGGGCTGAGAAAGAGGGAGAGAGAGAATCCCAAGCAAGTTAGTATGGAGCCTGACACAGGGCTCAGTCTCACAAACCACAAGACCATGACCTGAGCCAAAACTAAGAGTCAGATGCTCAACCCAGGCACCCCACATTAACCATTTTAAAGTGTTCAGTTTAGTGTCATTTGATATTTTCATAATATTTTGTAACTACCACCTCTATGTAGTTCCAAAACATTTTCAACACCCCAGAATAAACTCAGTATCCCCTAAGCAGTTATTCTCCATTTCCCTCTTATTTCTGGCACCCGCCAGTCTGCTTTCTGTTTCTGTGAATTTACCTCTTCTGGTTATTTATGTAAGTGGGGTCATGTGTGTCCTGTATCAGCATTCCGTTCCTTTCCGTGGCTGCATACTATTTCATCATGTGGGCCTGTCACTATTTGTCTATACATTCATCTGCTGATGGGCATTTGGGTTCTTTCCATGCTCCAGCGATCGTGAATTATTCTGCTATGAACATTCATGTACAAGTATTTGTTGAGTCCCCATTTCCAGTTCTTTCGGGCAGGTGCTTGGGAAATGGAATTGCTGAATCACATGGTCCAATTCTGACACCAGTTCTGATGTGTGTGTTTTTTTCCAATGCCACCAAGCAGTTTTCTGATACCAGTGAAGCGTCCCACAGTTCAGCCCCCTGCTGACACCATCTACCTGGGAACAGCATCAGACCCCCTGGGTTGAGGACTCAGTCCTACAAATTGCCCCGTCTCCCCATTGCAGATGCCAGTCCAAAGTCTAGGCTGTCACTTGTGCTTCAGATGCCTGCCTATAGATTGGGGTTCCAGCGACCTCCCCTGGGTTCTGTTAATTTGGGAGGGAGACCACAGAAGTCGGGAAAACATGGTACCCGCTAGATTGCTGGCTTATATAAAAGGATAGAACTCAGGAACAGCCCATTGGAAGAGGTGCATCAGACATGGGATGGGGAAAGATGCCAAACTTCCACGCCCTCGCCAGGATGCCACCCTTCCAGAATCTCCTGTGCTCCCCAAAGCCCCTCCTTTGGGTTTTTTGTGCGGGAGGAGGCTTCATTACACAGGCATGAGTGAGCGAATCACCAGCCATTGGTGAATGATTGACTCTCTAGCCCCTCTTCCCTCCCTGGAGTTCAGGATTGGGACTGAAAGTTCTTTTTTTTTTTTTTTTATAAACTTTTAAAATGTTTTATTTATTTTTGAGACAGAGAGAGCATGAGGGGGGAGGGGCAGAGACAGAGAGGGAGATACGGAATCCGAAGCAGGCTCCAGGCTCTGAGCTGTCAGCACAGAGCCTGACATGGGGCTCAAACCCACAAACGTGAGGTCATGACCTGAGCCGAAGTCGGAGGCTTAACCGGCCGAGCCACTCAGGCGCCCCAGGGACTGAAAGTTCTAATGCTCCAATCACATGGTTGAACCAGCTCCCTCCCTTAGATTCCCTGGGTGCTTTTTTTTTTTCCCAAAAATCACCTCATTAACAAAAGGCACCTTTAACTTCTGTCCTCACTTAGGAAATTCCAAGGATTTGAGGAGTACTATACCAGGACTGGGGACCAAGACAAAATATATCTGGTATAAATCACAATACCACACATGGTGATTCCATGTTTTGAGTTTTCGTGTAACCGCCAAACTATTTCACACGGAGGCTGAATATTTTGTATTCCCACCAGGGCTTTCCCGCATTTTTGCCAACATTTGTTGTTCTCCTTTTCTTTATTCTACTGATGGCTTTTACTTTTCCTTCCAGTTCCTCCCTGTCCACCCCCTCCCCCGTCACTTCAGATCTAAACATAACTGGTAGCGTTGGTTATGTTAAACATCACTGCATCTCACCTGCTCCCCAGCTCGCCCTTGTGGGCACCCCCTCTCTGACCACCCTGCTCCCACCAGCACAGAGTCATGAACAAACGCCTGGGGAGGGAGAGCCTCTTGTCTCTTTTAGAGAAATAGAGCTCAGACAGGCCAACTCACTTGCCTAAGAAGAGCCATGATTTAAGGCCTTCTGATGCCATCCTTTGCCCAGGTCATCACACCAGAGTATCTGTGAATCAGTTTAACCCCCTTAAACTTTCATGCAAAATCATGTTTGTGTATATTTTTCTGGGGAGAGACCCATCACATGCTTCCTACTCTTCCGGGGGACTTCAGCCTCTCTCCACGGCTCCTTTTTCCATCATCCTGTCTGTGTGGGATCCACCAAAACTCCTGAGGTCATTTTTCCTTGGGCAGAGAGGAGAGATGGCCTTCGGGGTGAGGGCACCCTACAGGAATGAGAGTGTAGGCGCAACCTGGCCTCCCCAGGTTCCTAGGGAGTCCTGGGTGCAGCATCCAGTGGCCACCTTGTGGTTAAGGCAGGAACTGTGTCACCCTCAGAGCCCAGCCATGCCGGGGCTGGACTCCGCGTGCCCAGCCACTGCAGCATCCCTCGGAAGCAGGGTACCACTCGGTTGCCAAGGCTTCCCGCAGCCCATGTTTCCATGGAGGGACAGAAATCAGAGAGGGCTGTTGCCTTGGAAACCCTGTAGGCAGCAGTGACTCAGCGGGTCTGTAGCAATCTTCTGCCCTCTGTACCTGCAGTCCTCAGGGAGCCCTGAACCCCTGACAGGACAGGTCTCGGGGGACCGCAGCCCTCCCTGCACACAGCCCCCCCCCCCGCTGCCCCCAGGGGCTGCTGAAGCAAGGATAAAATGCAGTGTAAAATACCGCGCCTGTGCGGTGCTAGGCTGGTGTCTAGCATGTATGCTTGGAGCTCTGGGCAGCTGGGAGTCCAGAAGTGGGGGGGGCGGGTAGCATACGGGACCTGGGGGAAAGGGTGTCAGCCATTCCATTCGGCCCACAGATCCCAGCTTTCTCCTCTCCCGTTGCCAAGGTGCATATGAAATGCAGATACAGACCATTGGTACCTTCACGGGCCAGCCTGTAGTTAGAAGGTGGTTGGATGTTTCCAGAGATTTCTCTGTCTCTTTATCTGCAGCCCAGTACATGAAGAGGCTGGGGTGGGGGTGGAGGGTGGGGGCCGAGGGGGTAAGAACTCTCCTCTTTTCCCTCATCCCCTCCCACTTTCCTTCTACCCCTCCCTCCGCAGCTCCACCTCCCAGCCCTCTAGGACCATCTTCCCCCTTTACCCATCCGCCTTCCACTTCCAGCCCCACCGCCACCCCACTCCAGGGGCAGGACTGCTGGCCTCTCAGCTGCCAAGGTACCTGGGCTTAGCTCCAGGCCATTGCCCTGCTGCCCTCTGCCTGGGACATTCTCTAGGGCTCTCTGCTGAGCCAGCTCATGACCCACCTCCTTCCTTCTGCCCCAGACCATTCTGGATGCTTCTGGACCTTCTGAGCAGCACTCCTCTGGGTTCCCGTGCTGCCCTCCATTGCCCTGAGAGGCCCATTCTGTGTCTTGTTTACACTGGGGTCGAGCCCACGCCAGAGCCCACGCAGAAGCTCTTGTTACGTGGGGGCATGGATGGCGTCCCCCTGCCCTCCTCCTCCCCAGCCTTGGTGGGTTATGCGGCCAGTTCACCTCTGTCCCAAAGGCTTTCATAATCCTATCTCATGCTGCCCCCTACTGGTGGTCACTGCCTTGTCAGAGGAGCTTAGGACTTGTTTCCGAAGAGCTGTGAGTTGTGGAGGGCAAGAACCACAGCGGATTTATTTTCCATGACTCCCAGGGAGGTGATAGGGCCCAAAACACAGGAGATGCTCGGCAAACATAGAACAAATAAATACTCTGAAATTTGAGAGTCGCATCAATTCTGCAGCTGGAGAATGCTGCCACCATCACGCTGGGCGGCCCTCTCCATGCCCGGGTCCATGATCTAACACTGAGAGCAGTGGTCACTAATCCCTCCTGGGAACCGTTCCAAGTGCTTGCCTCATGTTGTTGAAACCTCCTCGCAACCTAGGGAGGTAGGAGCATTATCATCTTTACTTCGACAGGTAGGGAAACTGGGAGGCACGGAGAAATGACCAACTTGCGTGAGTCTGGGCTCTTAATCCTTCCCTAAGGCAGCAATAACCGTAGTAGCAGTAAAATCATAGCAAAACAATAATAGTAGTAATACTAGTAAGATGCTTGTAAACGGTACTAGTACTAGCAGTGGTAGTCCTAGTGGTACTAATTTACCTCTTTATTTATTATAATTTTATGTAACTATTACCAATATGTACCATGATAGTATGTTTACCATTAAGTATGGTATGTAAATATGGCAGTGTATGTGCCGGGCATGATTCTATGCGCTTAGCTACATTAACTCCTACCACTTTATGATGTTAGACACTATTAATGATCCCCATTTTACAAATGGGAAAACTGAGGTCCAGAGAGGTCAAGTGACTTGCATAGCATCACCCAGTTAGTCGGGGATACAACTGGGGTTGCAGCCTGGCAGGCTGATTCCAGAGTCTGCCTACATGAGGTGCAGACATGGGTGTTCGACAGCGAATTGGGGCCGGCATCTCTGGCCTGATGGTAGGTGTGCCCACCAAGGGCATGAAGACAAAACATCGGTATCCAAGTGGGCTTGCTGGACTGGCCCAGAGTCAGGCCAAGGAGGGAGAAATCCCTGCTGCGGGGCTGTGTGAGCTCAAGAAAGCTGCTTGGTCTTTCTGTTCATTCACTGTCCCTTTGGTGCAATGGGGCGAGATGATGATAGGGTTTTGCAGGAGCTGTGATGGGTTTGGGTCTCATCAACAAGGAGCTTAGCAACTTTGCTGGAAGAACCAAGGGGAGTTCTGGTACCTCTGTCACCTCCCTGGGGGTTGGATGTCACCTTAGTGCCCCCTGCCTCTGGACTGCTCCCAGAATGTTCACCTGCACGCAGTCCTTTGTTCTGGGGCACGGCCTGTGTTGCCAGGCCTGGGGAAGGAAGGCGTGCTTCTCCAAAGCCGTTTGCTCTGGGTGGGACAGGCTGGTCTGCAGGCCTTAGGAGGCCATCCGTGCTCTTTCTGCTTGCTGGGATGGGGTAGGATGCGTGAATGTGCTGACTTTTCAGTGCCCTTCTGTCTTTTCTGGCCCAGGTGTGGAAAAGGGAAGCTAGAAGAGGGGGACGAGATCAACCTGAACGACATCGAGAAGGTCCTCCCGGCTTGGCAGGTAGGTTCAGGAGAAGTGTCTCCAAACCCCCAGCCAGGTCCTGACCTTCAGCCTGGGCACAGCCTGTGTCCCTCTTGGGCACCTTGCTCCAGCAGGGTGTAACTGGATGTATTGCAGTGGAAGGTGGGCAGGGGTGGGTACCCACCGAGATCCAGGATGTCCCATCGTGATGTGTGTGCGGTGGCACATTCTCGGCAATACTGACGGCACTGGAGACAGGCCTGATGTCCCCCAGAGGTGAAAGGGGGCCGTGCTCTGGCACCCCAGCTCACTTGGAAGGTTTTTGTCCCTTGACCTGAAATCTGCAGGTATGGCATCCCGCAGTTTGTTCCTGGCACGGGCAGGGCTGCTGGGATTGCTAGTGTGGTCAGGGCTATTTTTAGGCTCTTGAAAAGGAGAGCTGTCTTGCCAGCCTCCAGATGTCTGCTGTGCTTGCTGATTTTGTCATTGATGGGGCTCCTTCCCCTGGATTGAGCCAGGCTCCAGGACAATAGGATTCGCTCAGCAAAGAGACAGCAAATCTGGGTCTTTAGATGCTTCTGGTGCTGGTCTTTGGGCAGAAACAGTGGGACTCTAGCTACATCTGGGCATGGGGGTGGGGCCTGAATCTGGCTGCTTCTGGGTATGGGGGCGGGGCCTGCCACAGCAGAGTGAGAGTCACTCTCCTGGGTGACAGAGCCTGACCTGCGGGGGACCTGCCACCACACTCATCACGCCACCCTGTCCTCTCTACTGAACCTCGTGCTATTTCATCTGCACCCATTCATCTCTTCCTGCTCCCTCTGTGCTCGTCCTATTTTATGGGTTCAGGGCTCATGCCTTGTGCCCACTTAGGAAACACAATCGAATGTAAAGTCAAGGTCTCGGCGATCTAAAGAGATGTGTCTCTGGCTGGTTTTACTTTGTTTCTTCCGCCTGGGGTTTGTTGAGTTTCTTGGATCTGTAAGTTTATGGTTTTCATCGATTTGGACAATTTTTAGCCCTGCCTCCTGCCATTGCTGGGATTCCAGTTTTATGTCCGCTGGACTTTTTCGTATTTTCCCATGTCTCACCAAACTCTGCCGATTTTAAGTCTTTCTTCTCTATGTGTTTCATTTTAGATTTTTCCATTGCTATATCTTCAGGTACACTAGTCCTTTCTTAAAATGTCTAAACTACTGTTAATCTTGTCCAGTGTATTTTTCATTTCGGATGTTGTCTTGTTCATATCTAGAAGTTTTAGATCTTTATTTCCTCTCTCTTGCATTTTTCTCTTCTTCATGTTCCTGCTCTCCCCTATCTCCTTGAACATATGGAATCTACTTACAATGACTTTTTTAAGGTCCTTCTATACTAATTCTGTCACCCATGTCATTTCAGTGTCTATTTCTATTCATTGATTTTTCTCTCCATATAGGTCATATTTTTCCCCATGCCTGGGGATTTTATATTAGATACCAGGTATTACGAGTTTTACATTGTTGAGAGCCTGAATCTTATTGGTATCCATTTAAGTATTTTGGGCATTGTTCTGGAACACAGTTAAGTTACTTAAGAACAGTTTGATCTTTTCAAGGCATGCTTTTAAAGCCTTATTAGGTGGGGGGCCTTTAGTTTAGGACACTTTTTAATCCACTACTGAGTCAATGCCCTTCTGAGATTGCTACCAAGAACCTTGTGTATTAGGAGATGGTTGTACCTCCTCTCCTGGGAACACATGCTATTTCTAGCCTTGTATAATCTCAGGGGATCGGTCCATCTATTCCGTTCAGGAAGTTTTCTACTAGCCCTGGAAGTTTCCTCATACATATGCACAAATTAGTGCTTAGCTAAAGACTCAAGGGTCCAGATTTATGGATTTCTCTTCACTGGTGTTCTGCCTTGCAAATTCTAGTTGTCTTGGACTCCCTGAATTTTAAACTCTGTCCCCTTAACTCATTTAGACCACTAGGCTCTCTAGGTGTTAAGACTGGGAACCCTCTTCCAAGCACCAGACTGGGACACACGTAGGGCTCACCTTGTTGCGAAGGGAAATGGGGGACTTCATGGTGGAGAAACCTGGCAGAGCCTCATCTGACCCTATGACCCTATGATTGAGGTTAACATCATTAGCCACAGGATGGGTAGACACTATGTTCTGTCTGATGTGCTGCGTGGAGAACACCCAACACCATTTTTGGGGTTTTCCTGCTAAGAAAGTGCAGCCTGAGTCTGGTCATAAGGAAACAAATGTAGAAAGCATTCCCTGAAAGTGCTTGGATATGAAAAACAGGAAAAGACTGAGGAATCATCCAGGTTGGAGGGGACTAAACAGAGAGACTAAATGCAGTATGTGTTCCTCACTGAGATCCTGGACCAGAAGGTTTGTTGGATGGTCGGAGAATGAGAATGGGGTCTGCGGGCAGGGCAGTAGTGTTGCCTGGGCGGCAGCATCCTGACTTGAAGGGCTGTGTGATGCTTCTATAGGCAGGGGCCCTTGTCTTGGAGAAATCCACCTGGAGTATTTGAGGGCTTCGAAGCGTCATGTCTGCAGCCTGTCCTCAAATGTTTAAAAAAAGAAAAAAATAATGGGTATGTAGATACATAGAATTGATGAAGACAAAATGTGGTGAGTAGTGGTACACCAGGGAATCTGAATGAGGACCATAGGGAAGTTCTTTGTACTTACAACTTTCCTATAAGTTTGAGAGACAAAAGAATCCACATCCTCAGTTACAGCATGTAGGTCAAAGGCATGGCGTATCAGTGCATGAAATATCCCCTGGGCTAGATCTGTATAAAATCGTCACCACTAATGTAAAGCTGGCTTTGGTACAAAAGATAAAAGGGTGAAGTACTCAGAAATTACTACTTATTGCTCCATTCCTAAATGTTTACAGCATTCATTACTGATAGAAAGACTATAGTTGAGAGACACAGATCCAGGTGAGGGTCCCGATTCCCCAGCCCTAGTTGGGGTGCTGACCCCTCCATGGCCTTTGAGCCAGAAGACTGTGGCATCCTGGCTAGAAAGGTAACAGGTCTGACCATTTTTTTCTATTCGATGCCTGTCCCCTAACCCCTGGGGAGCAGAGCAAAGCAGAGGGCCTTTCATTCCTGCTCAGAGCCCAAGGAGGGCTGGGCCCCTGGCTGGTGGGAGGCAGCAGAGCTCCAGGGTTAAGGGCTTAGTGTCTGGACCTCAGACAAGGACCTTAGGGAATCTTGGCTCTGCCATTGACTAACCAAGGAATCGGGCTAGTTACTTACCCTCACTCTGCCTCAGTTTCCCCCTGTGTAAAATGAAGATAATGACAGCATCTCCCTCACAGGGTAGTTGCAGACTGAGGACCTGAGTTCATGGGAAGCTTTGGGGAAAATACCTGGTGCACAGCAGATGTTCCCTCCGTCTAATGCTGGACTTCCGTGGCCTGGATAGGAGCAGGCAGAGGGGTTCCCTGTACCCCATCCCCACTCTGTGTACCTCTCCTAAGCGGCCTCCTAGGTAGTGGTGGTGCAGAAAGGTTGCGCTAGAAGTCAGGAGAATCAAGCGGTGGACCTCCCCTCTGTGGGCCTCGGTTTACTCATCTGTAAAATGACTCAGTTGGACTAGATCATGGGTTTGCAAAGTGTGAAGCTCTTGAGGCTTTTCAGAGGTGGCCCAGGAGTGCTACTAAGGATGGGGAGTGGTGGGGGGACTGGAGAAGCAGGCTCGGGGGCCATGACTTGGACTCACCCAGAGCTTCTCTGCTGGCATCTCTAAGCCAGTCTACCATGAATTGTTTCCTTTGAGAATATTGTTTCACTGCTTAACAAATTGTGCAAATCCTCAGGCCCAGGCTTCCCTTGGGTTTCATATTCTAGGCTTTCTCTCTTTCTTCCAGGAACAATAAATCAGCAAGCACCCCTGGGTCTCCGGGGCTACGTGTGACACTTGAGCTCTTAGGGGCTACCGCTGATGGAGGGCTTCACCCCTTGCTCATCTCCATTTCCAGTGTGGATCCACACGGCAGTAGCACTTTGATTCTCACGTGCACACGTGGCACTTTGAATCAGCTTTGTGCCCAGAAAACCATCAGCAGATAAGTCCCTAAACCCACGGTATTGAACCTTGGCTGCACATCCCATCCGCCTGGGAATTACATGTACAGCCTTCTGGCCCTACCTAGACCCACCGCATGCATCATCTATTGCTGCCTAATAATAAATAGCTCAATATCTAGCAGCTTAAAAAACACATCTGAGGGGCGCCTGGGTGGTTTGGTCGATGAAGCGTCCAGCTTCCTCTCAGGTCTTAATCTCATGGTTTGTGGATTCGAGCCCCACGTTGGGCTCTGTGCTGACAGCTCAGAGCCTAGAGCCTGCTTCGGATTCTGTGTCTCCCTCTCTCTCTGCCCCTTCCCTGCTCACACTCTATCTCTCTCTCTCTCTCTTTCAAAAAATACAAAACATTAACACACACACACATGCACGCACACATATTGATTACCACACATACTTTCAGCGGGCCAGCAATCTGGGAGCAGCTCGTCTGGGGTTCTGGCTCAGGGTCTCCCCTGGACTTGTAGTCAGGCTGATGGCCAGGGCTGCAGCCATATGAAGGCCTGACTGAGGCTGGAGGGCCTCCTTTTTTCATGGCCTCCTCACACGGCTCCTTCACTTCCACCTGGGTTGTTGGCAAAAGGCTTCAGTTCCTTGCCACATGGACCTCTTGATAAACTGCTTGAGTGTCCTCATGCCTGACAGCTGCCTTGCTCCAAAGCAAGTGATCTGAGAGAGGGAGAGAATGAGAATGGGTGAGAAGGGAGGACATCCAACACAGAAGTCCTGATCTTTATAACATAATCTCGGAAGCGACATGCTATCACGCTGCCACGTGCCATATGTCGGTTGCACATGCCAGTGCAGAAGGGGCCACATGAAGTGTGACTCTCAGGAGGCAGGGATCACCAGGGTGTGGCTGGTGACCACGCTCCCTGAATCATGCCTGGGAATCTGTATTTTTAAAGCATCGCAGTGCACTCTGCACTATTATCAGAATGATCAATTAGAGTTGAAATCCTAGTTCTCGCTGATAATGCTTATGACTTGACTTCTTCTTGGGTGCTTGTGTTTCATATGGGCACCATTAGGACATGGCTCACAGGCTTCTGATCCCCAGACAGAGCTCTGCTGGTAGAATCCGAGGCCCTAGGAGAGCACATTGGAGTGATTTTTCTGAGTTTTCCTTATGTTCTCCAACGTCCCTCATGGACAGGGCTGGCTGGTTGAGTTGTCCATCTTTGGGTCCTCGGGGTAAGCTATTGGCATCTGGGATGGGACAAATCTTAATTGGATGAAACCATCCAGTGCAACGGAGGACATAGGCAACTAGCCTCAGACACTGAATACTCATCACTGGGGAGGGGTGACCAGCCATGGTGATCACCAAAAATATTTCCAAATACACTGAAGAGACACCGTGCATCCATTTGAAGTCCACTCAAGGGGAGAGAAAGCCCTTCGTAGCCTGGGAACCCCCAGGCCTCCCACAGCATCTTGGGTCTGAGCAGAGAGGAGTGGGCTTCCTACACTGTTTTTGACAAAAGTCGGAATTGGAAGAGTAGAAGGAAACCTAGGTTAGTTACCCACAGTTAGTTAACTTTATCCGCAGTTGAGTAGCTCATTTCAATAGTTAACCTTATCTGAAGTTCCGCTTTCCTCAATCTGTTACCCAAGGTCAGCTTAGGCCGGGAGCAAATGATCCTCCCGACATGTGGGCAGGAAGTCAGCAGTTGCCTATCCTCCGTCCCAGTGCCTGCACCACTGCCCTCGCCACTCCCCTCACGTCCTATCACCACGCAGGCGTCTTATCACCCCCTGTCATCACAGGGAGGGTGAGTACAGGACAGTGAGGTATTTGAAGAGAGACCCCACCTTCACATAACTTTACTACAGACATTGTCGTAATCATTCTATCTTGTTGTTACTCTGTTACTGTGTCTCATTTGTAAATTACACTTTATCATAGTGTGTATGCCCAGGAAAAAATATAGTGTGTGTGTGTGTGTGTGTGTGTGTGTGTGTGTGTGTGCGTGCAAGCACGTGTGTGGTTCAGTACTATCTGAGATTTCAAGGCTTTATTAGTCATCATTGGAGTCTTAGAATGTGTCCCTAGAGGATGAGAAGGGATGACTTTCTGGCCTCCCCTCCTCACCAGGAGGCAAACAGGATGAAAGGAGAGATTGCTTGCACATCACTGCCTGCCTGGCTTCCATTTCTTCTGCTTCACAAGAGGAGAAGCATTAGAGCTGCAGCCCCTCCGTCTCTTCAGCATCTTCCCACATGGTAGAGACCCGGGTACCCTCCGTATTCAAACCCCTTGTATGTAGGAGCCTTTGTGACTTGCCCCAGCCCACTTGTGCCTTGCCCAGGTCAGAGTTCTCGTTCCTGTAGGGGTGAAGTCAGGGCTCTCTCCCTGCAGACTTCACCTCCCTCCTCAGTGCTGCTACACAAGCTATTTCCTGGGACTTGAATGATGGCTGAGGACAGAGCAGAGCCCCCCAGTGGCCCCCAACCTAATGACTGTTGTAGATTTCCAGCAAGCTCTGACTCTTACTGGGAGTTGCACACAGGGTACTTGTCACTGTCAGTCGTCTGAGGGAGGAGTGCCTCAGTCAGGTCAGATTCTGACACCTGGGTACCTGGCCAAACTCCCCTCCAGTCAAAGCTGAGGACCCTATCCGTGATGACCTTGCCTGGTTGTATTTCCATAGCGGGACCCTGGAGGACCCCCATTGCCAGGACTGCTGGGGCCGTGTCCCTGAAGGCACACAAGGGCCTGGGAGCAAGGCAGACAGGTGCCCGCATCTTGCGGGTATACTTCTTTACCCATAAAAGGCATTTCGTTGGTTCATAAGGGCCGACGCTGGTGATAGAGACTGTTCCTAAGGTCTGTCTCCCTGGGGCCAGGGATGAGGGGGTGGGTGATAGCAGCCAGATCTTAGCATCCACACTGCTGACTGGGGGAGGACAGCTGGGGACTCTGAGTGCGATGACATGGATTTGGGGGATCATCAGTCACCGTTCTAGGTGGTAAAGCCATAGAGCAGGGCAGAACCTCACACAGCTGGACCTAGACTGGAGTTCTAGGGGTCCCGCCTGCATTTGGGGCTCTCTGTTGAGAACTGTGTGAGGGTGGAATGGGGCCCGTGGGCCCGCCATGTTGGCGGTGATGTGGCCACTGCATCGTGGCCCCAACTCAGGAGCGTCAGGAGGCCACACAGGGACACTGGCTGCACTGACATCTGCTTCCACTAGGGGGCAGCAGCGCACCGCTCTGGAGGCTCCTCCGTGTGGTTTGCGGTCACAAGTCTCTTGTCCCAAGCAGCCAAAGGTGTCCTTGCCTCCTTACTGGTGCTCAGCTTCCAAAATGTCCAAAACATGACCCAGGGGATGCTCAGGCCCTTCCCCCACAGAACAAGGGAGGGGATGAGGTAGTAAAAGAGGGGATCCCACAGAAGTGTAGGGAAGTTTGACTTCCCCTGACTGTTTGACTCAAACGTGCCCCTCTCTGAAAAAGCGTGATATTTCTCCAGGGGTCCTCCTCCTCCCCTCGGGCGGCACACCCCCTCAGCCTCTACCAGCCGCACAGACAGGGAGGGTGCCTTCCCGTGGATTGTGGGGCCCAGACAGCATTTCTCCCACCCCAGACATCTTGACCTGGGTCTGCGGGGGAGGCACCCACTGGCGTGGGGCTTGGGGCGCTACAAAGCCTTGGCTTGTGCCCTTGGAAGAACGGACGCTGGCATTCCGCACAGAAGGGGAAGATGGAGCTCTGTAATCCCAGCCAAGTTCAACCTGACTAAGTTCATTGTGAAAGCAAGGGAATCGACTCTGAATAGGCCTGAGATCACGGCCCCGTCACCTTGGGGTGTGGTAGCATGCTAAGCAGTGTCTCCTCAGCGTCTCCTCAGGTTACAGAGCACAGGGGACCCCGCGGCCTCAGGGCCCTGCAGAGAGGCCACCTTTCTGTTCTCCAGCCAGCCCAGGAGGCTTCCGTCTTCTACAAAACCCCAGTTGAAAGACCTTGCTTCTTGAATTATCCTATGTCTTGCCCAAGCCTTTCTTTCCATATGGACCTAGGGTGATCATTTTTCTTGAATTCTGTCAGACAGACGCGCTGTCCACTGCCTTTTGTCTGACAATAGGAACTGCATAGCCCAACTTATTTCCCTTTTTGCCTTCCTGTTAGGAAATTCTGAAACTAAATTCTGTGTCTGTCTGCAGTTAATTATGAGCTCACTGTGACCTGGTCAGGCCCCCTGCTTTGATCCTCTGATGACTGACCCAATTGAGTGGTTGATAATGTAGAATCCCACCGATGTGAGGTCGGCATGGCGCACAGCTGAATGACGGACATTTAATTCTACATCAAGTGGGATTTCGGGCCTCACAGATGTGCTGAAGTTGCTCCCTACTGAGGGGCCCGGCAGAGCCAGGAAAGGTGAAGTGAAGTGGGAGTTCGGACCTCATGCGAGTGTCCAAGGTGATCTCTTCACACAGGACCCAGAGAGGGAGGGGACAGACCAGCTCAATTAGGAGACAGGCTTGGAGGGAAGCACCCCACCTCCATGCTTGGCCCCAAATAAGGACAAGAGGAGACTCTCTCCCACCTCCACCCCTCTGAGGGGCAAATGAGCTTTCAGGATGAAAATCACTGCTCTCCTGAATGCTGACAGGGGCTCCCCCACTCCACCAGGTGGTGCCGGGAGGAATAAAGATGGTGACATGTGCAAGAGCCGCCTTGTTCCTCCAGCAGGTGGCGCTGTTGCTTTTTGGAAACAAGGCTGGTGGGAAGGGGCCGCCCCACTGGATTGAAGTTGCTGTAGCCCAGTTCCCAGCCCTCCAGATGGGAAGGAGTGACTTTATTGTTCCCTAGAGCTATGCCAGCTCTGTTGCTAAGTCTTCTGGAAACTTCTAGGATATGCTAACTCACAGGCCTAAGGATTATTAAAATAACCCAAGATGCTGAGGAGCAGTCCTGTGAAAACCAACCGCACTTGGAACCCCCAGACACGTCATCCTCACCAAGTGCTACTTCATGTCCCCTGTTGGCCCCGCCAGAGGTACGGTCTGACTTCATTTGCCGGGTTCATCAGTATTGACTGAGCACATTTCTAGGGATAGGAATTGTCTTAGTCATGATGGACTAAGTTTGAATGCAGGGGCCAGCCACCTTTCCAGTGGACCAGGACATGGAATTCTCCTAATGTCCCCTAAAGGAGCATCCAACAATAACTACTGCGTCCACAGGCACACAGCACACACTTTGCCGAGTGCTTTCTACTCTCAGGAGCTGTGACCACACTTCCTCTTTCTTATCTTGCTTATCCTCACAGCGCCCCTGGGGAGCGCAGAAAAGGTGGTCTCTGGTCAGATGTCACCCTCTCAGTGGGCGTTTGGAACACCCCACCCTCCCCCATCCCTCTCCATTACACTCATCATGCATCTGCCTTCTTTATTTTGTGGTCCGCACTCTCCCACTGGGATGTCAGCGCCACGTGAGCACACGCCAGTGCTCGTTAAATATTTGGTAAATGACTGAAAGGCCCTGACTTGCTCCTGTCCCAGAGGACTCACCACCAGCACCCCAGTCCAGAGCCTAGCCCTCCTTCATAGGGGCTCACAGTGCTGCCCGCGCTCATGCCTGTGCATATCCTCCCTGAGCTCATGCAAGTGCCCCGTGAAGTGTGGGTACCACTGTCCCCAAATCATTCGGCTTACAAACGGGGGAGCGGAAATTGGAATTCAGGCAGCCCGGCTCCTCGGCGGCACCCCTTTGTAAGGAGTGTCAACAGGGAGGAAGAGGTGCTGGAAAACTGTTCTCTATATTCTAGGCGACCGTAGTCACGTACGGCAAGTTAAGGGGGAATGTCATTTCCTTAATAAGCAAGAACAAGAAAATGGATATCTTTTTCCCCTCTACTGCTGAAGGCACTAAAAATGGAAAGAGAGAGAGAGAGAGAGAGAGAAAGAGAGAAGCCCTTATGACACCTTTGAAAGAGGAAGAGATATGGTTTTTACTTTTTTTTAAATCAGTTTCCAGTGCCCTCCCCCACAATCCCTGCTAAGCCAAGATCCTGCCTCAGCTATGGAGGGAGTGCTTACCTAGGGGTCCCCCTCCCTTTGTCTCTCTGGCTACCTCCCTGCCGCCACTCTTCCCCGCAGTGCTTCCTCCCTCAGGACAAAAATAGGTGCCCGTACAATAAAAGAGGAGGCCAGGAGTTCTTCATTCCATGATTTCCTGTCTGAGGCCGCCAGGTAGCAAGGCCCATTGGGAATGGGCAACGTGCTCCGTGAGGCAAGCCTATTTTTATTTTCGTTGTTTATGAGTTTTTATTAGAAGTCACTACTTCGGTGGCGAAGACTTTTGTCGATGACAGCTAGGGAAGTTCCTAGGGAGCAGGCCGCAGCCAAGCCTGCAGTGGATTCCCACGCAGCCTCAGAGAGCTGAGACTGGAGGCAGCTTTGTGGCCCCAGGGTGTCCCCCAGGCGACAACGGCCCCCCTGACACAACAGCGTGGATTGTCTAGGACCTTCGGCAGGGATGGCAAGGTGACCCACAGACCCAGTGCAGCCCTCCAGCCGGTTTCTGCAAATAAAGTTTTATTGGCACGCAGTCCGCCTGATTGCTTGCTCTGGGTGCAGCGCTGAGCACTTGCCATGGGACCCTACAGCCTGCGAAGCCTAGTATCGTTACTACCTGGCCCTTGACCAAAAAAGTTTGCCCAACACTGATCCAGGACACACACAGAAAAAGGCCTGAGAGTTAAAATGGCTGGCAAAAACCTTCACGCCCATTCACTCCTGTCATCCGAGAGCCCTTCGGTTCCATGTACAGAACGTCGTGAAGTTCACCCCAAGTCATTCTCTCCCGGCTTCCATTTCTTCAGCTATAAAATGGAATCGTACATCTGTCTGACTTACACTGAAAGCTATAGAGGGTCAGAATACAAACCGGGTTATATAACAACAGCTCTTTATTAACTGAATCACTGCTCTACGGACATGACATGGGCTTACCACGTGGCACAGTGTGAACTGGAAACAAAGGTAGAGCTGGTGAGCTTGACGGGCAAGAAGGGGATTGGGAACCAGCCTACAGGTCCCTTCTGTGATGTAGGGAAGCCCAGGGGTGGAGATTCTGTTGTTTCCCGAGCTCCTTCTAAGGTTGAACACTTGAGAACAACCGTCCCTCTGTGTAGGATGTAGGCCTCACCAGCCATGCCCCCCTACTCCTCACCCCTGCTCTGTCCTTACCACCCCCCAGACCCAGATCTGCCCCCTTTTTCATGGCCCCATTTGCCCTTTCCCTCCTTCATGAATCAGTCCTTGACAAAGCAGACCACCCCGAGCTTCGTGGACTTTTGGAGGACTGGATTCTAGGCCAGTTGTGAGGCTCTCCAGTTGTTTCTTGCCTCTCCCTGTGTGCTTCCTGGAGGAGGCAGACATCAAACTGGGCCCTGGTGGGTGGCCAAGGAGGCTCGATAGAGACGAAAGGAAAGGTCTGGCATTCAGGACTGCAGAAGTAAGCAAGAAATGGCTCAGAAGCAGTAGAGGCCCTGGAGAATGGAGGTGTCCAGGAGTCTTAAAGGGACATTTCTTATGAGAGACCTATTGGCGCAGGTCCCTGTGGCCTTGGAACTTGACCCAATAGAGACTCAGTTGAATGTTCTTGAGCAGCAAAATGCAGGATAGTTGGAGGATTTAGAAAGCCAACGGCTAGGGCCTGACCAATTCTTCTGTTCCCTTGCTGGGGCCCATAGGGAATTCCTAGGACCGTACACATCTTTCCTCAGTGACCAGGAAAGTTAATTTTGTCACATTGTTAGGACAGGCCAGTGTCCCTTAATAATAGGACCTGCCCCACTAGAGAGGTCATCTGGTCCATGTCCTGCTTTGGGTCAGACCATGTCCAGAATCCTTTGCCGAGTGCTGAGGACTTGATCCGTCAGGTGGGAGGGAACCCTTGGAGGTGGGGGTGGCAGGCCCGAGTGGGGCCAGACTGTCTGCTGCCTCTGCCAAGGCCACAGCTGGGCCCAGGCCATCTCACAAAGAGCGAGCCACCCCGCCCAGCCCTGCTAGGGAATGGCGTGGGATTGGGACGAAGAGGCCAGTGGATGTGCCTGTGCCCAGAGCTGTGAGCAGGCCCTCGTCTGGCCTACAGGGCCCTGGCTACTGGTGCTCAGAGACAGGTCACCCTCCTGCACACACCCACCCACCAATGATGCAACAGTCCTGCAGGGGTGGCCCCCAAGCCCAAGATGAGCAGGATCACCCCACCTGCGGCCCAACCGTCCATTCCACGGCTGGCTTAACAGCCCTGGCCAGCTTGGCGACACCATGGTGACTCGGGCCGGTCCTAGTTAAACCGGGCTGCATTCTGGTCCAGCCCCTTCCCTCCCCTGTCCTTGGCCCACGCGAGGAGCAGCTGAGGCTAGAGGAAGAGGCAGGTGTTGCTAAGGGTGTGAAGCATCCATTATTCCTTTATTAGCCAGTGTGCCGTTTCTGGTCGCGTTCCCCTTCCTGGCGGCAGTGAGCTTGGGGGCGGAGAAGCCCAGTCATTTTCGTTTACCCCCGCTGCTCACTGGGAGCAGTCAGAGGCCGCAGGCAGAGGGGGTGGGGGCGGACAGGACTACGTGCTCTCCAGCAGGCGTTTGTGAATGGGCCCCAGCTCCCAGGCCACCCGACGGCAGGCAGCCCCCCCTCCCCCAGGACGCGCTGACTCTCCCTCGATGGACGTCGTCATTTCTAGCATTGCAATGGCCAGGCAGGAGGAAGCTTTCTTCTGGCCCAAGAACAATACCAGGGTCAGCCCGGGGACCTCCCTCCTACACCCTCTTCCTTCCATTGTGAGCTGCTGCACAATCCCAGGCTACCCGGCTCTGCATAGACCGAGGGAGGGAGGACTTGCCCAGGAGAGATTAGCAACGTGTGTGACACCCCCAGTCATCTGCCTCCACTTTCCAGGCCGGGCCAGGGTTCTGGAGATAGCAGATGGACAGACGGACCAAGCATGTGTGAGGGGGCTGTCAAAGCTCCCACGGGCTGGAAGGCCCCACTCCCCCCACCCCCATTGAATCCTAGCACGTCAGCACTGGAAAGGCCTATTTAGACCCTCTGTCCATCACCCCCTTATACAGACTAGGAAAGGGAGACCCAGAAAGATAGAGGTTTTACCAAACTTACTGCCCTGCCTAAAAATTCTTCATTGATTGATGCCCCAGGCCTATGGGAAAACCCCAGACTTTCTTTTGGCCCTGGTACCTGCCTGGCTTCTAGGCTTCTCTCCAGTGACCGCCCCCCCCCCCCCCCCCCCCCCCCCCCCCCCCCCCCCCCCCCCCCCCCCCCCCCCCCCCCCCCCCCGCCTTGTGCTTTAGCCTTGTGACTAATTAACAAGCATTTGATCCAGCACCACTCGTCCCCTGCCTTAAAGCCCTTCCTGCTTCATCTGCCTGCCTGCCACATCCCTGTTCTTCAAAGACTGTCTGAACGTCACCTCCTCTGTGTACCCCTCCCTGATAAGCATTTCCTTGTTGATTCCCTGGTCTTCTCCCACACTTTATATAGACGCTCCGTGTCATCGGCGTGGCCGTGTGTCTCCCACAAGTCTCCCCACACCACACCCTCCTGATCCCGAAGCCTGAAAACAGCTTATTTGCCTTTGCAACCCTTAGGACAGTGGTTCTCAAAGTGTGGTCCTCGGACCAGCAGCATTAGTATCACCTAGGAACTTGGTAGGGACGCAAATTCTTGGGCCTCCCTTCTCTCCCACTGAGCTGGAAAGTCTGGGCGTGGGCCCAGTGATCTGTATTTTACCATCCCTGCAGGCGATTCTGAACCCTATTCCAGTTTGAGAACCAGTGCCTTCGTACCTTCTTGCGGGCAGTTGGCTCATAACTATTTCTTCTTTTCTTTCCTCTTTTTATTTCTTTTTAAATTGAGATCTCTTTTACATACAACAACTTGTAAAACAAGTGTTACATAAACTGTGGAAGTTTAAGGTGTGGGACATACTGATTTGATACATTTATATTGTAATGTATATTGTTAGGCTAACACCACCTCCCAGGCCTCACCTGGTTAATGTTTCTTCGAGTGTTGGAAACAGTTGAGATCTAATCTAGCAAGTTTAACGTTTGTAGTAAAGATTCGGTGTCTATCTTCATAATGTCTTGACAGTTGTGTGAGTAATTGACATCACCCATCCCCTTCTATTTCCTGCCACGATTTATGGCTGTTTATTTGTTCTTTATCATTATTTTGCTCCAACGAAGGACAAAAATCTTACCCTCTTTGACAACCAAGGATATGGATTTGCAAAGGGTTGAGTGATTCAAGAATGACACAGTCCCCTAGATGCCAGCACCCGGTCCTGTCCTTGGCCATATTTCAGATGGATGACCCATTGGCTACAACAGGCCTTGGTGAGCCCCCCTAACATGAGGATTACCTTCCTACCTAGCAAGGGCAGAAACCTCAGGACCCCCTCAGTAACAACTGCACACTTGCAGGTGGACAAAAGCCATCACCTGGGCTGGAGATACACTGGCAGCTTGTGTTCAGAGATGGATAAGAAAGCCCTAGGCTAATTGTTCTGTCTCTTCTCCTCGGCTCTCACTGCTTTATGTGGCGTAGATTTGCCACCCCACTGTGTTGGGTGGTGGCTGATGTTGAAAGGAGTTTGTCCCTGAGCTCAGAGACTCTGTTGGCAGCAGGCAGTGACCCTGACGCATTCTGGGTGGCAGGAGGAAGCTGACCTGGGGATAAAACAACAAACACTGACTTCTGCCTACAAAGGGAGTAATCAAATGTTGCTATTAAACAGACTATAAATAATAACAGTAATGTAGTTGCAGGTCTAGCTAAACAGACTATGGGAAGGCTAAATATTGAGATTGTGTCTGGAAAACAGTCCTGGCCTTTCCCTCTGAAGTTCAGTGTCCTAACTTTTGGAGCAGAGGGTTGAGGAGGGCAGAGCACGGACCCAGAGACAGGTGATCATGCCCTGAGCCTCATCATTCCACTTTCTGTGAAGTAGGAGTGAAGGCTGTACCACCCTTCTGGCCCCAACCCTGTACCCACCCCCCCAACCCTTACCTTTTATCACTCTCTACATAATTTTCTAATGTTTTTTTCTTGATGGTTTGGAGAACACGTTGTGGACCTGGTACCATTTACCCCTAAATACCTCCATGTGTTTTCCAAAAAACAGGGACTTCCCCTTACATAATCATCGTCTCACATCAAAGTCAGGAAGTTAACGTTGATAGAATGCTATTCTAGAACCTACAGACCTCGTTCACATTTCATCAGTTGTCCCGCTTAATATCCTATACAGCTGAAGGGAAGCTGGTTTTGTCGTGTGTTCTGATTTGTTGTCTTGCTTTTACTTGTCCTGTCTCTTTAGGCTCCTCTATCTTTCCGTCTTTCATGACCTTGACATTTTTTGAGGACAGACCAGTTATTTTGTAGCATGTCCATCAATTTGGGTTTGTCTGATGTCCCCTCGTGATTAAATTTATGTGCTTTTGAAAGGAATGCCATAGAAGAGGTACGGTGTCCTCAGTGCATGATGTCAGGAGGCACAAGATGTTGACTTGGTGACAGTGGTGTGATGACAGTGACAGATGGGAACATTCCAGGACTCATTCCTATAAAGTGACTATGTTTCCCTTTGTAATTAGTAACTATCTTACAGGGAGATGTTTGAAACTGTGTAAATACACTCTCTCTTTCTGATAATACTTTTACCCACTAGCTTTAGCTTTCATTGATGATGCTTGCCTGCAATATTGTCATGCTTGTTGGCAAATGGTGACTTTTCTTTTTTTTTTTTAATTTTTTTTATGTCTTTTATTTATTTTTGAGAGACAGAGAGAGATGGTGTGAGTAGGGGAGGGTCACAGAGACAGAGGGAGATACAGAATCTGAAGCAGGCTCCAGGCTCTGAGCTAGCTGTCAGCACTGAGCCTGACGCGGGGCTCCAACCCACAAACTGTGAGATCATGACCTGAGCTGAAGCCAGAGGCTTAACCGACAGCCACCGAGGCGCCCCAAATGGTGACTTTTCTAACTGCATCTACATATTTTAGTTGACTTTCTACTGTAAGGAAGACCTTTCCTTTCTCTTATTTATTTATTTTGTTTGTGTGTTTGTTTGTTTGTTTCCATGTCTTGGCTTACAGATTTTTATGTTTCTAGTGGTTACAACCCATGATTATTTGATGCCCATTTGTTTCAGATTTGGCAAGTGAGAGTCCCTTCAGATCACTTCTGTGTATTTCTGAAATGCCCTGAATGATTATGCTTTGCACTTCCTCACTTGCTGGCCCCAGAAGTTGTTGCAGGTTTATTGGGTACTTTCTCCACCCAGCCCTGAGATCTGTTACCCACAGAACTCGGTTTCTTCTTAGTGGATGGTTTTTTGGACCCCAGATCCAGGTTCTGTGCATGCTTATTGTGACTGAATCCCCTGTCTTTTGATCCATTTCTCTCTCCCATTTCCTGAGTGCCTGTGTCCCCAGGTTGGAGCTTCTCTAGAAAATAAAATCTCTTGCCTGGAGTTGGGTTTAGAAGGACACTGCATGGTTGTGTGGGATAGGGAAAGACCTGTGGGGGGTCCATAACCACACTCTCCTCCCAGCACCTGAGCCCCGCCTCTTGTGGTCCCTGGTCCCTCCAAGCTCTGAACCCCCTGGAGGTATTGCAGACTGTATCAGCACATTTCTCATCTGTGTTCCCTCCTGCTGGGTTACCTGACACCCCACTCACTTCCTGTCTTCACTAACTTGGTTGAAATCCCTTTTCTCATTCTCTATGCTTTTGTGGGTTTACAATCTTTATTTGTTAATGCTAGGGAAAGTTGAAAATAAGGGCACGTGGTCAGTCTCCTCTGTGAGTCTGAAGTCCCATTGGTTGGCTTTGAGTAATCAGGGAAAGATGAAGAGCATCGAACGGGTCACTGAGCTTCGCATACTTGTTGGGAGCAGCAGTGGGAGCAGATTCTTGTATCTGGGAGTACAGGGATGAAGTGATCTGTCCTCCGAGTCCAGGCAGGGGGACTGGCATCTGGCAGGGGCACTGGGCACATTGTCATTGGAATCAGGGAGGAAGCAGGATGGACCTAAATGCCAATAAATAGATTCTTTTCTTTCATGTTCTTCAAAGAACTCCAGGAGGAGACACACACACACACACACACACACACACACACACACACACCAGCTATCTGAGGGGCCTGAGAAAATCTGCTTGGATTCAGACCTTAAAGAGAGACTTACTCCCACATGAGAGCCAAGAGCTGTCAGGGCAGATGTGCTCCATGGAGAACCCAAGGATAAGTCCCTATTACCATTCCTGCCACACCTAGCCTAGCTTCGCACTGCCGAGTGGGGAAGGCTTTTCCCTACAAGTCTCCAGGGTCCTTGGGGTCAAGGCTCTTGTCCAGCAGCACACCTGGGCCAGGGTCGGTTGGATACATAGTAGGAACTCAGGAAATAACAGAACTGTAGATAGTTGCTAAACGCCGGAGCAAACCTGTGAGCCAAATGTGCAAAGACGGGGTGCAAGGCAGCCACTTACAGCTGCCCCTGGACACCTGCAGGTCGTCAGGTCATCGCTGGGCTCTCTCCTTCTGCAGCTGCCCTAGCCTCTCCCCATTGGCATTGCTAAGAAACGTGACCCCCTCCCACCCCCAGGGGTAGACTGTCTCCGGAAAGCCTCACATAAAGTACAAGCCGTCCCTGCCTTTTGCCAACTCGCATTTCAGCAATCCACACATTCTGCAGTTCCTGAAAACCATGTGTGTGGAACTTCTGGTAGCTTTAATCTCCTTACTTGGGAGTTCCTGCTCATTTCTGGAAATGTTGAAATAAGCAAGCATGCCCTTAAGGGCAGGCAGGGTAGACTTGCTGACATAACTAGCATTGTGCCCTAGTGATGATAAAGGGTGACAGCCGAAGGAGCCACCCTGGTGGAGGGAGGGCTATTCTGTGAGCTGTTCTCATCTCAAAAACACAAAGCCCTGAAGGGCAGGGACTCTGGGTGCATCCTATTACCTGGAAATGCTCCCTTTCCTGCTGATCACTGGCAAGGATTGGTCCTATGGACAGTTTGTGACCTCAAGCCCCTGTATGTTCGATGAAGCTGGGGTGTCCTTGAGATGGGGCTGGTGGTGGGGAGAGGGTCAGGTGTGGGCAGGCTTAGGAGTAGAGGATACCAACAGTGAGCACTGGGACTTGAGAAGCAAACATGGGCACTTGGCTGCCTCCGGAGCCTCTCGGCCGGCTAGAAGCAGATAGTGTTGGTCAGCGGGGCAAGAGTTGAAATCTCTCCCTGAGCATTCATCTTGGAGACCAACTCGTCAACATTCTAAACCACGAGGAAAGCATTCTGAACATTCCATGCTTCCCCCAGGAAGTGAAGGTCCCCCCACGGGGAAAGGCTACACCCAAAGGTACGCAGCTAATCCAGTGGCAGATTTGGGGTCCCAGGTCCATAGGTCACGGGTCTTCCCCACACATCCTGCAGTCTCATTGATGGTGAGTCCTAATGATTGGTCCTGGTAGAAGGCTCACAGGATATCTGTTTAATTATTTAGTCTGGAATTTCAGGAGGGAGCAGTTTCAGTAGGTATGTTAGGAAAGGCTTCATCACTAAACTCCACAAAAAAGTGTTCTGTAGAAAGGAAATTAGAAAAAAGCGGAAAGAAGAGGAAATCCCCATTGCACCTGGCTGTGGGTCTGTGCACCAGAATCAGAACAGCAGGCCATCTAAGCTGCTAACAGCATTCCAGTTCCAGGCCGGCGCTCCCGGAGGCCGCTCCTTGGCCCTGCAGGATCCGGGGCACAGAGAGACAGAGGGCTGTCCAGAAAGATGCAGAGAATCGGGCCTTTGCAAACACCATGGAGGAGAAGGGTTCTCTGCTGTGTCATCTCGATGCCCCATGTCATGTCCTCTCATTTGCCCCTGTTCTAAATGCTGAAGCCAACATGGGAGTCCTTTTATAGCCCCTAAAGAAGTGGAAAGTGTTCTAGTACATGGACCACCCGGTCACTGGCCAACGTGGCCATTTGTGCAAATCAGAAAGAGAAGCTCCTTCCTCACACTCAACAGCCTCTGCCTGCACTTGTCAAAAATGATTCTAATCTGTGGCAACGGAGGCAAGGACCGTCTCCTGGAGTTGGGCAAGCGTGCATATGCAGAGGCCGTTCTTCATGTGACGCAGATGTCACAGAGGCTTGAGTTGAATGCCTAGGTCACTAGTTCATTTTATAGAACTAGACTTTGAGTTTAGAGTATTTCTAGGTAAAGAGAATGCCCCTTGAAGATTAATATATAACAGCCCAGAAGCCCGAGTGACCCATTCTATTTCTTCAGGAGGAAGGAGTCAGAAGGCTGTGGAATATTATAGAATGTTATAGATTGTTAGATTTGAAAAGAAATCTTAACGTCATCTAAGGCAGCTCCTTTCAGTGTACAATTGGGAGAACCAAAGCCCAGGGAGCCATCCCTGCCCTGAGCACAGGGCTCTGCCCATCCGCAGTATAGAGGTGATGAGCTGCATTCTAGAAGCTGTTGGGAGCCGGAGGTTGTTGTACTGGATTTTCCAAATTCTTCAGAGCCCCGAATAAGACTCTGGAGGATGACCTTATTCACCTGCTCTGGTCAGTGGTCATCCACTCAGCAAGTAGCTTCTTCTTAGAGAAACGTAAACGATAATGCATATCAATAGTGTGGGATTCTCATTTTAATGAATTTATTGCAAAGACGCTCAGCAAAGTTGGCTATGAGAAGTAGGATTCAGATAGCAGAATCTTCATAGTCTGGGCCCATACATCCTACCCAGCCCGGCCACGGCATTGTGGCTGGTCAAGAGCTGCTCACATGAGGGGCCAGTTACCCCCTTTCCAGCTGTGTGATGTGCCTGCCTGTGCATGTACACACACACACACACACACACACACACACACACACACACACACACGGTATCCTCTCAACATGCTAAAAATGTTGGGAACAGTTCCTTTCAGTTCTTGATCTATGACCTCTAGGGCAGCTCAGTGGCCTCCAGATCATTCTTTTCTTCAAAGAGTACCCTCCAGGTCAAAGCAGAAACATTTGCTTGGCAAGAAAAGAGAAGATGTTCCTTTCTGTGGCCTTTCCTGGCGGCAAGAAAAGAGACATTGTTCCAGCAGGCTGGCGTGTGGTGTGGTCAAGGAAATGCATCATACCCCCTCAGCAAGGTCCTTTCAGGACACCCCAAAGGGCAGCTGCACCAGCGGCTGGCCACGTGGGCCAGGCTAGTCCCTTGGGGTGGGCAGCTGGCACAGGATGTCCATGCGCTAAAGGAGGGAAGCCTGATTGGTGTGGGATAGACGGGCACCTGCGGATGAGCCCTGGGGAAATCACCTTGCTGGGTGATTGGGGAAACTGGGCAGGGGGACTTCTCCATACCCCAAGAAGAGAGATGACCCAAAGACCTCGGGTGATTCAGAGTCAGACGTTAGTGTCCCAAAACAATTTCTTTTTTTGGTCCTGCCATCAGCGTGGTGGGAGGCGGAAGTTCCCCTCTGCAAAACTGTGAAGAGCTTATTCAAGGTGTCTGAAATGAAGTATCACGTCCCTCCTCTCATTCCTTGTTGCATGTTAGAATTGCCTGAACCCCACCACGGACAGATCAGAATCTCTGGGTGATGGGTTCTAGGTGTCAGTCACTTAGAAGCTTTAGCTCCCGAGGTAAATCTGAATGTGCAGCCAGGGCCAAGACCCTCTGTCCTTGGGTCTTAGGGAGTTATCTCATTCTCCATCCTGGAAGGTGTTTGCACCATAGAAATACAAGGGATTAGCCAGATTTGATCCAAACTTATAAAATATTCTTAGCGTAATGACCCTCTGTCCTCTTGATGTTAATTATATTCTGCCTTGCTTAATACTCCTTTATTTTCTGTGCTAGAAGATATATGATTCCTTTAGATAGAGACTGTCTTATTTGCCATTCCTCATCGATGATGCTCTAACCTTCCTCCCCAACCCCATCCTTCACCAAAACCAGTCTATTCTATTCTTAAATGTTTATAGATTCTTCTATCCCTCTGCTATTTCCCCAATTCTTACATTAGCCCTTAGCATCTCTTGACTGTTGGATAACTTCCTAACTGGTCTGCTCTGTGCTTGCCTTGAATCTGTCCCCCACACCATGTCTGGCATGATCCACAAAGTACACAAATCTATCTGTTCTGCTAGATTTGTGCTTAAAGTCTTTCCTTGCTCCCTGTCACATGCAGGACCACGCTCTTGCCATGCGAGGCCTCCCCAGTCCAGCCCCTACTCTTCTTTCAGCTTTGGATCCCCCATTTTCCCCATCATGCACCCTATCTAATAGCCACAGCCACTCACTGTGGGGCCCCGAATACAGAAGAGTCAGGCTTCTGTCTCTGGCTGGCGTGGGACTGGCAGTGGTAAGAAGGCCATGAGCAGGTAGTGAACCCACTCACAGTGCCCATTACAACATGCACAGGCCCCAAAGGACAGCCCCTAAGGGTCAACACAGGACTCTGCCCTGCACCATCCCCTCTAAGCTAGGTGACCTTGACCACGTTCTTCTACTCCATTTTCTCATATTTAGAGTGAGGATGATAGAATCCACCCTCTACCTGCCCCTCTCTCAGGAGGCTGTCATGAGATTCTAGTGAGATGATCACTGAGGAAGTCCTTGGAAAACTGTGAGGCACTGGTCAAATCTAGGAGCTTCTACGAGGACATCAATACATAGGTGCCCCATGGCAGTTCACCAGGGCCCATTGGGAGTCATTCACACAGAATGCTGTGCACGTGCTTGTGAGCAGGGCAGGCATGTTGATGGGGACACGGGCGTCTTCCCTTAGTGTTTTCATAAAGGGAGTCGGGTGAAGGAAATGTCTTGGAATAGACAATCTTCCTAAACTCCCCCGAAATAACTTTAGTGGAAACAATTGTGGTAACGTCCAGTCTACAGTTATTGTTCCAGTCTACTGCAACATGGGAAAAAGCTCCCGGCATTTCCAACTCAGCTGGGAATCACCCTGACTTCCAGAGGCCTGGAAACAAAGGGATTGTGCTCCAGGGCCGCTCTGGGTCTTCACGGCCTACTGGAGCGGAGGACAATCCCAGGGCTTGTGTACGGTCTTAGCTTTTCCTCTCCACTTCCCTTTGGGAGTCATGGGAGAGACTTTCGTGTTTTCCCATAGATAACTATTGGGGGTCATGACCAAAAGAGTTTATTACAACAATACTTGAGATTCTGGATTTCCTCCTAGTCAGTTCTATAGCGTACTGTTACAGATTTGAGATCTCACAATGCTCTTGCGTATGCCTATGAAATGGAACCAGAATGGAATGGAATAGGAATAGGAATAGAGTAGAATAGAATAGAATAGAATAGAATAGAATAGAATAGAATAGAATAGAATAGAATAGAATAGAATAGAATTCCCTCCTTTGAAAGGTCTTTCTTGGTGCTCTATTCTTCTACCTTCTAACAGGTACTCATCTCCCCAGACCTGGTTAGAGCCTCCTGTCTGGTCATCTGGCCTCCCTATTGCTTATCATACCAATGTTTTCCTCAGAGAAATTGTCAGAGCACCTTTGCCCAGTCTCTTCTGTCCTCTCCCTCCTTGACAGACACAGCATGCAGCTCCCCACTGGCCCATGAGACAAAACTGGGAACCCTCTGGTGGGCATCTGTAATCCCTGGAATCTTCCTTCACGACCCCATCCATTCTGATCACCCACCACTTTCTGTGTTCCTTCAACTGTTGCCCCTAGTTGACCGAGACCAACCTGATCTTCCTGTCATTTTATCCTTCAGAAAAAATTTGAGCTTGTTAATTGTGCAACTAAATGTGATTTAATTTTCTGCTTTTGTCAAACAATATTCTGACCTCTTCTTTCTGGTCCACTATACATGAAGACCAGTTTCCTTCTTGCCTCGGTACATGGGGTCCTGCCCACTGCCTCTCTGCCTCTAATTCTCCTGTCTCTTAGAATCTCTCCTCTCTCCCTTCCCCTAAGAGGCATTCCCTGATTACTCTTCTGGGACATTCTAGAATCTCATCTTTCTCAGAATGTGGTACCTTATAGCAGCACTTGACACACTTTGATGTGTCATGCAGGTCCAAGGGCACAGACAGATTCTGATTCAGTAGAGCCGGGGTTGGGCCTGAATTCCTGCATTCCTAACCAGCTCCCAGGTGATCCTGATGATGCTAGTCCATGGACCATGCTTCACGTAGCAGGATCTTGTAAGCATGGTTCCCAAATTTTGTTGCACGTTGGAATCACCCAAAAATGTTTAAAGAGATCCACACAAACCTTCCACCCTTACATGTTCTGATTTCATTGGCATAGGGTACAACAAGAGCATTGAGACTTTTTTTAATCTTCCCAAGTGATGGAGGTGTACAGTCGGGTGAGGTATATCTATAGTGTGAATATAGACAAGCCTATTCTGCATTTCATCTGTGCTTTCCTTATCTCCCTGAATAGACAGCAATCCCTTTTAAGCAGGACTGGGTCCCTTTATTTTTTTTTAAGATCAATTGACTGATGATTGACTGTTAGTCTGTTAGCCACTGTTTTGACGATTAATCAGTGTTAATAGAGCACATATTGTCTGTAGAGAACCATGCTGGATGTCAAGAGGGAAACAAATGAGAAGGTCTTGGATTTTGCCAGAGCTTGGTGAAATCTCTACAGTGCCAGCCTTGGCCGAGGGTGACTGCCCGTATGGTGTGGTTTCGAGGGCTCCGGACATGTTTCCTCCTCATCCCTACCCCTAAGGGGAAAACAAGCAGTACCTCCCTGGTTCACTCATTCCCAAAACACTGCCACTACTTTTTTTTTTTCCTTTTGATGATCTAAGGCTGTCATTCTCTTCTTGACCACCCTTAAGAATTAACTAAAGAGCTTTTACAATCCCCACTGCCTGGGCTGCACCCCACACCACTTGCATCAGAGCCTCCAGAGTGGCACCTTTAAGGCTCCTTTGGGCTTGTCCATGAGCTACCTGGGGCTGAGAGCCCTGGACCTTAGGCTTTTTATTGATTGAAATGTAAATATAATCCATTTATTCTCCTCTCAGGGGATTAAGTTTATCGGGGCCTTCCCTGAAGGCAGGTTCAAATAGCAGTAAGGGGAGAATGCGAGGAAGCTGGGTGCCTATCAAGCCCATGAAATCACCACTGAGATGGGGAAGAAAGGCCCAGATGGGAAAGACAAACTGTAGCAAAATGACTCCCAAGGATTCATTAGAGCAGGGATCTGGCCCTCTACCTGCTTTTATAAATAAAGTTTTATTATACCACAGGTATGCTTCTGTGGCTACTTTTGCTATACAATGACAGAGTTACGACCATCTGGCCCACAGAGGCTAAAATATTTACTATCTGGCTCTTTATAGAAAAAGTTTGCCAACTCCTCCTCTGGAAGGTTCACACTGCATATACTCCCTCGCTGCAGTCTTTGTATCAATGCAGATGCTCAGAATGTTAAAAACCATTTCTTTGCAATTTTTTAGTTGCTTTTAAAACAGAGCAGGGGCCCCTAGACGAGTCAGTGGGTTCAGCCTCTGACTTTTGGGTTCGGCTCAGGTCATGATCTCACAGTTCGTGAGATCGACCCCTGTGTCGTTCTCCATGCTGATAGCACAGAGCTTGCTTGGGATTCTTTCTCTCCTTCTCTTTCTGCCTCTCTCTCTCTCTCTCTCAAAATAAGTAAATAAACTTAAAAAAGAATAGAATGAGGCAGAGTGTCCTGATAGATGTCTGAGAATATGTCCTGATTGGGCTAAGGTAGGGCTTTCACACAGCCTTGGGGGCAGTGGGCCGTGGAGGGCCGGAGCTGCAAGCTGCCACCCTCTAGCCCCAAGCAGCTTCACTGCATTACCCCCGTGTGCCGTCCAGATGTCATCGTCCCCCTTATGGGCTGCGAGGTGGGAAGGGTGGGAGCCCCCACGTCAAATCCTGCTAGATGGTAAGAGGCTAGATGGACAGGCTGCCCATGGAGGGTAGAATCCGGGAGAGGCTGCTGGAAGCAGAGCTCCACAGATGGAGAGAGGCGGCAGGGCTGGGAGCTGCGCATGACCAGAGCAGGAGGGCAGCCAGGAAGTGCCTGGAGCCTGCGCTTCAAAGTCCTGCATCCAGACTCTCGTGTTCCCCTCCATTCCTTCTTGAGCCACCACTGTGCCCCTGAAAGTAGGTCAGATCGCTGTCTGCTACAGAGACATGGAGGGAAATAGACACCAACTAGGTCATCATAGCTGCTAGTGCCTGGTGAGCCGGCCCAAACCAACGGCTGCCCAATTTAAGACAGCCCGGAAAGACTCTTTTATGTGGCAGGGAATCCTTAATGGCCACATCCACACAACAAAAGGTCAGCTCTGCTTTCTGGGAACGGAACGAGTAATTGAATTTCTGAAATGGTACATTTCCTGTAGTCAGAGAAAGGTACAACCCAGGTCCTTAAAGTATTCACTTAAAAAATTAATAAGTTGGAGGCAATTATTTCTTTTTCCAAAGATACTTGCAATAGGACTTAAAATTTTCCTTGTACCATTAAAACGCAGTTCCATACAGGAATTTTTTGCGTGCAAGCAGCTTTTAAGGAATTCATCTCTATCTATTGATTTCCTATCTTTCTTCCTAATTGGAAACCTTCATAAGACCGTGTTCCTTGTACATTTAAAACTTTGACAACACGCTTGTCAGGGTCCATTATTTTCGCACGGTGCTGATCACATGCATATTTAGCGTGGCAGCTTAGCTCTTAGTGATTTAACTTGGAAGGAGAGAGAGGGAAGAAGCAAGGTACCTCTAGCACAGCTCAGTTATGGCAACCCCGTGAATGTATGCTTTTGTCACTGCTGACTGTCTATACAGTACGAATCCAGGGGAAACCCTCAGTGGGCTAACCCTTTACGTGGCTCGTTGGAAACTCTCCTCATCATTTGTTCACTTTCTCATTCCCCCAACAAATGTTGAGTGCCTGCTCTGTGGCAGTCACTGTGCACAGTACATTGAGATTGGAAACTGGGGGGTCCATTGCCCGAGAAATGCAACCCCACTGAATTCCGGATGGCTTCCTGCTATGGCTGATGCCAGGTCTCAAATCTGCTGTTCTCCTGGGGCCCGTGTATGGCTCCATCCCGAGTCTCTTGAGTCAACATCCCACTCTCCTGTGCGTTGCTTTAAGTCTTCTATTTAATTGAGTCAATCCTCTTTTTCCTCTCCTGTCGAAAATGCATAATAAGAGTACCCCGCTCTCAGGGCTGTGAGGTCTAAATTGACTAATAGACGTAAAACTCTTTGCTCCATACCTACCTTGGTCTTATCCTTATCCTAGCTCACAATCCTTGCAGGCATAATTTAGTTCCTTCCAGGGAAATGGAATTGCTCACTCAGTGGAAGGGAGTATATTTATGGGACAGAACTGGAGGGGAAGGAAAGCCTTTGCAGACTGGCTTCCCCCCATTGTTGGGCTAACTCATCCACATGGGATTCAGCGCAAGGATGCCCTTGCCTCACCTTGCCATCTTCTTTGTTATCTTCTTGGCACCCAAGGTAGCCTAGGAGGGAGCCAAAAGGAGCCACGGCAAACAGATGAGGCATACACAGACAGTTTTTCCACGTGTGCAAGCTATCTCCCACATGTGTTCTCCCTTTCACCTCCTCCCCAGCTGCCAGTGTCATCGGTCAAGTGGAAGAGCCTCATTGAGCATGTGCAATATGTAAGATGCTATTGTGGAGGTAAAACTTTGACATGAAAGGCAGGACTCTGAGGAGTCCCCTGGCCTTTGCCCACGCTATGGTCTCAGATATGACCAGAATTCAGCTTCCCACCAGTGCTTCCCACCAAGCAAAGAGCACAAATCCAGGGCAGAGAGCAAGAGGCCGAATGTCACTCTGGTGTCAATGACCATAGCCCAGGAGGGGCCGTCGAGTGGGACCTTCTTATGAGTGCCTGACTCCCAGTCACAGATCGGGCCAGCCCACCTTAAAACCGCTTTGTGCAGGAGAAGCCTTGTTTGAGACCCTCAGGAGAGCATGCCTCCCTCCTTGGACCCTACGGCCTGTTCTTCCCTCTGCCCCAGCAGAGGCCTCACCTCCCCAGCTCCTGTCACTTGTATGACTTCTGCAGACCCGTATCCATCCCCTGGTAGGTGCTGACCCCCCTCTCAGCCCCTCTGGCCTCTGCTTTGTAGACCCAGGGTACTTTTGGACCCTTCTCTTTGCAGGCTGTCTGGGCATGAGCGTTTCCCATTCACATTCAGTAAACATGCGTCCAAGGACTGGCCAGATGTGCTCCTGTGTGTCATTTCATTTGCTTTCTAGCATCTCATTTAACCCTCACAACAGGACGTGCACCTGGGTAGCTCAATCAGTTAAGCATCTGACTTCAGCTCAAGTCTTGATCTCATGGTTCCGTGAGTTTGAGCCCCACATTGGGTTCTCTACTCTCTACTCTTAGCACAAAACCCACTTCAGATTCTCTTTCTCTCTCTCTCTCAAAAATAAACATTAAAAAAATTTTTTTAATAAAAAAATAGTAACCCTCACAACAAGAGCTATGTTTAAGTTCTCCATTTTAGAGCAGCAGAGAACATGGCTCAGAGAAGGGAAGAGAACCGACCTACTGCTGGCTGACTGGCCTCTAGTCTTGCACACAGGGTGGGCTTGGCAGCAGTGGGGGCATGGGGGGCCTTGTTACAAACTCCGGGGCCTGTGGAGTTGAGTGGTGGGCACCAAGCATCCATAGTGCCATTATCACTGTGCAGGCCAGGGAATGGCCACATTGGTCCTCAGAGAGCTTACAGTCTAACCAAGGACTATGGGATCTAAATTTTCATATCTTCTCCATTTAACTGAGAATTGCAATTACAGGTTGAGGGCTGAGGGAGCTTTGGGGCATCCTGGCTTCTTACAGTCTTCTTCTTACAGGAGAGATTATCCCGTTGAGGGCCATAGTCTGTAGGTCCAGGTCACCTGTGCATGCTACTGGTCCACAGTGGATAGAATGAAGCTGGCCCACCTCTGGTTCACTCTGGCCATTGCTTATCTTAACTTTTAATCCAACAAGGAATTACGGAGAACTACAGTATCCAAGGCACTGTGGGACACACAAAAATGAAGGAGGGATGGCCTCTGAGCTCGTGAACGTTGGTAGCATGGTTGGAGAGACAAGCTTGTAAGCAACTACTTCGTCCATTTAGAGACCAGGACCGAGTGCTAAGAAGCTAAGAAGCTTGTTCAATGTGCTGGGTGACCAATGGATTCATTCTCACAGGAACTAGGTTTGGTTTTTATGGGCATGGACGTTTATGCCAATGGCAAATTTGGGACAATATTTCAGGGGTGAACAAAAGTGGGGAAGATGTGGTGTGGCAGGCAGAGGGAAAAGCCTGGTTCCAGAAATGTGTGCAAGGGTGGGGTGGCAGCACATGGGGCACAGGGAGGAGTGAACGCCCCTTAAAGATCAGCCACCAGCTATCTCCGGTCCACTTCCAACCCCAGGGCAGCAACCCGGGTCTCCTGGCCCCCAGCCCAGTGCTCCTTTTGATGCATTTCCATAAATAGAAGCTTAAAGCTAGTTCTCAGGACCAGCAGTAGGGAGGGAGGGATGTGAATGGGGAGGTGAGGGCAGTGATTCAAGCTTTTCCTCCTGGTGGGCTCCCAATCTGACACAGGAGATGGGGCAGTGAGAGCCGAAAGAATTCCTTCTGTCCATGGAACTGGTTGGAAAGGCTGTGGTCCTGCCAGGAATACTGGTCATACCATTAAATCCTGGTACTTGAGTCGGACACCCAGCCCCACAGCCCTGAGTCTGATCACTTGGGCTCAGCTTGTGCACACTGATCTTCTTCCTTACGTTGGGGGTGCTTAGAGCCTAGAGCTGGGTGGCATGGAGGGCTGACTTATTGCTTTGGAAGGGCTGCTTTCTTTAGGAAAAGGAAGAGGGAGAGAAGGAAAAGGAGGAAACATCTCTGAAAGCCTCATGGATAAAAGGAACCTCGAGTGAGCCAGCTTTCCTGGCCCCATCTGTTTCAGCAGCTGGGCAATCCAGGAGACAGGGGTCATCCTTCTGAAATATCTTGTCATGGAGGACAGTCTGCCTGCAGGCAAAGCTCAGGGCAGTCCTGGTGTTTGACAGGAGGCCCTTTTGAATGTTCTGGAGAGGCACCTGCAGAGTTAGAACTGCTGGCTGCTGAGGGCTCTGTGTTTATAGGTCAGTAGGTGCTCACCAAACTAACTGCCTTATCTGTGTCACTGATAAGTGGGTAGCATGGTGGCCCAGGATGGGGAGGGGGGGCGGTCAATGAGCAAATGACAGAAAGTCCCCTGCATTCCCTTCAGAAATAAAACCAGACAAAAATGGACTATGGCTTGATTAAATGCATTAGCAAGAAGGGAAAGAGTTTGGATTACATGAGCACTTGCCTTTCATGCCAGGAAGGTAATGATCACTGCTACAGTCCATGACTTAGACTAACACTGGTAAGCCAGAGTTTTTCCCACTGGCCTTTGGCAAAATGAGAAAACTGGTGAGTTCACAGTCTGCCTGGGATTAGGTTCAGGTGAAAATGAGCCATCGTATTCAAAATTATTCTTAAAAACCCCTTAGATCCCCATGATGTTCATAACACTGGGTTTGGAGCACATACCCTATACGGTATTGTAGACGTATCAGTGTGTATCTTGTGGTCTACTGTAAAGAGGACATAAGGCCCATAGGGTATTTTATTTCTTTGTAAGTATACTTAGGTGTAGACAAGCATTTGCTTGAGACTCTGTAGGGTAGTGCAGTGCCTTTCCTAGAGCTGAAGCTAATCCATGTGAAGGACCATCTTTTATTTGACAGTCATGTCCCTTGTGAAATGAAGGTGATCATAGATGGGACGTCCTTAGGCAGAGTGAAGAGGAACAACTCCCATTTTTCAACTTAAGTATTACTGGTTTATGAAATTCAACATGTTGGGAACTACTAATCTAAGCCGACTACTTTATTTAAATTAAAGAAACTCGTAAGCTTTGTATGTTGACGACTAAACAGAAGGAGAGCCAACTCTTTGATTTTTTTTCTCCTGTAGAGAACATTAGTCTTGACCTTGACTCTCTCTCAACCTGTCAACCTGGTCATTCTGATTGGGCTCCAGTGTCCCTTTCTTAGGTCTTTTCTGATTCTCCAGTCGAAAACATTACCCTCTTCTTCATTTTTATTGGTTTTTTTCTCCCCAGTGCATTTGTCTCTGGTTACATTTTCTTTCTTTCTTTTTTTTTTTTAGTTGCATTCTGTTGGCTCTCCCATTCCCCGTGTGGGATGGAAACCCTAGCTCCAGTTCAATTTGCTATTGTGTCTCCAGCCCCTTCATCACATCCTGACACCTCAACAAAGAAGTGCCACATGAATGAAGGAAAGCCCGATGGGCTCCTGAGGGAAGGACCACATTTTAGCCTCTTGCCTTCAATGCTAATGCTGACGCTACTGCTGCAGGTTCTCAGTCAGGACTGAGCGCAGAGGCCACTCCCTCCCTCCCCACTCTCTCCCCGTGCGTCTTGTCTGGCCTGGCCTGGCCTCTGAGATGTCCTGTGAGCTACCTGCAGCCCAGTGGCCCAGCCAGGCTGGTCTGACCCAGCGTTTCACTCATGACTCTCTTGGGTTGGGGTGGCAGTTGGCCGTCTACACAGAGGAGGCTGAGGCTATGGCAAGCTGCACTTCTGTGCCCTGAGAATGTTCTGGACACAGCCAGGGAGCTCAGGGAGCAGTTGGTTGGGGGACACTGGTGGTCACACATTCTAGGATGGCATCCCCGGGGGGTTGGGCCGCTGCTTCCTGGCAGGCTCATGAGGGACATGGACAGAAAGACTAAGGGAGTCTTAGGGGTGGAGGGCTTTCCTGGTGCAGGGGCTTGGGGTGCAGATGGGGACATCTCACAGACTCTGCCAAAGAAGAGAAGGTGTGGGAGGGTGCAGAGGATGCGAGGTAGGGTGGGCAACTTGGGGAAATCACCTGCATCACCTGCCCCATGCCAGGCCTGAGCAGGGCACCTGAGATATCAGATAATTTCATTTAATTTTCACAACAACTCTCTGAACTGGGTATAACTATTGTTGCCATTTCATAGATGAGGAAAATAGAAGCATATGTAAGGTAGGTAGGTATCTACCCAGGCTTTCATAGTCGACAGCAGTCATTACATTAAACTGAACCAACAAATTCCTTGTCCCAGCCCTCAGTCACATTGCTTAATGACCCTGAGTCTGGCTCAGCAAGCACTGGGGTGCTCCTTTGTCACAACCTTCTTACCTGTACCCCCGCCCCCAATATCTGACCAGCAGCAGGCAGGAGAGATGAATCATTCATTCACACGTGGTCTCCCCTGCACAGTGGAGCTCATCCTTGGATCTCAGTATCACAGAGAGAGCTGGTTTGGGGAGGAGGGCATCTCTCCATGTGGTCCACAGCTGCCCTCATGCTTATTGAACCCTGATTCCTGCTGCCTTGTTTAATAAACCACACCAGAATATATTCAGGAGAAGCAAGAGCGGAGCCATTAAAGCACACTTCCTAGTAACTTGCAAGGAGGCCGCCATCTTTCTTAGACTGCTTCTGGGAATTTCAGAGTCTTCTGGTAACTCAGAGGGTAGCCTCAGGCATCCTTTCTCCAGGCGGTCCTTGCTGCTACGGTGTCCGCCCCCCCCCCCCCATGCAACTTCCCTCTGTGTGGGGTCTTAAGATTTTTGGTGTATCCTTTCTTCCCCACAGCCCGTGGACTTCTTAGGGACACAGGCAGAGTCTCATTCCTCCATGTCTGTGGTACATGGTGTGGCCACAGTGCATGGTGGCCATGTCTGAGTATTTGCAGAGTCTCCATTTTCTTCCGGAATCCATTGTTGCTTCTGTTCCCAGGATGGCTTTTGAACCTCCCCAAGTACAAGGCAGTATTCACAAACATGACAAATGTACCCGCCTCTCAGAGTCGGCCACTTCCCTGCAGAGGCCAGAGCACGAGCATCACGTCGTCTTCCCTTGAGCTTGCTCAATGGAGTTTTTGAGGCTTTTAGTCTCACCTGCGTCAGGATCACACCGCTGAGTTGGGAACCAGACCACAGGCTGGATGTGTATAAGCTCGTTCAGGCAGTCCTTCTGGAGACTGCAGAGTAGACACCATGTCATTTCCCATGTGCCACTTGTCCCGTTCCATTTCTTGAGCATCTTGCAACCTTTGGTCTGCGGCAGCCTGAAGGTATTGCCTTTTTCAGTTGAGCAGGGCTCCCGGGACCTTCCATGAAGGTCCCTCATCAGGAGAGTGGAGAGCACATGTCTGCTCTGGCTCTGGTCTCTCGGGGCTGCCGAGGTGTGGTGAACAGCAGGAATACCACTGACAAGGGTCCTTGAAAACCCAGCCCCGCAGGAACTGTTTCCTTTACATTTTACACCATATAATTAAAGAGTTCTCCACCATTGTTCTGTTATTTCTTGCTTTGCACCAATGTTCTCACCCATTTTTTTTTCTCTTCATTCAGAACTTATCAAGTCAGTGTCATTTGTATTTGCAATTGCCCCTCGGGTTACCAATGGGAAGGGGCGGAAGCAGTCACATTTCCTTTCCATGACTTCACCAATATAATAGGATCAAGTTCAACGCCATCTATAACTATCTCATGCTGAATCGTTGAGGACCTTTTTTTTTGGTTATAAGTAATAGAAACTCACCTCAAAATACTTTATTATTTTTTTCTAAATTTTGTTTAATGTTTATTTTTGAGAGAAACAGAGACAGAGGATAAGTGGGGGAGGAGCAGAGAGAGAGGGAGACAGAGAACCCGAAATAGGCTCTAGGCTCTGAGCTGTCAGAACAGAGCCCAACGTGGGGCTCAAACCCATGAGCCATGAGATCATGACCTGAGCCAAAGCTGGACGCTCAACCAACTAACTGACCCAGCCAGGCACCCCTTTTATTTATTATTATTTTTTGATGTTTATTTATTTTTGAGAGAGAGAGAGCACAAGCGAGGAAGGGGCAGAGAAAGAGGGAGACACAGAATCCGAAGCAGGCTCCAGGCTCTGAGCTGTCAGCACAGAGCCTGACACAGGGCTCAAACCCATGAACCACAAGAACCTGAGATGAAGTCAGACGTTTAACCAACTGAGCCACCCAGGGGCCCCAGTTAAAGATACTGGCTCACGAAATCAAAGGAAAGTTTAAATAGTCATGACAAAGGAGGCAGGAAGGTCAAATATTGTCATCCTCATTTTCTACAAGAAGGAGGAGAGGACTGGAAGAAATAACTGCACAAGTTTGGCAACAGAGCCAGGACCCTGGTTGCCTGAAGGGTGTGTGTGGTTTATTAGTTGGGATTCTCTTGGCTTTTATGGTGAGAAACCCAACTGGAAGGAAACGAGAGGGGGCTTTATTAGCTTAGCGCCTCCAAGGAAGGCTTGCACAGGGCAGCGGTCTAGCCTCTGTCGCTGCAGTACGACGCAGGCATGGACCCCCAGATTATGATGAATGCGATGACCTCTATCCTGAAGAATGTTCATGTGCAGTTTGGGGAGTGGGTCACAGACTTCACTAAACCTGTCCAGAGAACCTCAGTTAAGCTCCTCCTCTAGAAAATCGTCCCATTCCTGTGGAGCCCTCATCCTATGGTATCCAGGGCAGACCTTTTCAGAATAGATGAAGTTGAGGTCCACATTCCAGAGCGTGAGTGGAACTCCAGGCAGAGGTGAGTACCAATGGCTAGGCCTCTGGATCTCACCCCTATGCACTTTTATCTGTTTTCTTACATTGGGCCTCTAGCTAAGGTATTACATTTTTTAAAAGTCTCTGCTGATTAAAAAAGATAAATTAAAAGGGAATGAAAACCCTGCATGTAATCGTGAGTGAGCCTGTGTGCCCCTCACCTTTCTTTCTAAAATAGGTCAGCTTCTCTGAATAGCTTTGCGGCCTAGAGATTCCAGGAATTTTAGAAACATTACCTGTTTATTTCATTGGACGTGACCCACACATCCTGCCCACGTGCCCGCAGCAAGACGTTGGTAGGATAACTTCTCAGAAGCTATGAAAAAACATGACCCCCCGCAGGAGGAAGGCTCTGCTATTGAGGCAAGCTCATTGTCAGGGGAGACGTACTTGGTGTTTTATGGCCCATTACGTTGCCAAGTGCTGTGGCTGCTTTGTACTGTTTGCCCTGGGGATGTCACCCCAAGTTGGGCTGGAGATGGGGGGAAGCTGGGAAGTCCTGAGCTCGCTTGGCCAGAACGTCTGCCCTACCTCCCCAGGACTCTAGCTCCCTGAGCCTGCCCAGTGGGCACAGCAGAACCAACGTCCAGCTTTTCTTCTGTCAGACTATTGATGGGGCCTCCACCTGAATCACCTGGGATCTTCTGGAGAAGAGGAAGCCATTTGTTTCCATGTATTTAATAGCATTCTTGTGAGTGACGGGAGCTGGGTGGGGCCAATGAGTATGGATCTGGTGAAGGAGCAGAGAGGTATCATGGTTTTCAAGAGGCTGAGGTGTGATGGGGACAGACAGGGGTGTCCCTGGAGAGAGCAGGGCTGGAGTGCAGGGCCTACCTCGACAGAAGACTGGTGAGGGCACCTCTCTGCTTGAAACCTCCCACTGCCGCCTCACCTGGACCAGGGTCCTCTTTCCAACTAGAGTGTTTTATGGCTCCCTGCCTCCCAGTGAAGGCCACGCAGTTCCTGCTGTTTGTCCAGGTCTTGTGGGGTCTGGGGATCCATCACACAACAGGAGGAAATATAATGCTCTCTCTCGAGCGTGCGCTCTCTCTCTCTCTCTTGTTCTTTCTCTCTCTCTCTCTCTCTCTCTCTCTCTCTCTCTCTCTCTCTCTGCAAAGAGCCAATGGGTGAGAGAAAGATAATAGATATGGGAGACAGTTGGGCTTAGATAATTTCTGTCGGGCTCAGGTCTGGGGTTGGTTAGTGGCCATGGGTCAAAGGTCACAGGAATATCCTAAAACATTTCTTTGAGGGGAAAGTGGGCATGGGATACTGTGACACACATACATGTTTCTAGCTTCCCTGCCCCTCCCTCTCCCTGGCCCCTGCAGGTGTGCTGGATGGTGGGGCTGGGCCGGGAGGTGGATGTATGTACCTTGCTTGTCCGGAGAATTCGGCTCTCTCTTTATTGTGAAGCTGGGGCCTGGCCAGGGCAGCATCTCAGGATGTTGGTTTGGTGGGAGGCTAGAAGCTCCCTCAAGACTGGATGTCTCTGGCACAGAGCCTGGTACTCCAGCACTGGCCCAGCATACCCCTGTAGGTTATGGCCCCAAGGGCTCTGGAGTGGCACAGGTGGGGGCTGGTGGCACTCACCCTCCAGGGAGAAGCAGAAGGACCTAGGACTACCATGAGTGACAGGGTACCGGAGCACCGCACTGACAGGATCAAGCTTGGGACACGGAGGGAGGAGATGGGAGAGGCCATCAGGCCAGGCTTGCACTGGGGACGCGTGGCTGGGACTGTGCTGTGGGATCTGGTGGAAGGGCCGGGAATGTTCAAGGGCTGCCATAAGTACTGCTAACCAGGTGACGTGTAGAACAGACATTTATTGTGCCACAGTTCTGGAGGCTAGAAATCTGGGATGGAGGCATCGGTGGGACCCATGCTCCTTCTGAAGGCTCTGAGGAAAAATCCTCTCTTGTCACCAGCTTCTGGTGGCTGCCAGAGTCATTGGAGTTCTTTGGCTCAAGCTGGATTGGGCCAACACTGCCTCGATCTTTACATGGCCTTCTCCCTCTGTGTCTCATGTGTCTCTGTCACCAAATTTCCTCCTTCCTCTAAGGACACCGGTCATTGAATGAGTATGAGAGGGCCCATACTCATCCAGTATGACCTCATCTACACTTGATCATATCTGCAAGACCCTCTCTCCAAATAAGGTCATGTTCACAGCTCTCTCCAGGGTTAGGGCTCCAACTGATCTTTTTGTACCTGGTACAGGGGGTGAAGAGGCACATCCAGATGGCACCAAGCCAGACACCTGTCAGGAGTACCAGCCCTGGCCCTCAGAGTACCCTGGTGCTTCCCTCTCTGCCCACAGCGCCAAGCACATCTCCACACGCTGCCATGATGCTGGCATCATTGACGAGCAGATAGATGTCATAACACACCTTCTAGTCTTCTCATGTACCCCTATCCAACCTCTTATGGCTCAGCCTAGGTACTACTCCATGGGTGAAGGCTTCCCTGACCCTTCTCCCAAACAGGGTCTTCATTCCTTCTTCGGGGCTGCCAGAGGCATTTGTCCAATGTCTCCTGTGGCACGTGGCACACATCAGCTTACACGTCTGTGATTCCCCTGACCTCCAGGGCCAGAACTGAGTCTGTTCATTTTGGTATTCTCCATCTGATACACCTGGCACATGATGGGCCTTCCGTGCTGGTGGAGTGAGAAAGAACCAAGGATGGACCTATGGGTGGGTAAATTAGATGGACAGATGTCAAGTTAAAGAAGTCTTCCCTGACCACCCCCACCCCCACCCTCGGCGCACTCATGCCCTTGCCATGCCTTGTTCTGCTCCAGAGGGTTTTTGTCAATTATCAGAGCATCTGCTTATCTGATTGTCATCTCTCTGCTTTCACTAGAATGTGTGCTCTACACAGACCAGCATGTTGCCGATTTCTTTTTCACTGCTATATACACCGTGCCTAAAATAGCAATTTTTACAGGATAGATGGGTGGAAGAGCAGGTGGATTTTAGGAAGTGGGGTGGGAGGGGCGCCCGTAGCCTAGTGGAGGTATGTCACTGTGAGCACAGAGTCAGTGGGTCTCAGAGCCGTAGGGCACACATGCTCCTTGCTTGGTGGGCTTATTTGGCCCTCCCTGCTGCACCCCAGACCCAAGATTTGTTTGTCTATACTGGCCTCTCAGGGCAAGGCCCTTGCACTCCCAGCCTGGGGCCAGCAGCTCTGCTGGGCCTTCCTTTAATCCCTGGGAAATACTGCCCTGGGTTGTAAGTATCAACCTCAGCCTACCCTGGAATGGGTGGCTCTTACAGAGCATATTTCTGCACCCAGAGCAATCAGGTAATGCCCTGCAGAGGGGCATATACATCATTGCTAATCTCCGCGTCAGGGATGTATGGGTATGTGTGTGTGTGTGTGTGTTTCCTGTGTGGTGTGCCAGTGCTGCATGTGAGAAGGGTATTATCTTCCCTCTTTCCCTGGAGAGCCTTGATTTATATAATCTACTTGTCTCCCGGGCCCACTTACTTAGCAAATATGGTCAGAGGGTAGAGAGAGGGGATCTGCAGCCAGGTCTCAGAGCCAGTGGAAGAATCCTCAAGCAAAGAAGTGCAGGCAGGGCCTGAAGTGGTCTGGGGTAAAACTAGAAGCTCACGTGCCTCAAGACTGATGAGACACACCAAGCAGCTGGTAGACCAGAAGGCCGTGCTCTCACTTGTTCGGGGACTGGGGAGAGAGTGTCTCACATCTGGACTGACGTTCCTATGAGGCCCTTTTTTTTTTTTTTTTTTTTGGTTAATGTTTATTTATTTATTTTGAGAGAGAAAGAGTATGATAGGGGAGGGGCAAAGAGTGAGGGAGAGAGAGAATCCCAAGCAAGCTCTGCACTGTCAGCACAGAGCCCTACATGGAGCTCGATCCCACAAACCATGAGATCATGACCTGAGCAGAAATCTAGAGCCAGACGCTTAACCGACTGAGCCATGGAGGTGCCCCTGGGGCTCTTTCAAAGCATAGAATGGAAGAATTTGTTAAATAAAGAATTAGAATAAAGGCCACTCTTTACTCTTAAAAGAGAATTCTAACAAGCTTGATAAATTTTCATTCTTCACTTGAATGATACATTCTAAAAAGCAGGGAGGGAGCTCTGGTCTATGGCCAAAATACCATCTCCCCTGGCCAGGCCTGGAGATACCAATTCATGCTCCTTTCCAGATTCCTTATTAGTCACACTTGTCATTGGGTGCCTCTTGCCTAGGACATGCTGCCCTTTGCAGCCCTCTCTTACATAAAATGTTTCAGGGCAACTGCTTCCTGGAGAGTAATTGAGTGAGATGAGCACTTTCCACTGTGGCTGGATTTTTTTTTTTTTTTTGGTAATTAACACTTTCTATCCCCTCTCCCCAGAACACACTGCCCCCAGATTTTCCTCCCACTGTTTGAAATTGAGGTATGATTTACATACTGTAAAATTTGCCCTTTTGAAGTGTACAGTTAGTTGGGGTTTTTTTTGTTTTGTTTTTAATATCTTCACAAGCCCATGCATGCAACCATCACTAGTGTGTAATTCCAGAATATTTCCATCACTCAGAGGCAAAACCAGGACGCATTTGCAGTCACTCCTCATCTTCCCTCTCCTCCGCCCCTGGCCACCACTCGCCTACTTCCTGCCTGCAGATTTGCCTATTCTGGACATTTCATAAAAATGAAATTGTACAATACATGGTCTTTGGTGACTAGCTTCTTTCCCTGAGCATGATGGGTGTGGTTTTTTTGTTTTGTTTTGTTTTTTGAGAGAGAGAGAGAGAGAGAATGGAGAAGGGGCAGCATGGAGCCAGAGACAGAGCTTGATTTCTCAAACCTGGGGTCAGGACTGGAGTCAACCAACTGAGCCACCCAGTCTCTCTGGGCGTGATGTTTTTAAGGTTCATCCAGAAAATAACTGCATATGTTAAAAAAATAAATTGTATAAAAAAAATAAAAGTCCAAAACAACAACAACAACAACAAAAAAAAAGGTTCATCCATGTCGTCACATATATCAGAATTTCCTTGCTTTTTATGGCCATATAATATTGGATTGTATGGACATACCACATTTTACTTAGCCAGTCCTAAGTGGACGTTTGGGTTATTTCCAGTTGTGGCTATGATGAAAAATGCTGCCGTAAACATTCGTGTGCAACCCTGACCTCTTGCCTGTGAGTAAAGAAGCTCAGTTACCCAGATCAGCACTAGCCTGATGCCAGATCAGCACAGATTTTCTCTTCTTCCACCGGCCCCACATTTCCCCCAGTTGATACCAGTTACCCCTGTCTTGGAGGGAGTATGGGCAGCATCTTGAATTGTGTGCATCACTTGGTGCCAACCACCAGCGTGAGAAACGAACTGGCTGATTGAAGAGAGTTCTCTAGTGAGGCCTGTGTAGATACAGTGTGTCCTGCTCTATGCAGGAGCACCTGACAGTCCTACGTACGTGCCCAGGGAAGGTGGCTCTCATTCACTGATTGACCAACATGCTAATAGCCTGGGGCTCCGGGTGGTCTTGCAGGTGGGACCAGTCCTCCATAGCCCCAGCCCGGGTTGTTCCTGGGGAGGGAAGACTTCAGAAGTGCAAGACTTCATACCTTTTTATAGCTGTTTTCTGGCCTCCTGCTGGTGTCTGCCAGCCTCATCTATGCCCTCCGCCCTGAAGACCACTGCGGCCAGACTCTGTGCCAGGTCGGGGGCTCCATGAGGAGAAGGACCTGAGCGGCCTCATTTGCTGTGGCACGTTCAGCCCTGAGCAGGGTGTCCAGAGGCTGGGAAGGTGATGAAAGTGATGGTGACAGGGGCACCACTGGAGATAATGAGGCTTCCTGCATACCAGGCCCTAGTCTGCATTCTTTACGTGCTTATCAACTCATTTAACCTTCACAGGGACCCTCGGAGGCGGGTCCTGTTATCTCCATTTGACAGATGTGGCAAGTGAGGCAGGTAGAGGTGAAGTTATCTACCTAAGTCACAAAATCATCAAAAGGAAGTGCTAGGAGCTGAATGCTCACGGTGCAGCTCCAGACCCCATGTTTTTACTCCTAATGGTATTTTCTCTGCATTCACATACTTTGGAGGCGATCGATGGGTGGGCAGAGGTCCCAGCAGGGGCTTCATGAGAAGCTCTGCACAGCCCTGCAGGTCCTCTGGGCCACTCTGAGCTTGGTGGAGAGCTAGGACTCTATTGGAGGGTGAGTCCCAAAGGCAGCTCCCCACTGAGTGTGGAGGAGAAGGGCGGGATGCAGGCCAGAGCCCAGGACTCAGAAGCCCAGACAGGGGACGCTGTACCTCCTTGGGCTCGTGAAAGGCCCAGGGTCGTGGACAGCTCCGTCTGCCCAGCCTCAGAGCTGAGATTTCGATCCAAGCCGCTTCCTTCCATTGTCTACGTGGGGCACACCCAGCATGTTCCTACGGTGACCCCAGGCCAGGAGGGAGGGAAGGGGCCAGCCCGGAGCTGGGTCAGAATGGGAGAGGGGAAATGAGAGGGGAAGACTTGGTGTTTTTCCTTGTTTGTGTTTTGTATTAAAGAAAAGCAAATAATATCCTTTGAGAAGCCCATTAAACAAAGCACATCCTAAGGCTGCTGAGGCCCATTGTGGCCGCCTGGAGCCTGGAATTCATTCATGCTTTTCTGGCCAGATTGTTGGAGGAAGAGACAGGGAGGGAGGGACTATTATTACAATAAGTGTTGACCTGTGTCATTCCCTCCCTGGACTCCTTAGAGGGCCAAGCATCCATGAGGCCAGAGTCCCTGTGTCCTCTCGAACCTGTTCCCTCTTGTCCTCCCACTACCTTGCCCCCTGAGAAGCTCCTTTAAACAGACCAGAGCTGCCAACATCCACTCCACACTGGTCGGGAACTAAGCCCTGAGAAGGCCTTCCAGTGGGGCCATCCACTGTGGAGCCTGAAACCAAAGGATCTGAGCCTCAGTCTCCCTGTCTATAAAGTGGGGGCATTGGGTTAGATGGACTCTGGCTGACCACTCTCCGGCACACCAGGACCCATCACTCCCTCTCACTCTGTGTGTGCCTAGGGGCCTGTGGGTGGCATGGGGGTCACGCTGTGGCTGTAGTCTCTGCGTCAGGATCTATACACATGTATCCCAGGCCCGAGTCAGACCACCCCCTCCTCTCAGCCCTCCAGGTCTGGGTCCCCTCAACCGTCCCCCTGCCCACCCACTTCCACACACACAGTCTGTCCATAATGTAATGACCGTGTCCTCCCCCATGTCCCACCAGAACACACTTTTCTGCTGGGAGGAAGGAGCTGGTACAAACAGAGCTGGCCTTCAGCCCAGCGTCAGCAGATAATTCTGCCTGGAGCTTGGCATGTAAAAGACCAGCCCTGCGTCATAAGTAGAGGGTCTGCTCCAACCTTGGTGTAGAGGTGTAGCTGTTGTCCTGATGACAGTATACAAGAGACCATGCTTAGGATTTTCCCCAGCCCAAAGTTTAAAACAGCATCTAATTGTTTCATCCTAAATACTCTCCAGGAGTGTGAGGAATGAGGGTCCTGGGTCAAAATTGCATGGACCTTCCTGGGCTTGGGGGAGACAACCCGGGTCCTAGCCCACTCCGTCTTAGCGAGGCCCAGAGATTGCAAGGGGCTGCACCTCCTTGGTCCTCTCAACAGCCCAAAGAAGATACTGACATCCCAGTGTGTCAGGAAGCTTAGGGAAGCCGTGAGTGTTCAAAAAGGAACTCGTCCTCCACCATGCAGCCGCGAATCTGGGATCTGGTCCCAGCTTTGTTGCTAATTCTCTGCAAGACTTTGAACTGATTCATTCATCCCTCTGGACCTGAGTGTCCTCATCTGGAATTGGAATGACTGGGTATGACAAATCCTGAGGTCCCCTTTGTGTCCCTCCCGATCATTGGTTCTATAATTCCAGCATCATTGCCTGGTGGGAAATGGATTCACTCTACCATTTTCCATTTTCCAGTGTGGATTGGTGGTAGGAGTCTAGTCTTGCCAAACTCCTGATTTCTTTTTGTCACAGATGTTGTTATCAGTAGTTTCGTGTGAGGTCTTTGCCATCTTTCCCAAGTTACTAACTACCCCCCTTCCTTCCACACGCCACAGGGCTACCACCCGATGCCCCATGAAGTAGAAATCGCCCACACGAAGAAGTTGTTCCGGAGGAGGAGAAATGACCGAAGGTAGGAGAGACTCCGTCGAGAGCTCTTGGTTTTCCGTCCTCGGCCAACCGTCTGCAACTCCGTCAGTTCTGGGCTGGGGTTTGCTGCCCCCGGTGGGTGGGGTTGGGTACCAGTTGAGGCTACACTTCTCTGGGCTGACCCAGCGGGTAGGTCCCTTCAGGAGTCCAGGGCTGACCCAGCGGGTAGGTCCCTTCAGGAGTCCAGGGCAGTGCAGGTCATGCCCCTCAGGAGGGGAAATGCTTTTTCCACCGTCCCTCCCGTAACAACCGCCGTCCTTAAGGCTCTGGGTCCTAGCTGACGTATGTTTTGAGACATGGCCTCCAGGAGGCTCCAGAGCTCACGCTTCCAAGGGTATCTGTCTTTCCTCCTCTTCCCTGGTCACTGAAAGTCGTCTCGAGGCACGGCGGACTGCTCTCTATCTCTAGTGCCTGGAGGAACTCACTTACACTAAGCCCAAAACCAGCATCTCCCTTGCAGTTCAGAGGACTGGGTGATAGCTAGGGGCTGGGAAAACTGCTGCCAGGGGCACCTGGATGGCTCTTGGTTTCAGATCAGGTCATGATCTCACAGTTTGTGGGTTCGAACCCCACATCAGGCTCTGTGCTGACAGTATCAAGTCTGCTTGGGGTTCTCTCTCTCTCCTCTTTCTGCCCCTTTCCCAATTGCTTTCACTCTCTCTGTCTCTAAATAAACTTAAAAAGAAAAGTGCCACGAGGCAGCCTTGGATACACAGGCGTCTTGGGAAGGCATGCCTTGGTTTCCTTGCAGCCTTTCTGCCATGGAAAGGTCTTCATGGTATATTTCAAATGGAAAACTCCAGGTACAGAGCGATGTTTGTAGTCTGTGGACTTTGAACATGCATATATTACTTCTGGTTGGAAATATAAAAAAATAAAGGACAGAAGAAGGGAGAAGGAGAGGGAAAGAGAAAAAGATAGGAAGGATGGGAAGGAGGATGGAAAGAAGGAAAGAGCAAAAAGCCTTCTGCCTAAGGAACTGAAATGAGGTGTGTTCCTCTCTAGGGGATTTCTTCTTGGATAGAAGTGATGGCCTGTGGTTTTACCTTTAATGAACAGAGAATGTCCTCGGAGAGTCAAGAGATGGTCCAGCTGACATCTCTTGCTCAGAAACTACAGGCACCTGTTTTACTCTTATCCCTTAAAACTAGGGCTGTGGCTGACCAGGGTCCCCGGTCCTTCCCTCCACCCGTGGGCACTGACCAAGGAGTGCTAGGCTAGTGCTCGGGCACCCAGAACTCATCATCAGCTTGTGGATTTGGTGGGTGTGAGGCTTCCCAGAGGCCAGTAACCATACAGCTAACGGGGCAAGGCCGTCCTGGCTTTGACCTCGGAACCACTAGGCATGTCACATGGCAGCAGGAAAAGGGGAAACTGAGCCAGGAGAATGGGATCAAGCCCTAGTTCAGGCTTGCCCAGGACAGGCTTATTACACTGTGTGCTTCCTTTGTGCCGTTCAGCATCACAGAGGCTAATTCCTGGTTTCTGGGTGCCTGGTGGAGGGAAGAAGAAGGGAGCACTCCCCCGAAAGGGGAATGGGGTTCTCAGGGGCTGGGAAGGGGTCAGGGAGGGCAGAAGCCCCGTGTCCCTCTTCCCTTGCTGCCCAGTCCCCAGTATGTGTCTAGAGGTGTGTGGAGTCCCCACGCTTCTGAATGAAGAGTCACCCCCTGCCCGGCTCCTTCAGGTCCAGGCAGTGGCAGCCTGAAGCTCAGGTCCATGTCAGCCACAGCCTCACTTGTGGGCCTGGTGGCCTCTCTCGGCAGCTCCCCTTCCCCACATTGGCAGGCCTCTGGACAGCAGCTTGACCCAGGCATGTAGGAAGAAGAGAGTGACATGCACCCACTAGAGATCTGACGTTCCACTGAGCCACACTCGTGTTAACAAATGCCTGAGTTAGGTCAGCACACCTCGAAAAGGATGTGGACCCGGGACAGGGTCCAAAGCAAGGCAATAACGATGATTAAAGGGATGGAAAGTATGTCCTGGGAGGAGAGGCTAACGGGACGGAGCAGGGAAAGAACACGCAGGCCAATAAACTCATGAGAGGTTTACACGGGAGGACCAGGAGCAGCTGCCTCGTGCTCCCAGGGCCCAAACCAGAGGAGCTGGCTGGAATGCAGCAAGAGGGTGTTCGGCTAGACCCCAGATGCACTCCAGATGCCTTGATGGTCAGAGGGTCCGTCTGCGGTTCAGGATGGCAGGTAGCATAATGTGGATTTTGTGGTGCCCTGTAGTTTGCAGCGGGGACGCCTGCATTCTATCCCAGGTCTCGCTGGACGTGAGGGGGCGTGGGTCCCTGCTGATTCTCACTTCCGGTTGTGGAAGTCTGAGGCCCCTGCCCCAGGAGTAGACCCCGGATGTGGATTCTACCCCCTCCATTCACTACCTTTGTGACCTGGGCAGATTGCTTCAGGCCCCTATTTCGTCTTCTGTAAAATGGGCCTGAAATATCTAATCTTTGTAAGGCCCCTGGAAACAGTCTTAGGGCCGGCCCACTCTTGGGTCCAAGATTCGTGGGAAACATTGTAAGGAGGGGTGGGGAGATGGCTGCAACGAGGGTGGGCCGTCACCCGCAATCTCCCTTGCGAGCCCGGTGAGCTTTGCCCTGCGTTCCCTCTGGGATCAATTTCCTTCTCCTGCTTCCGCTTCCCCAGGCAGACCGGGAAGGGGGTCCCCTCTGGGGCATTGGTCTGCAGACCCGATCCCACACTCCAGGGCTGCTGCGAGGCCCTCTGTGATTAAATTGAGTTGTGAATGCCCTGTCCTCATTTTGCAGAAAAAGGTTAAGCTCAAGAATGATTCCTAGGTTCCCCCCCTCCCTTATAAATATTCTCGAAACTTAAACTAGTAACCACTTGCTTATTTTGGGAAACTACTCAAAGATGTTTGCTGATTTCATAAAAAATTACGCATTTCATGCTATGAATGTACTAAATGAGTACTTCAAGCATTCCTCAAAGAGCCACATGCCTCAGGTGCCCCGTCCCCACCCACGTTGGAGGCCTGGTGCCTGGAGGAGGGCCTGGGAGCTTCCCCCTCCACCCCATGCTAGCCCCCCCGCCCCTGCCTGGGGTGCAGGCAGAGGAACGGGCTCCCATGCTGCCCAAGTCTCACCTGCTGGGGGTGCGGGATTTTCTCTGCCCCTCCTCCACCCTTCTTCAAGTGCAGAGATGAACAGAATGGGGCAATGAACAACTGTCAGGGGCTGCCTTTTCTAGGAAGCTGACGCTGGGGTGGGGCACTTACAGGGGAGCATCCTTTGGATCAATAGCTGTAGACAGGAAGGGAAGGGAGTAGGGTTGGGCAGAGGGAGAAGCTGAGTCTGGGTGGGAAGTTCTGGCCCGTCGGGAGAGGAGGGGTGGGGGGGCTCTGAAGTTAAGGTGATTCAGAGCTGTGAAGGAGCAGGTCTTCCTATGCCCTGCCTGCTGGTCATTGGATAGAATTGCCACAACCTTAGGCTGGAGGCTCTTTTCACCCAGAGCCATCTCTGTAGGGGCTGACAGCTGAGGGGATGGGCGGGTGTGGGGAGATCTGCTCCAGCACGTCCGGCAGCTGAGGGGAGTGACTGCACCATTCCTCAAGGGAGGCCTGGGTGGCACATCACCCTGAACGCCTTCTGGAAGCCGTACTTAACTCTCCTACTGGGACTGATGGAGTGGCGCTCTGTACTCCAGCCTGTGCTCCTGGAACACCAGCTGGGCCCCTGCTCTCCAGGGCCTGCCGTATGGCTTGCACAGCCCTCTTTGGCTCTTGAAGCCACCAGACTGCAAGTAGAATCTGACTGTTCAAAGAAAGGAGCCAGCAGGGGGTGGTCGAGGAGTGCTTCCTGGAGGAGGTGGGCACTGAACTAGCCTGCGAGACACAAGGAGGATTGGGATTGAGACCAGAGGATATCAGGATGGAAGGAACGTGAAAGGTGCAGGAGCCAGAGACCCCCACCTTCCCAGAGGCCACCTCACAAAGCTCCCTAGAAACGGAGCCACAAGGGTGGCGCTTATGGCAGTCACTACCCCCAACTGATCTACATCGAAGGGAAAGGCCAGAGCTGCCGGTTCCTGATGGGCCCTGGTCCAGGGGCTTACAATCTGTGTAGACACAGCACGCTCCAGAACCAGACCTCCTAACAGAGCAGGACAGCGAATGCTGGCACTATCTCTCCATCCCACGCTGCCCTGTTCTCCCACTTAATCGGTTTCATTAAGTGGGGGCTCAGAATGGCTCTTGGACTCCATGTCCAAAGCAGATTCAGAAGGAAGAAGAAAAGAATGCCATGGTCATCCAGCTAGTGTCCGATGGCCCTGCTGGGCGAGGGACAGGAGCGCGAGCTGTCCCCACACTTCTGCATGCCACCCCCTCCCTGTGTCCACAGGTGCTGCAGTCGGGGCCACATCCTGGACCCTGCGGGGCGATTGGAGCCTGAATGACCATGGCCGTGGCTTGGTGTCCTCTAATTGTAGAACCAATTAAGCATCTTATTCCTTCTTCCCGTCCTCTGCCAACATGTGTCCAAACCCTCCCTGGGTGCCAGGCTCTTTCCCTGGGGACACAGTTAGTGTCAGCCATCAGATCTGATTTGGCAAGCTCTCCCTGACATCATCTGGGTCACTGATAAAAATGAACTTTCTAAATATACTAAAAATCCTGACTTATGTAATTGAAAAGGATAGGTTTTTCTTACAGGATTTGCATATCAATTAAAAATTTTTTAATGAATAAAGCAGGTCCCAGGAAAGAGTGACTTGGCAAGCCCCTGGAAATACTCCTTGAGTCTTTTTTTTTTTATGTTTTTATTTATTATTGAGACAGAGAGAAACAGACCATAAGTGGGGAAGGGGCAGAGAGAGAGGGAGACACAGAATCTGAAGACAGGCTCCAGGCTCTGAGCTAGCTGTCAGCACAGAGCTCAACGCGGGGGTCGAACCCACAAATCGTGAGATCGTGACCTGAGCCGAAGTCAGCCACTTAACCAACTGAGTCACTCAGGCGCCCCTAATACTCCTTGAATGTTGACTCTTGATGTTTGCAGGGTTCCCCAAACGTATCAGGCAAGTAACTCTTTCAAAAAAGGAAGCAAATTTGGTCTGGTTCGTGTGAATCTGTGCTAGCTATTGGTCATATCATTTCTTCCAAAACATCTGTTTGGGAGTCACTTTGAGAGACCTGATATGTATATATTTTCTGATTTTTGAAAATTGGAACTGTAGGCACCAAGCTACAGTCCCTAGCACTTTGTTTTCCAAGATTCCTCCGACGTGTTCAGGGGCCACTTATGACCCCAGTAAAGCATTCTCTTCTCCTGAGCAATATTGTTCCCTCCCTTGGGCAAGAAGATGGGAATCGGAGGACCTGTCGCTCTCCCACCAGCCCCTCCAGGCCTGGGACATCGGATGGACCATGGACCTGCAGGGTCCACTCTCCTGGCCCGGCACCTGTCCTCCGACCTTTCTTTCAGCTGCACCCTTAATTTTGCATCATTAATCCTGTCCAGAACCCCATGCTTCCCTCCTCCCTCTCACTCAGAACATGGAATTATAATTTTAGAGCCCTCGTTAACCTTTCTTCGGCTCACTCCGAGACACATTCTGATGATTACCGTGCTTTGATGATCGTCACTGGCTATGGGCAACCTCTCCTTCCATTCTGGAGCCACCTTATCCCACCTCTTCTCACTTCCTGGCTCTTGGGCCAGGACCCCGGGGAAGCCCTGTGCCTCCTTCACCCCCTTTCCTCTATGTCACAGTTACCCTCGGAAGCCTGCCACCCCCCTGAGCACCACAGACTCTGCAGTCACGGAGTCCTTGGTCCTGTGAGGGTGACTCCTTCCCAGATCGTGTCCACCACAAACAGATCAGGAATCAACTAGTGCAGATCTCTGGATCCATCCGTCGGCTCACGCGTTGGAAGTACAGTCAATCCTCACTACTTGTGGTTCCCATATTTGCAGATTTGCCTACTTGCTAAAATTTATTTGTAACCTTGAAATCAGTACTCATGGTTCTTTCAAGGTCACTCATGGGCATGCCCGAGGTGGTGAGAGATTCGAGTTGCCAAACACGCATGTTCCCAACTGAGGTCAGACAAGGAGATACTCTCCCTTTGTGTTTCAGCCCTCACACTGCAATGAGCCTCCTTTTCATGATCTTTTTAGCACCAGGATTTTCACAGTTGTGTGCTATTGCCCTTTAAAATGCCCCCAAGTGTAATACTGACATGCTCCCTAGTGTTCCTAAGGGCAAGCAGGCTGTGATGTGACTCACGGAGACAAATCCGAGTGGCAGGTAAGCATCATTCAGGCATAAGTTATATATAGTCAGGATACTTAGGATGCATTTTCATGATCGATAGAGTGCTGTTGGCCATGAGTTCACCATTAATGAACCAACAATATATATTAAGTAAGGTGTCTTTAAGCAGAAACAGATAATATAAGGTTTATGTATTGATCAATTAGAGAAAATGTTGTGGCCAGAGGCCTGTAGGAATCGAACCCTCGATTTCCCTTGGGAATAATTGTTCGGTATTCCCTAATTCAGTGTTTGCAAGACTATGTAGAACTTAACTACAGCGAATAGTGAGAATCAACAGGGCTTGCTCTTTTTTTTTTTAATTTTTTTATGCTTTTTATTTTTGAGAGACAGAGAAAGACAGCGTGAGCAGGGAGGATCAGAGAGAGAGAGGGAGATAAAGAATCCAAATACAGGTTCCAGGCTCTGAGCTAGCAGTCAGCACAGAACCCGACGTGGGGCTTGAACACATGAACTGTGAGATCATGACCTGAGCCGAAGCCAGACGCCTAACTGACTGAGCCACCCAGGCGCCCCAACAGGGTTTGCTCTTTTATTTATTTATTTATTTATTTATTTATTTTTGCTCTTTAAAGCAGAGTAGAGAGGTGCTCAAGGTAAAGGAGTAGGTTGTGAGTGATGGGATTTCAGACCTGAGCAAATCATCTTTTTTGCGTGGTCCTGGGAGATCTGGGGGCAAGAGAAGGGAGGATCACGAGACCCTTCCTTCCCTGGTCATCACTTGGGTTTCCCTGAGGGGACCTCTGCTTCACTTGCCCCATCTGGGGGTGATACCATCCCTGATGCCCCCGAGACTGCTCAGCCCTGTGGTGACCAGCAGTGTCATCCTGTCATCAGGAACCCAGGGGACAGCGAGACAGATCGCACTGCCATCGCCCGAGGTTTGTCTTTATATCCCAGCAAGGAAATTGCCCTCATTAAGTCTCTGCTAAAGATAGATAAGAAAATGGGACAGGCAAACCCCCACCTGGCAGGCAGCCCTGTCAGATTCTAAGCAAAATGAGTCAGATAGGAATTATTTTTAGGCTCCTTCTCCTCCCCCACGCCCACCCCCAAGCAGGCGCTCTTGGAAAGAACAGCTCATTTCTTGAAGCCAGATGTCCATGTCCATGTCCAACTGACGTGAGAACCCTGGTATGCCTGGAGAAGACCCCAGCCTTTGTACAAACCATGGGGGCCAGGTCATCCTTTGGACCCTGCGGCCACCTCACTCAGCATTCCTGGGAGGAACGGGCTGTGAGGGCACCCCGGGAGGCTGGCCCACGGCTACCTGAGAACAACGCACCTTCCCAGGATGCCCTTTCTTGCCCCTCTTTCCCGGAGTGTGCCGTGTGCTCAGGATCTGCTCTATACATCATACTTTGTGGGAAAGAAAACAAGGCCCTGGGGCCCCTCTCCCAGTAAAGGACCAGCATGTCCCTTGGGCCATGGGCCTGCATGTGTGGGAGGCCCCTTTTGTGCATTTTGGCAGAGCTCCTGGGTGCCGGGCCGGCCCACCCTGGCAGTGGGCATCTCCCAGCCTGTGCCCACTCGGGGAAGCTGAGCATTGTTCTTCTTTGTTTGCCCTCTTCCCCTTTTTCCAGCAATTAGGATTTGTGCAGACCCCGTAGACCCTAGATGGCGAAGGAGAGTGACCTGGAAGTGACCTGGAAGTGACCTGGAAAGGAGTGGAAGCAGGGGCTTGTGCCCACTGGCCCAGAGGGCAGGAGGGTTGCTGATGAGGAAAGTAGCTGAGAGAGAAAAATGCCATCGTCACCGGGTCTGTGGCTGGGGCAGAGTAGAGTGGGTACCCCAGGAGGCAGCCATCCGAGCTGATTCAGTTCAGACCTCCTCAGTGGTCTCAGGTTCTCTGTTTCTGTAGGGTTGGGCATTTGCGAATTGGATCACAAATGTTGACCCCTAATCCTTCCCCAGCAACTTTGAGGGTCCCAAGTAACTGAGCCCCTGGCACCACATCCCCATAGTCTTGTTTGGGGGCAGGGTACATGGTGGGCAGCCCAGATGCAGTGCCTCCCTTGGCTTCAAGACTAGCTCATGCCTCACCAGGCAGGGGGTCTTCAGGAGATAAGGACCCTCGCCAAACCTCTTCTTGTTGTCTCAAGGACATTGATGCCTGCAGGGGTGCCAGCAGATGGCATTGATGGCAGGTATGCAAGAAGGCCCAGAGGCCATAACCCTCTGGGTGCCCCATGTATCTTCTGCCCAATGCACGTGCCCTCTCCAGAAAGTTCCAGAAAGACAGGCCCTATCTGCTACTCCTGTGTACACCTTTCAGGACCACATCTGGTGTAGGTTGGTACCCCGGGTACCCTGCATGCCCAGCTGAGTCCCCTGGCTGAGATGCAGCCTGGGACCACCTTATTCGGAAGGTAGACTTCCCATCCCTTTGGTTCTAGGGCCTTTTTGCTGGACCCACAGGCAAACTCAGCCCACTCTCCATCCTCTAGAAGTCACTCAGCAATTTAGTAAGCCTTTCCAGAATGCTCACCATGTGCAGGACACACTGAGCCCTTTACAAAATATCAGCTCATAGAAGCTTGCCAACAACCTTAGAAAGGTTTCCATTTTACAGGTGGGGAAAGTCACTTGCAAACTTGCACAGAGAAGCGAAAGTCAGAGAGCTGGGAAGTTCAGCTGAGCCAGACTGCGAACCCAAGCAGCCTGGCTTCAGAGCCTGTGTCCCCAACCAGTTCTGGGCAGAAGACTCCTGTGTGTCCCCTCCTTGGCACACTCAGTCTCCCTCTTTGGGTCCTTTACTGCCTTCTGTACTCCCCCTAATTAACTCATGCGCTGGAGGTGGTGCATAGCATGGGGCTGCTGTTGTCAAAACGGACCGAGTGGGGAGCAGTACTTATTCCAAAGGAATCAGTGAATGGGCAGGTTTCAAACGAGACCTATCAGAGTCACTCACGGTCTGCCTCCTGCACCTCAGCACCTGCTCTGTCACGCCTATAGATCGTTTGCCTGGTTCAGATGATTCACGCCTGGGCATATTTAGAAAGGCCCTGCAGTAGCCTAGAGCCTTCCCAGGTTGTGGGGGCCCACCCAGGGAGAAACTGGAGGAGGGATGGTGTGAGTGCTAGAATGGTGGGCAGCTCCCAGGGATGGGCGGTCTGGCCGGGAGCACCTCCTGTCGTCCCCCCCACCCCCACCCCAGGGGGACGAGCCCAGAGCACTAGGGTGCCTCCCAGCAGGGACAGGAGCACAGGTTTTAAAAATACCAAGGAGCCTTCCTGCCTGATCAGCATTTACCCTGAGCTCCAGGGGTTATTTCTGAGTCTTCCCAGTAATTCAAGTTTAGTCATTTATTCCAAGGCATGTGTTTGGGGGAAGCCAAGGTGGCCTGTGTTATGGTTGGGAGTATTTTGGGGGGACCCTGGTTTCCAGAAGTGATGCAGGGCCTCAATTCGGCAAGCTGTCAGAAAACAGGATTAAAATAACTCAAGACAGGCCCTTGGGTCCTCAGAGGTGATACCTGTTCTTAGTCCCCATGAGGGAAATGAAGACCGAGGTGTCCCGTCCCCTGGGTCCCCGGGGTCATCTCTCAAGTGGCATCTGCAGGGATCTGAGCGCCCTTTAAAATGCAGAAAGGATGGAGTGGCCGTTCTTTCCAAGGAGGCCTGGACAGACGGACAGACAGAAAGCTGAGCCCCAGGAGCTGTAACTGGACACAAACTTACTGGCAGTTCAAGGGGAGCTTAAAACTTACAGTTGCCAGAACGTTTACACCTTAGCAGCACAAGGCAGAATTATTGAGAATCTTCCCAACAGCTAGTTTTTATTTCCCTTTTACAGATGAGGAAAATACCTCGCACAGAACAATGAAGTAACCCGATAGCTTATAACCTTCCTGATAGACCTTCAGAACCTATACTTGCTCTCCTCCCCTCCACTCCCTGGAGACATGCCCCCCACCTGCCCGAGGCCCGCCCCCACCTTCCTCCTGCCATGGGGTTCCCACCGAGCTCCCGGTCTGCGCAGGATCCCTCCTGCCTGACTTCTTTCCTTGCTGGCTCCCTTCCATTTACAGGTTCTACCTGCCCCCCCCCCGCCTCCACCCACCCTGCAAGCTCTTTTTAGGCCTCTCTGGTCCTCTTCCCTGACCTTCCCCACTGAGGAAGGCCTGGCACACACCCAGAGAGCCCTGCTCGCCTCAGTCAAGTCCCCTGGCTCACCTGGAGCAGGCCCTGCAGCTGAGGGATTTGGCGGCAGGCGGGAGGCCTTGGAACACGCAGGAATCTGCCCAGTTGAGCCCCCGTATCCTGAGCCAGCCCTCCAGGTGAACAGATGAGCCCAGAACGAAAGCAGCCACGCCAGGGCTCCATTCGCCACCCTCCCTCGGGAATACAGCAGCCCTCGAGTTGTCTTCAGACCCTGTCTTTTCAGCTTATTTTAGGCTTCCTATTTGTTGGGCCTGGCACTGAACTTCAAGGAAGATGTATGTGGACCCAAAACAAAGATGAGGAGTGTTTTGAGGAAGAAAAAATACGATACGGGGCTGTGTGTGTGTCTGTTCCATCTGGTGGCCCAGTGGCCACACTAAACTTCTTTCAGGCTCACTCGGTACATCAAGAAGCTGACAGCACAGGCTTGTCACCTTGAGCGGGAAACCTGGTGCCTCTGAACCAGGAGCGGCAGTCGTGTCTCAGAGAGGCAGAGCGGGATTAGGGTGGTGCAGGCAGAGGGAAGGATTCTGACTCTGCCCTGATGTTCTGGAAGGCTCAGATGGTCAGCCAGGAGGAGGGTAGAGAGGTGATCATCAGGCTGTCACTAGGCAGGGCCCATGAAGGCCAGCTCCCTCCGAAGGCCTCACCACCCAGTTCCCGTCCCTCTGCCTTCAGGCACCCCCTCCCGGCTGAAGCTTCTGGAAATTCTTACTGTGGTTCTTCTTTTAGGGACACCGTCTCTGTCTTGTCATCCACCCCTCTCTTCCCCATCCCCAAGCAGCTCCCATAGCCCAGATTGACTGCTTTTCATCCTGTCTTGTGAATCAGGGTATCAGTAGTCGATTTGGCCTTCATGGGTCATCAGGCCAGGTCACCTTGCATTTTCTCCGAGTTAAGAGAATGATCTGGTGCTACACATTCCCAGCACGCTGAGATGCCAGTACAAGATGGGGAGGGAGGGAAGGAGGGCCGATGGGTTGTATTTTCTGAAGACAGCATTTTTAGCGCCTAGAAGCCTAAAACCATCCCCCTTGAGCCAAACACCCCTTTTATGCCTCTGCCTTCATTTAACAGAAGTCACATAGCATGAGGCGCTGCAGCCAAAATGTGCAGGTGGCCCCTTGCGGGTACATACCTGTCCAGATTTGCTTTGGGTCTCCTTGCTAGATGTGGAGCCTCAGAGGTATCGCTTCACCCTCTGGGACATGTTCCTCCTCTATGACATGGGACATCTACCTTCTACGACTGTTTTGCAGTTCAAATGGGACAATGCTTCGAAGGCAGGTAAAATGTCAAGGGCTACACAAACATGAAGGTTTCAGCCGTCTGTTTTGTGTTGGAGTGCCTGCGGGTCTGCGTGCCCCATTGTGTGTGTGTGACTGCTTTAGGGACTCCACCAGTTACCGTTTCCAGTGACAGCTCGCTGGAAATGGAGCGTGGCCTGGACATTTGTATTGGTTATCTCTTGCTGTGTAACAAATGACTTCAAAACGCAGAGCTTAAAACGACAAACAGTTTTTGTCTTGTGTGATTTCCAAGAGTCAGGAATCCAGGAGCGGCTTAATTGGGTGGTTCTGGCTCCGAGTTCCTCTTGAGAATGCAGTCGAGCTGTTGGTGGGGATTGTGATCATCTGAAAACCTGATTCAGATGGGACTGGAAGGTCCACGTCCAAGTTCAGTGACGCGGTAGTTGGCAGGCCTTAGTTCCTCACTGGCTGTTGGCCGGAAGCTTCATTTCCTTGCAATGTGGGCCTCTCTGCAGGGTGCCCATGACAGAATGAGTGATCTGAGAAGGAGAGAGAGAGAGAGAAAGAGAGAGAAGCTGTCATGTCTTTTACAACCTAATCTCAAGAACGACGCAACATCCCTTCTGCCGTATTCTGTTGATCATACAGACTAACCCTGGTGCCGTGTGGGAAAGACTATATAAGAGCGTGAATACCAGGGGATGGGGACCACAGGGAGGGGGCACCTTTATCTGCTCCTAGTTCCTTTCTGTGTCATTGCCTCCCCCCAGCCCCCAGTTTAAATGACCTAGTAAAATCCACCAATGGCTTTGAATGGGTTGAGGTGTTTTGGGTTTTTCTAGTTCAACTTTAAATCTTTAGAACAAGGTCTTCCTTATCTTCTCCTCTCTTCTTCCGCCCTCTCTGTCCATGTCTCCTCTGTGTGGTGGGATATGTGTAAGAGTATTTCCTACTCTTATTAAGGCTGAGGATGCAGTTATCCAAGCTTTGGAACATACCTGTCCTCCAGAGGGTCCAGCAGGTAGTTCTAGGAAAAAAGAACTTTCCAAATTAGACACGCATGCGTGCGCCCATCATAATGTAATGTAGGGGAGACTCAGAGAGGCCATGTGGTTTCCTCAAGACCTTGTGGAACCCAATAGGAATATCTAGACTCTCTTCCACAGCGTTCTGTCACATTGGCCCTGTACAGGGAAACGGGGGCTTCTTTTCTACCCACTCCAAAAGAAAAGGTGGTTTGGAGTTGTCTGCCTGTCTGGGTATGGGCTGCCCTGCCTGGGAGGGACGACCAGATATTGGAGGGTTCAGAATAGTAGGGGGAGAGGAGACATCCCTCAGAACTAGGAGTGCTTAGGCGGGTGCGATGACAGGTTGCAAGGGAAAAGGCAGAAGAGTAGTAGTTTGCCCCTTCCAGTCCATGCAGGCACTCTTCCCATTCATTCAGAAGGCACTGCCAGAAGTACCTGGGAGGCTCTGGCTTCAGAGGGAGTCGTGGAACAAAGTGATAACAAGCTCTTTATGACCAGAGCTGCGCTGTCTGATACAGTAGCTACTGGGGCTCTTCAAATTCATTAAAATGAAATAAGTTAAAATTTGTCCTTCGGTCACACAGGCCACTTGTCAAGTATGCAGTTGCTATAGGGAGTGGATGGTTACCACGTTGGACAGTATAGATCAAGAACATCTCCATCCCTGCAAAAAGTTCTTTTAGATAGTCCTGCTCTGCAGAATCCTTCCTGGGCTCAGAGAACCACGCAGGGGTGGCTGGAGGGCAAGAGAGAAGGCTGGGGTAGAACAGTCTGAGGGTTTGGGCAGGGAGAAATGGCCTGAAGAGCAGAAGGAAGAAACTGAGAAAGAGAAAGAGCTGCTCACTGAGCATGCATGGCCTCCAGGGGTGGGGATGGGTGCTCAGGAAGGGGTCACTCCTCTTTGATCTGGGTCTTGGACCCAGGAACACTGCCCAACCTGCTGGGGTTCCAAAGTCTGCAAGGGCCACTTCCTTCAGATCTTTGCTCAGAAGCATGACTGGAGGCAGACGGATGCTAGCCTTGGGGAATGGCCTTCAGACCCTCTCTGTGGGCCAACAAGACCCCTGAGAGCTGAGAAGCCTCCCCCAGACCTGATGGGGACATCACTATGGGTGACCCAGGGCACCCCAACCTGGCTTTCCATTTTGAAAGTTACGGAGAAGGGAGGGCTCCCCATCCCCCGACCTGCCATTGGCTCCTTTGTCAACACTCCCTTCCTTCTAGGCTTGAGTGGAACTCCGTTGACCCTCTCATTCCTAGAGAACTTCATGCACAAACCACATCTCCAACCATGTCTTCCCCAGGATCAGCTCAGGGCACCGGATAAGGTGGTTTGGTTTTGGGAGGTGAGGGAACACCCAGATGGATGAAGTATCTTCAGACAAAATCTTGTATGGAAAATAAACACATAAACCAATAGAAGACCTCCTTAGTTTTGATCAGGTTGGGGCCAGAATCCCAACTGTCCCACCCACCACTGTCCCTTTGTCCCCACTATTTTTTTTTTTAGTTTATTTATTTATTTTGAAAGGGAGAAAGCATGAACAGAGGAGGGGCAGAGAGAGAGGAGAGAGCAAGAATCCCAAGCAGGCTCTGCTCTGTCAGCGTGGAGCCCGATTTACCCAATGCGGAGCTTGAACTTACCAACCGTGAGATCATGACCTGAGCCGAAGTGGGACACTTAACCAGCTGAGGCCACCCAGGCACCCCTGTCCCCACTCCTGTAACTAGTTATGGAAGCTGCTCCTTAGGGAGCATCCCACCTGTGCTGGGCATCCTGTCTGGATCAGGGGTCAGTGATCTTATCCCATAAAGGACCAGAGAGTAAAACAAACTGTATTCACAGAAACAGATGGTGAGGGATTTGGCCCACAGGCCAGAGATTGCAAATCCCTGATGTAGATTGTCATAAATCCTCCAACAAACCCAAAGAGAAGAAAAATTGTTTCTACCCTATGGCTGAGACCAAGGCACGGCAAGTGAAGTCACTGGACTCACTCTGTTCTCACATGTCTCTTGGAACAGACCCAGGCTGGCCTGGCCAGAGTTCACATCCCCTGTCCTTCCTCCTGGCAGGGTCCCTCCCCAGGGCAGAGGTAGCAAGAAAGCCTGAAGAGAGGTCTAGGGGGCATCAGGTTGGCTATCCCCATTTCCCAGCATGCACTGGTCCTTGAACCCAGCAGTAGATATGAGAGCTGAACCTCTCAGGGCCAGTGTTCTGGCTGGATGCTTGAGCTTCTTCTGATTAGCCTCACAAACCCCGTTGGCTCCTTGCCCCACAGTGGACAGAGGTCCCCAGGGATGCATTCTGACATGGCAGTGGCAGAAAACCTAGCCAAATGCTGTGGCAGGAATCCTCAGGATTCAGGCATAGCTGGTAACACCTAATGGGTAGAACGTGGAAGGAAAACCGGAAGTCACAAGTCCCCTGCTCCCTGAAGCTGTTAAGGCAGGGTCGAAGAGGCAGAGGTGGAAAGGGAGGAAGGACCGGCAGTGTGGGACAGCACAGCCAGGACAGATCTTGCCTCAAAGACGGGGCTGGCCAGCCCAGACCCACGCCTGCCAAGGGGCAGCCACAGGTTCCAGCGGCCCCCTAGGGGGTGAGCTGGAAAGCCACCCCCTCCAGCGTGGCCCCTTCTCCTAAGCCCACAGCCTAGAGCCAACACTGCAGCCCAAAGCATCTTCAGGCTAAGAGGGGTCTCTTGCTCTGGGTGACCCATCCTGAACGAGTTCCTTCTGGACATGTCTTCTCATTCACTCTCTGGAGCTCCTTTGGGTCACAGCAGTGCTCTTCTAGAGCCCAGCACTGCCGAGCCAGTCAACGCTGCCCCTTATGTGTTTCCACACCATACCAGCCATGCGGCCAAGGGACAGGGTTGCCCAGCTCCCTGCCAGGGTCTCCATCCAGACTGTAGGCAAGAGGAGGCGCTCACAAACGTGACTGGCCTTGTGGGGGCATCACTCCTCTTCCTGCCGTCCATAGAGGCATGATGGACCCTCCATAGATATTCCATCTGCACACTAATAATCCTAGTATGAGAGGTGCTGGGGATTCGCTGCCTGGATTTCCCTCGTTAGTACATGCCTTCTTTAGGTTAAAACTCCCCATTTCCTGAGTTGCCTGCAAGTCGTAGCTGCACTCCTGGGGAAGTAGTATCCCAAAGCTCTCAGACAAGTTCTTGGCAGTGACTTCATCAAGACTATGGATTATGGGGCACCTGGGTGGTTTGGTCAGTTGGGCGTCCGACTTCAGCTCAGATCATGATCTCACCATCTGTGAGTTGGGACCCTGCATTGGACTCTGTGCTGACAGCTCAGAGCCTGGAGCCTGCTTTGGATTCTGTATCTCCCTCTCTCTGCCCCTCCCCTGCTCATGCCTCTGTCTCTGTCTCTGTCTCTGTCTCTCTCTCTCTCTCTCTCAAAAGTAAATAAACATTTTTAAAAAATTTTAAAGAAAAAGACTGTGGAATGCAGATAAGGGAGGGAGGCAACAAGACAGAAAGGAGTTGGAAGCCACATGGTAGTGGCAAAGGGGCAGTGGAATGGAAGGCCCGACTCGGTCATCTACGGAATGTTTCTTAGTCCCACCCACCTGTTTCCAAGTGGTGGCCTCCCATGCCCATTACACCCTTCAGATCCCCCGCTTCAGCCAGCCTGAGTGGTTGAGGCAGGACCAGCAAGTCCTCTTGGACAGCCACTCTGCTCCTCAGGGAGCCTGCTGAGCTCGGGGTCAGGAGGAGGACCCCCCAGGCCTGTGGGAGCCTGGCCCAAGCCCCAGGGAGCACCTGCAGCTGGGAGGGGCAGGAGGGACACGGGTGGCCTGGCGGGAGTCTCTGGCCTCCAGAGAGGGGCACACCAGCTTCGGTGAAGGATTTCTAAGGCGGGTGTTTAGAATGTGTGCCGGGGGCCAAGGGGACCCTTCTCACCACAGAGCTGTAGGGACTGTGGAGGAGGAAGAAGATTCTCCGAGTCGGCCAAGGTTGTTCATTTTGCAAAAGCAGCAGTGAGAAAGAAGTCTCATTCAGGCCACACCTGCAGGGGCCTGCTAAGCCAGCAGGCCCCCAACCCACCTCAGGGAGCCCTGACTCTCCGCTCCGCCCCTTGGCCTCAGAAACACAACTAGCCCATCCCTTCTCCGCGACTCTAAGGGCTGGGACCCAGAGGTGAGCTTCTCCTCAGGAAGGGGCTACTTCCCATCCTAAGACGCTCCTCTGTGCACTAGCCACCGTCTCTTCATTCTGATGGTGGTGGATGCAGTTTGGGGTCTACTATACGGGTTATCTGCAGAGCTGGCCATGTCCCAAAGGCAGGATTCGCTCTCAGCGAGGCCATTAGGGATGTTGGGTTCTTCAAATGCCATAGAGGCTGCCCCATGAGCCCCTGCTCATATCCGACAGGGGACAGACAGGCCAGACTGGAAGGGAGGCCTGAGGCTCCACCCCCTCTCCCCAGGGTCCAGAGTTGGGGAGACCTTCAATGCTGCTTCTTCTCCTGGCAAAGACTGCCCACAAAAATAGGTCAAGGCTGCCTCCCCCTGCCCCCACTCCTTGAGCATTGCTGTGGTCAAAGAGATGATGTCAGATTAGCTACATTAAAATGATTCCAATCCCAGGATTCATTTACCTCCTGTTTGTCATCAGGCAGCACTCTAGGGGAGAGAGGAAAGTTTTCTTCCGGAGGCAAAAGTACTTTCCATTGTTGGCCTCACCTACCTCGTGATCCCCGGGGTGGTGGGAGCAGTGCCTGACCCTGTCCCCTTGCAGGGAGATGAGCAGGACCTGGAAAAGGGAGCTTTGGTCAGGAAGAGAGAGGGTCTGTTAAGGGCTTCCTGCCAGCCTACAACTGCACCAGGCATTTGAGTTTACAGTCTAGTTGGAGACAGAAGATTAAGATATGCCAAACAGGGGTGCTGGGCTGGCTCAGTCAGGAGAGCATGCCACTATTGATCTCAGGGTCATGAGTTCAAGTCCCATGTTGGGTGTAGAGAGTACCTAAAAAAAAAAGATATGCTAAGCAATGTGTGGTTGTAATGTGGTTGTACATGTGCATCTATGTCTATGTACGTGTGTGTGTTGTGCCTGTATGTGTGTGTGCATATGTATGCGTGGTGTTTGTGTGCAGGCATGTGTGCATACACCTGTGTGTGTGTGTGTGTGTGGTGTGCCTGTATGTATGTGTATAAGTGTGTGTGTGGTGTTTATGTGCAGGCATGTGTGCATATGCCTGTGTGTGTGTAATTGTGCAATGAGCCCTCAGACTTCAGAAAAAGGGAAGATTTCTGGGTCTTACTGCAGGAGCCAGGAAGGCTTCCTGGAGGAAGCAGAATGTGATTGGTCTCTTCAGCAGGGCGGGACAGAGGGAAGCGCATTCCTGGTAAGTGAGCAGAGACAGAAGTCCTGATGGGGTCTGCCTGGGGTGGCATTTAGGGACAGTGGGAAGTCTGGCCTGACTGCAGAGGACCCCACGGAAGCTGCAAGTGAGGCAGGGCAGTGGGCCCTCCACAGAGAGCCTGACAAGCAAGCCCGAGGCTGAGCCCCAATGCACCCCCAGAGCCTCAGCAGCTACAGGTGCATCTGTGACGACGTGCTGCATAGAGATGTCCAGGCAGTGAGTCTAGGGGAGGGCATCCCTGGAGGCGGACAGCAGGTACCAAGGCCCATGGTTAGAAAGCAGGAGGCATGTGGTTCTGAGGACCAAGTTCATGGTGCAGAGAAGAAGGCCGTGAAATTGGGCGCTGGAGGAAGAGAAGTGTTGATGGGGGAGGGGAGGGCACCTGAACAGATTCTCTATCTGCTGGTGTCCAGGCTGGCCTCGGATCTTTGCCTTGTGTCCCAGAGCCTGGTTCCCATCCTTTGGGGCTGACATCTGCAGAGTTCTGGCTGGCGCTTGCTTTTCCCCATCGAGGTAGGTTGTGCTGAAAATGTCTACGCAGGGGCACTTAGGTCTGGTTAGAGGGGGTAGGTGCTCCGCTCTAGGAGCCCTGGCCCAGGATACAGCTCATGCGTGCTTGTGGAGGGGAGAGTGGATGGTCCTGGGGGGAAGGCTGGGCTGCTTGTTCTCGTGTATGTCAGAGGAAGCGGAGGAGTTGGAAAGGGCACGCCAGGGTGGTCCAGTGGTTAGGATGGACTCATTCCTGGGAACGGTTGCCACAGCGTCCTTCCCCAGCTTCTCCCGAGCGGCAATGTTCCTTCCCGGAGTGTTACGAAAACCTGCAATTACCAAGCTGCCCCCGGGTGGGAGCATTTCAGACCGCCTCGTCTTCCTTCCAAGATATACTGAGTCAGGACCCGGTCAGTGCAGAATGTGGATTCCTTGCCTATGTTCCTTTCCACACAGCCCCACGGGCTGTGGTTAATGAGCTTGGTGATTACGCAGTTGACATCTGGGATTTGAAAGGTGAAGGGCATTGGCTTGGTGCCTGTGCCTCTCCAGGCTCTCAGGCAGCTGTCCGCCTGCTCTCGGCATGCTCCGGGGCCACTGGCCGATCCCACAGTGTCCCCAGGGTTTGGGGCCCTCCCTGCCTGTAGCTGCAGTGAGCGGAAGTCAGAGCTGCGGGCGGAAGGTGGGAGAGGAGGGTGAGCTGGAGCCCATGAGGCACAGCCTCGTGGCAAGCCTCATCCGGGCTGCCACTTTGAGACGGCTCATCGTTTTGCTCTTTCTATTTCTTCCAGTGATTCTTCCTTTTGGCGTATTTCTTTCCTGGCCTCTTGCCTTTGCATGTGTGAGTTGTGTTTGGGAGAGAAGGAAAAACATAAAGGGTGGGTGGTTACAGATTTGAAATTTCCTCCGTGGAAGAAAGAATAAAAGCAATGCTCGCGCTCCAGAAACTTTCTGGATCTGCACCACCATGGCCAGTGAGGCATCCCTCCTGGGGAAGGTAGCACCAGGGGAGCCTTGGGTAGGAAGAGTGGAGGGACTTCCTGTCAGGCCTGCCCACCGTGGGAGCTCAGCCTCTGTATTCCTGGGGGAGCATCCAGCCCTCTGCCCTCCCACCCGTACTGTCCAGCCTGCTGATTACCTGCTTTGTAAGTGCTTTGTAAGCGCACTCCACCTCCTGCTCATGGCTCTGTCCCTGTGACCCAGCATGTGGCTCCGTGTCACCCAGGCGCAGAAAAGCCAGTGATGGATCTAAGGCAACAATGTGACGGAACTCTTGTCTATGCCTTCCCACAAGATGACTTTGCCAGGAGCAGATCCAGGTCAGCCTCTGCCTGTGCTCTTAAAGAACCAGAATGTCCACTCCCAAGACCCCTGGAGAACATCTTGTCCAGGTTCCTCATCTTGCAGCAAGAGCAGGGCTCCCCAAGATCAAACACTTGACATTGACAGAGCCAGACTATGACCTGGGTCCTCAGCTCCTGCCCTGATACTTCTTCTAGCATATTACAAGGCCCTGCTATGCCTATTGTAAGAACTGGGGAGTTCTAGAAATGCAAAATAGGATGAAACCACAGATTCTCCTGTGAACTGCCACACATGGAATCCTGGGGACCGTTTGCCCCTGACCCAGAGTGGTGGTACTTGCTAGAATTGAACCACCATGGTACAGATATTTCTAAACAGCAATAAAAATGTAGCAGGGGAAAGGCCTCCTAAGAACAAAAAGCAGAGAGAAATGAATGACTTTAAATAACAGAGAAAAAAGGAGAGTGAAAAAAGTAAATGTAGTATGCTTGCATTTTCTCCCTGAAAAGGCAGATAGATGCAGGTATATGTCCATGTTCACTTCTATTAAAGATAGTGAATGGGGGGCGCCCGGGTGCCTCAGGCAGTTGAGCCTCCAACTTCGGCTCGGGTCATGATCTCATGGTTTGTGGGTTCGAGCCTCACATCAGGCTCTGTGCTGACAGCTCAGAGCCCAGAGCCTGTTTCCGATTCTGTGTGTCCCTCTCTCTCTGCTCCTCCCTTGCTCATGATCTGTCTTTCTCTGTCTCTCAAAAATAAATAAATGTTAAAAAATTTAAAAAAAAGATAGTGAATGGATGGGTATATCATAAAACCAATAAAATGACGATTTACAGACACAAAAGGAGGAGAGAAGTAGAAGCTAGTTCCTTATTTTGCAGACTTGACTTTAGAACAGTGTAAATATTTTACATCCTTATAAATAAAAATTAAACTGAAATAAAAATAAGCCTTCTTGCTGAACCTGAGACAGTAGGCATGCTGCCTGCATCAACATCTCTGGCCAGCTCCCTGGGCAGCCGTGTCCTTGAGCTGCCACCTTCTGGATCCTCCAACCTCCTCAAATCTTGGAGCGGGTGTCTGATAAACTTCTCATTCTCGACCTATCCAGGAGCAGGCTTCTGCCTTCCCCATCCCCATCGCCATCTCCCCGTCTCAGGTAACACAGCTCCATGCTTACAGCGTTGGAGACCAAGTACCTTGCAGACATCCTTGACTTCACCCTTCTACCTGCATGTAAGGCCTTTGCAATTCCTACCTGTCCTACCTTCAGAACCAATCCAGAATTCACCCACCTCCTACCATCTCTACTCCTGCCCCTCTGGCCCAGGGCATCATTGGCTCTCACCTGGATTATTCTTAAAATATCACTGGCCTCCCAAATTCTGCATTTATAGATGTCATTTCTTGATTAAGAATCCTCCAGTAGATTCCCCATTTCACATAAAGTAAGGACCAAAGTCCTTTCAGTGGTCTACAAGGCCCCAGGTGACCTGGTTCCCATGACTTCTGACCTCATCATCTACCATCCCCCTCACACTCCAGCTACCCGTGACCCTCTGGGGGTCATTGAGCATGCCAGCAAGCCAGCCTTTGTATTCGCTGTCCCCTGGATTGCTCCTCTCCCAGATATTTATTTACATGACTTCTCCCTCACATCTTTGCCCAGTAGCACCATTTTGGTGAGACCTAGCTTACCCACCCTATCTGAAGGTGCAACCTCTTGCCCATAATGCTTCCATCACACACCAGTATTCCCAGTCCTCCTTCGTGGCTTCATAGTCTCCATAGAACATCACACCTTCTAATGCTCTGCATGATGCCTTTCTTCTGTGTGTTATCTCTTTCTCCCCATCAGAAGATGAGGTCCACGAGAGCAGGGCTTTTTGTCAGATTGCTCCCAACCATATCCCCAGTGCCTGGCATATAGTAGGTCCTTGGTAAATACTGAGTAATGAAGACAAGGAGGTAGCCAGCCTGCCCTAGGTTGCTTACTCTATCCCCTTGGATCCTTTTAGCAGCTCTGTTACAATCCTGCCCATTCTGGCAATACCTCCCCTCCTGAAGGTCTCCCTTCCGTGGCCCAGAAATAAGTCTATTGGACAACCCAAGAGAGACTAGCATTAGCATCCAGATTTGAAGCAGAAAGAAATGTCACTTTCCACCATCCACTCTGTTAGGAAGGCTCAGGCCTGAATCATTGAGCAGAAGCTGGACAGTGGATGGCCAGTGGTGATGGACACTGAGCCTCAGGCAAGACCCTAGAGGCGGGGTCATGGTGGCCCATGTGCAGAGCCTTCTTGGGAAGTGAAGTTCACTTCAAGTCACATCATCCCAAACCAGGATCCTTAACATGTCATTTAGGTGCTTCTTCTGCATGGCGCCTGGTCATTCGTGGGCCTGGAACATATGGGATGCTGGACGAACCTTCCTGACCCATCCTCCAGTAGCAGATGAGGGCTGGGCACTCCCAGATGTCACCCACCCTGTGTCCTCAGGGGGAAGAGGCTGGGCTGGGCGTCAGGGCCTGGGTGGGTCGTCTCTCTCCCTGAGTCAATGCTGGAGCTTGATCAGGCCACCGAATCTTTGGGGCCTCCATTGATTGGCCAAATGAAGGGAACTGAGTCACTAGTCTCTAACTAGGGATAGGTGGCAGCTGTCTGGTTTTCCCTGGACAGTCTCAGTTTTAGCACAGAAAGGACTGTACCCCTGGAAATCCTCAGTCTCAGGCAAACCTGGGTCACCCTGTTTCTAAGGCTTCTCCCATGTCTGGGCATATGACATTGAAATTCCTTGAATGTCATCACCAGGATAGTATTCATTACTACTCTCCTTGCCCCAAATAAGTCAGATAGATATGATTCCCCCTGGCTCAAGGAGCCTAGAAGTAGGCAGAGAGACTTGTGGGGAGACTTAGTAGAGGCCAAAATGGGTTATTAGAGGAGGCGAAGTGTTGGGAGCTGGAAGCCCAGTGAGCATGCTCACTCACTTGGGCCTGTGGCACCTTCAGAAGGGGCAGACTTGGGCTTGATGGGCCTCAGGCCTGTAATCATGGCCATCCCCGCTCTGACCCTCACCCCTCTTCACTCTTTGGCCTGTGGAATAACCTTTCTGGCCTCCTTGGGTCTCTTCATCTTTGAAGAATCACTACCACCCATGGGAAATGGGGTGCATCCCTGGTGTGGGTGTTGCACCCATACTGAATGGGTGACATTCCAAAATGGCGGCATTGGCTTACCCCCGGAAAGTTCAGAGGCCTGTTGAGGGTGCTGCTCTGTAGAGAGTTACGGTTTCACAGTTCACAGATGCCTTTTGTTAATCCTTCTGTAAGGAGCCGTGGGAGTGAGCGGGGCCGATAACTGGGCTCTAGGCCCCTGCCTACTCCTTCACCTACCACCTCCTGGCCTCTCCCACGTCCCCAATGTCTGCCCCGCCATCTCAGGTGGCCCAGACTGCTTCCTGCTCGTGTGCCAGAAGTCCGACAGGCTTACCCATCATACTTAGTAAATTCTTAGAGAGCATGTCTGGTGTTTGCAGGGCTCTCCAGCTGGCCATACACACAGTCATCCACCCTTGTGGATGGTACCATTATATCCACATTTTGAAAGTGAGGAAACGGAGACACAGAGAGGTGACATAATTCACCCAGGTCACACCGCAAGACAGAGGCAGGGCCAGGGCCTTATTCAGGCTCGCTGCTGGAGGGCCCTCCCTACGACAGTGCCCCTTCTTCGTCTCTCGGCTTAGCCTCTCATGACCTCTCTCGACTCCCTGACTTGGTCATTTTGTCCCTGTCCCTGACCTCCCCCTGACTCTCCAGCTTCTAGGCTTAAGACAAGGCTCGCTCCAGCCAGTGCCAAGATTCCTGCTCTTTCCCTACCGTCAGCACAAGAGCCTCAAATCCTGGCCCTGACCGAACTTTCCAGAATCTCTTCCCATCAGCCCACCCTCACTGCCCGTGTGCCCCGTGTCGCAATCGGCCACCCCACGATCCCAGCTCTGCCCATGCCCATGCCAAGCCTTCATGCTTATCACCCTCTTAGAAATCCCACCCTCAGTGCAAAGTGCCTCCTGAGACCCTTTCTGCGAAGAGGGCTTCCGAGGCTCCACCCTGCAGGGTCAAGCTCTCGTTCATCCATTTCCCCAGCGTTCTTGTGCCGGATCCTGGGGAGGAAGAAGGGCTTTCCAGCCACCGGTCAGGGAGTTGCGGCTACTCAGGTCATTGCCCTTGGCCCGCCTTGACTGTTCCTGTGTGTCCCCGGAGAGCAGAGAAGCTCTGGTTCAGAAGGAGTGGGCCACGCTCCCTACACCTCTCTCCCTTGGTGGTCAGCTCGATGGAATCCGGACGCCGCCAATAACAGAGCATTAAAAATTACTAACAGGTTGTAGAAATATTACAATGATCGAGCTTAGCGGGTCTCTAGAAATCAGGCGCTCGAGCCTCCTCTAGCCCCTCTGCCAGATCTGGAAAGATAGCGTGGGCTCTGCCCGGCTCCCTGCCCTCTAGCTGTGTGACGTAGGCAAGTGACTTACCCTCTCCAGGCCTGGTTTGTCAGCTGTCGAAGGAGGCTAGTAATGTTGCCCTCCCTCCCTTTGGGTTGTGAGGGTGATTGAATAAGTTGATTTGTGTTCGTAAAGCAGTGCCTTGGACCTAGAAAGTACCCATCGAGTGTCATCCCTTGTCGTGGTTGTTTTTGCTGTTGTTGTTATTATTAGAAAAGAGAAAGGGGCCCAGAGAGGCAGTTTCACAAGCCCAGGGCCACACACCTGGCAGTCACAGAGCTGGAATGGAGCCCAGGGGACCCCAGTGGCTGCTGTGCCCCCTTTCTTTCCTTTGTTATGTGTCTCCAGGAGATGGGTTATCAGTGCAGCTGAGGTGCCACCAGGAAGAGAATGTGAATCCCCCCCAGCCCGACCCCATAGCTTCTTGGCCATAGGGGACCTGCCCCTTGACCACTCAACCACTCAACCATGTCACATCCCCTCTGGTCCAGGGCCGCTAATTAGAGGCCCACCTTGGTTTCACACCTGAAAAGAGTGGCCTCACTCAGCTGTACTGAGAGATTCTATCCTTCCGTCCCCTTCACCTCCTCCTCACCCACGCTCAGACCCAGCTCACCCCTGTAGGGAACAGAGAGCCAGTGAATGCTACTGGGACCAAGACACCCTCCTCGTCCTCCATCTCAGAAACCGTTTCCTATGGCCCTGCAGTGAGAACCACACCATCCGTTTCCAGTGGGTCCTGACACATCCTGTAGTTATCCCACCGTCCAGGGACGAGCTGAGCACACAGGCTCTAAACACGGGGATCCTTACTATCAACCCGGGGGAGGTCCTACTGACAGACAGCATTCTCCACGGGCCAGGTGACCAGGCTAGAGGCCCCATTGGGGTGCACGTGAGACCAGGGGAAGGAAGTTCCAGTGGGGCAGTGGATGGGTGTCAGGCATGAAGGAGACAGGCAGCTTACAGCTTGGTGCTTAGACCTCCAGTGGGTTTTAAGACTTTGAGACTTCCCCAGGGGCCAGCCAGAGAATCTGGACCCTTCTTGATACTCCGTGCAGGAACGGCAAACCTGAGATCACGTGGAAGAGCCCAGGCTTGCTATGGAGCCCTCTGGGGGCAGAGGGGGCATCTTCTGGGCTCCAACCTCCCAGCTCTTACCCAGGACCCAGAGTTCCCAACCTGTCACTGCTGCTGTCTCCCGAATGAAGCTACAATAGCAGTGAGGTGGGGGGGGGGGGGTTCCTATCCAGCCCTTACTCTGGGCCAGACACGAGCCCAAGTAAAGCTTATTTAACCATCAGACTT
>NC_043713.1:24653503-24722352 GCF_006229205.1 Suricata suricatta | reverse complement strand
GTCCGTCACTCAGCAGCCCCGTGAACCACTTGGTGGTTTTGACCATTATGCAGTTGGAAATTATTTTTACTCTTAGCCAAATATTTAATTTTTACCCATAATGGACAGTTGGTTCAAGGCAAGGAGCATTGAAAAACACTGATAGTAAAAGGCTGGTTCATGAGGAACAAACAAGTGGTCATAATTCTGCACATTTGCCTCCGGTGCTCGGCCCATATCCGGAGTCCCGTTCATGTGGGCTGACTCCCTGAGCTGCACAGACCCAGCTTGGCCGGCATCCAGCTCTGTTCGTGGGAAGCCGAGACCCTCCGTGCTCTCGCCCTGCTATGTGGGCAAATGTGAATGCAAGTGATAATTTCCTGAAATGTCTCAGATCTCGCCATTTAAAGAAAAGCAAGCCAATTGCAACAACAAACCAGCTGATTTTTGTTTTAAATGAACAAATGTAAAATTCAAGAATTCCAAACCATGGGCCACGAGATCAGTCTTTGTCTTTCGTTTCTTTTTCTGCCTTATAGAGTCAAATGCTAGCCTACATGTTAATATATATCTGGTGCCAAAGCACAGTGTAATGGTTCAAAATGGCATGTCACTTGGAACTTCTTTGTAGAAACTCATGCCTTTGCTTTCATAACTCATTTACAAAATCTGAAGGGAAAGAGCATCCCTTGCTAAGTGGGAGAAGGTCCGATTTTGCCTTTATTCATGAATGTTATAAAAAATCATATTAAACATGAGCCTTATAATTTATCCCCAATAACATATCAATATGAAATCCTTGTTTTAAATTTTTTTAATGTTTATTTATTTTTGAGAGAGAAAGAGAAAGACAGAACATGAGTGGGGAAGGGCAGAGAGAGAGGGAGACACAGAATCCAAAGCAGGTTTCAAGCTCTGAGCTGTCAGCACAGAACCTGATGCGGGACTCAAACCCACAAACTGTGAGATCATGACCTGAGGTGAAGTTAGATGCCTAAAACACTCAGCCACCCAGGCGCCCCACACCATGTTTTACATAAAATATCTTTTTTTATTATATACTGTAAGAAATTACAAAGTATGCTTTAAGCTCCTAAGGGTGTTTGCAAGATGATAGATCACCAGGAGAGGCATTCTCAAAGCTAAAAAGCTGAGCAAGGCTAGGGCTAGCCCGCTAAGCTGCCCCAGTTTCCACAGGTGTAAAAAGAAAAAGGAAAAATATACCCCTTTTCCCACTCAATGACGGGCTGGGTCTCCTGGCAGGTGGCATACAGGCCCACCTTGGGGATCAGAGTCTTGCTTTGGGAAGCTTAACCCTGCAAGTTTATCCAAAAGGACAAATGGACTTGTTTTTGATGGTTCACGGGGTCCACCCAGGCCCGTGTCCCCTAGGATGTAGGAGTTTGGCAGTCCTTCAAGACTCTGCCTAGACACTTGGCTTCCATTAAGGACTTCCTATGGGTCTCCAGGACACAAATGCACAGTGAGCTCCGTGTTCACCTGCAGTGGGTGGCCATGGATTTGTCATCCCTACTTGTGCTGAGTAGACTTCATTGTGGTCAATTTCACTGTATTTTATTTGTTACCCTCTGGGGTTGTTACATATGCAACTGACAAGAAAAATTGCCACCTTGTATTCACTGAGTCCCGTGTTTGTTCCAGAATGACCTCTCCACTTCTCCCCTTCTAACCAAATCCTACTCGTTTTTAAAACTTTTAAAATTTGGACAAAATTTCAGATTCAGAAAAGTTGCAAGAATCGCACAGAGAATTTTCATACAGTCTTCACTCAGACATTAACATTTAACCACATTTGCTTTCTTTTCCTCTCCCTCATCTACTTTTTTTCCCCTGATCTGCTTGAAAGAAAGTTGCCAAAAGGATGCCTTTTTACTGCTAAACACTTCCCAGTGTGTTTCTTTGTAAAGACATTCTTCTCCATAACCACAGTGCAAAGATAAACAATCAGGAAACTGACATAGGCTGGATGCTATTATCCACAGCCTTGGCCTCTTTCTCTCCAGCGATCCTAGATCCTGGCTCATATTCAGTTGTCACGTCTCTTTGGTTTCTTTTAATCTGGGGACAGTTCCCAAGTCTTTGTGTTTCATGACATTGACTTTTTTTTTTTTTTAAGGAACGACCAGTTATTTTTGTAGAAGGCTTCTCATTTGGGATTTCTCTGGTATTTCCTCAGGTTCCATCACATGAGTGATGTTGTGTTCTTTCAGGGCATTGTATCAGGAGATCAGGCCGTCCTGTTGTCCCCCGACTCTCAGCATTCACTTTGATGACTTGGTTAAAGGCGGTGTCTGCCAAGATTCTCCACTGGAAAGTCACAGAGTTTTCCCTTTGTAATTAAGAAGTAGCTCGTAGGGAGATACTTTGAGACGATGCCAATATTCTGTTTTTCCTCGGACTTTCACCCACTTGCCTCCAGTGATGATTCTTGCCTGAAACGATTATTATTCTGATGGTTGCCAAATGATTTCCTAATTCCATCATTCTTTCTCATTTTACTGGTTGTCTTTCTGCTGTCAGGGAGAGTCTCTGATTTTAACCTCACTACTCTAAGCCTCAAGATCCCTCGCATTTGGGAACTAGGGAGAGTAAGTCCTCATCAGCCATATGAAGGTCCCCGAACATGTGCACCAAATGCTGACGGGTAGGGTTTAACCTGAAGGCAGTCAGCACGTGCTTTGAGTACCTTGTTCTCTGAAACATCCTCGAGCCATATCCCATCTGCTGGGCAGCTGGGTCCCCTCACGGCTGGGCGGTGGTTGGGGTCAGTGATGTGCTCTCTGCTATAACATCTAGCCATGGACTTGTCAGTTCCTCCAACCCTGGCTGAAAAATGGGGCCGGAGGGAGGCCCTACTCCAGCTAACTCCATTTCACATTCCCTCTCCTTCCAGGATGGAAAAACAGCCCTTCGGGGAGGGAGCCGACCTGTCAGTAATGAATTGTGAGGGAGGAGGAAGTCCCAGGAGGCTGGCCGTTAGGCGTGGCTGGTGGAGTGAGGTGGGCAGGCAGCTGGAGGTGTTACCCAGGAGAGCCCAGGAGCTCAGAGGTGCTCGGTAGCCGTAAAGCCAACCAGCTCAGGGACTGCCCTGGGCAGCTCTGCTTCCCATAATGGAATCTTCCTTCCCCTGCCCCAGCACCTCCAGGGCCGGCGGGGCAGGCCTGTGGTCCCCTCCCAGGGCTGGCGGGACAGGGGGAGAGCAGGCAAGGTTTATCATCCAGCCCTGGATTCATCACGTTCAGCTCTGCCTCTCTCCTATTTTCCCGTCACTTGATTGATAAAGCAACTGAGGGAGAGAGAGGTTAGGCAACGAGTCTGAGACTGCCTGACTAGATGTGGGCAAAATCAGGGTATACCCAGTGTGTCCTGTTTCCAAGTTGTCACTGCACCATGCTGCCTCTCTGAGTGAGAACTCCTGGGATGACTGTTGAGATTCAGGAGGGCTTCCTGGGGGAGATGCTAATTGCAGAAATGGCAGGTTCAGGAGAGGAGCTCTCCATAGCTGTTGGTCAGTAATTGGATGCCTCTTGTGACAGGGAGCTCACTACCTCCCCCAGGCAACTCCCTTTATTGTGGGGCAGCGCTCACTGTGAGGGTTTCTTCATTACGGGCCCTCAGACTGTGTGTCTGGGTTTCCTTACCTGTGGTTCAGAAGGGCTCAGCAGTTGGTCACATTTCTCTTCCTCCTCCTTCCTGTGTCCTACCTGTTGCTGTTGGAGGGCTGTTCCACAGTCCTCCTGGAGATGGTGAGATGGCCGTGAAATCAGGCTGGTTCCAAATGTGCTCTGAAGTCAGCACGTGGGGTGAGTAAGGCCATGTGGGACCAGCTGTGGTGGGCACTGATGGCCAGGCATTAGCCTGGGAGTGACAGAAGCCACTGGAGGTGACCCCCATGCCTGTAGGGACACGTTGGGCAGTGCTTCTCTTGGGATGACTGTGTGGGTGTTTGGTGGTGAGGAGTTCCATGCTGAGAAACCAAGCCCAGGACGGAGCCCTTAGTGGACGGAAATGGAGCAAAAGCCAGAAGCTGGACATGTTGGGGTTTCTTCCTTGGTTCCTAACACTTGAAACGACCTGTTCCCCCCAAACCTCAGCTGCCCCACTCGAACTGTGGGTGTGCTCAGGCTCTTCGCTTCTGAGTGTCTGATGAATTCGTGCTACTTGGAAAACCCACAGCATATCACTGTTACAAGCAGACACCACTGTAACACCACAGCTCCTTCAAAGCACCCAGGAACCTCGGGAGATGGATAGTCTGTTTGTCCCCATTTTAAGGATGAAGAAACTAAGGCCCAGAGAGGTTAAAGAACTTACCCAACATTGCACAGCTAGAAGGACAGAGCCAGGATCTCTGCTCTGGAAGCTGGCTGGCTCCTACATCCATACTTTGAACTCCAACAATAGGTTGCCTCTTGGAAAAGTCTGTGCAGAGCACCATTTTTTTTTTAATGTTTTTATTTTTGAGAGAGAGAGAGAGAGACAGCGTGAGCAGGGGAGGGTCAGAGAGAGGAGTCACAGGGTCTGAAGTAGGCTCCAGGCCCTGAGCTGTCAGCACAGAGCCCGACGTGGGGCTCAAACCCACGAACCGTGAGATCATGACCTGAGCCGAAGTTGGACGCTTAACTGACTGAGCCACCCAGGCGCCCCTGTGTGGAGCACCTTCTGTATTCCAGGCAGTGAAGGGCTGTCATTGGGCCTCCTCGGCCCTTAGGAAAAGCGAGTGGAAGCCGGCAGACTCTGAAGGCTCCAAAGAGGTGACTGTAGCCAGATTTTGCTTCCTGGTGTTGTCACGTGATCAGGCCAGTTTCCCCACAGGTAGTTAGAGCTGAAAACTGGAACGTCCCAGGTGTCACTTAACCAGCATCCATGGCTAATGTCTGCCAGCCTCCGAGTGAGTGCCCCAAGTGGACACATGGCCCAGGGGATGCCCGGACTTGCCAGCAGGCTGCACTGAGGGTCCACAGGCAGACCTGAGAGATGGCGGGGGCTCAGCTGGGCAGGACAGAAGGGCGAGGGCCGCCTTCTGGAAACACTCCGTGGGGACAGCCACGTGCCCTTCCCATGACATCACATTGCCTAAGAACATGTGAGGCCAAGGATTCTTGGGATGCCTGATTCACCCTGGAACAAAAATAATACCTTGTATTCATAATGTGCCTTTGTTCCCCAAATACTCTCTTGGCCTTGATTGCGTTCTGATTTCTGACAGGCCTTGTGACCCCAGGCAGGAATGCAGACAAGGTGAGAACTCACCTAAAGGAGTGGGGTTCTGGTATTCCCATTCTACAGATGGGAATGCTGAGATGCGAGGAGTCAGCTGGTTTGCCAAAGGTGCCCGAGAGGTTGGCCAAGAGCCCTGGATTACGGGGGGTGTTGGGAGGAGCACCTCAGAAATGCCTGAGCAGCTGAGTGAGACTCAGGATCCCGCTGCTAATACCCTCAAAAGAAGACCACTCCTACCCGGCCATCTGGGCTGCCCCAAGACAGAGGACGGTGGCCAGTGCCTGCAGCTCCTGCTTCCCTCCCCCGAGGTTCAGCAGCAAAGCCAGAGGGCCACCCTGAAAACTCAACCTCCCAGCCACGGGAACTAGCAGACTGGGGGAAAGCATTGTTCCCAGCACAGATGGAAACCCGAGGGCCACACGTGGCTTCTGTGGTTTTCCCCAGACATGGTGGAGCCAAGGCTGGAAGCCGGATTTCCAAACCTTGACATGGGGCTCCGTCCAGAGCCCTCCCAGGCTTCCCTTCCCGCGGGCCCCAGCATCCCTGTTCCCAGTGGCCTCCAGCTCAGCCTTTGGCCTTTGCTTCTGCATATCTAGCCCTGCTTCCGTCACACGCTGCCAGCCCACAGTCCCTTACCCCACTGGCTTTGGCCAGGGCCTGGGATCCTCTGGATTTGGATTTGGATTTCAGTGGCTCAGCAGTGATGCAGGCTGCCCCAGGTCCTTAGGACCCTGTGACAAGCCTCAGTCCATGAGGCAAGAGAGCGTAGTGGTTGAGGGTACACATTCTGAGGTCACACTACCTAAATTCAAACCCAGGCTCTGCCTCCTGCAAGCTGTGTGGCCTTTGACAAGGACTTACCTTCTCTGTGCCTTGTGACCTCTCTGTAACATAGGGTTAGCAATAGCCCCTCCCTCTTAGGTCTAAGTGAAAGCCGTGCCTGGCACAAGGTCAGTGCTTCATACATGTTAGCATGTGTTTAGTACTTTTACTCTAGGTCCTCATCATCTCAGTTCCTGTCCTGTTCTTCAGGGTCACTCTGGGCAGGGCTCAGAAGGGCTGCACAGGGTTTAATGTTCTCCCGTGGTCAGCTTGAAATCTCAGTAGCTTCTGAACAAGAAGGCATTTTCATTTTGCCCTTGGTCCCACAGATTGTGAAGTCTGTCCTGCCTCTTGTCCCTGGGGGTAGCCGGATCCCCTGTTTCTGTAATTAGTGGATGAGTGGCTGTCTCTCCAAATGGATCCTAAGTTCCATGAGGGCATAGCCCTGTGCCAGGGTCATCACTGTGTCCCAAGGGCCTGGCACATTCTGGGGCTCACTGGAGGCATGAATCAATGCCCAGCACTCCGCCCCCCCCCCCATCTCTCCAAGGGAGATTTGGAGAAGGATCTGCCTCATCTGAAGGATATGGATGCTCTTAAGGCCATTTAGTGGCATAGACGAAGGTATCAGGCTGCACTCATATTAGGAGTCTAAAGAGGGAGCCTCCGGGGAGCTGAGGAAGGCTGCTTGGAGCCCAGATGGGGTTAGGAGAGGTGTTTAGATGCTCCAGAGGGACCATCAAACAGCTTTGGTCACCCACACCCCCTGCTCCCCTCATAATGTTCCAGGGGCTCTGTGGCCTCAGGCAAGCCCCCTGACACCTCCGATTAACCTCCAGGCAGAACAGAATCTCAGGACATGGTTAATTCTTGAAGCGATCCATGAACCACCTTGCCTCTCCTCGTTCATTTGTTCATGCACTCTTTTAACTAGGAAAATCTTTCCTCTGCCTTAAGGGCACAGGGTACCAGTCAGATCAGCCCGTCTCATTCCCACTCCAGAGCATCCCCTTGGCCGGGTAAACCTTTGGTTTCCAAAGCTCTGTGCAGTGAAATACCAAACTTCTTCCCGGAACCTCGGCCTCGGCCGGCAGAGACCTCAATCTTGAATTATTTTCTGAGCACCGGGAGAGCCCCACACTCTGCTGGAGTAGGAGAGGCTAAAGCTTCCTGGCCATCCAAGGCCGCAGGGTGTTCCTGAAGCATGCGGGGGCCCCCACACACACCCTCCAGGGTCCGTCCAGGGAACCCGGTGTGGGGAGCAGGCCTGGCGTTCCACCAGCCAGCAGTCATGCACTGTGCTTGCTGCCATGATGTGGATGGCGGCCTGGCAATGACAGGGATCTGGGTGTCTCAGCTGGGCGGTGCCCCAGCTATCCTGATGACAGGAAGACCTCAGATAAGTAACTGTAACATCCGGCCACGTCACGTTTAGAGCAGAGACACAAATCAGATTTCCATACAGGCTTCGTTGCTAACTGGCTGGGCAGCGCGAGGGCAAAAGGCAACCTCTCTGAACCTTGGCTTTCTCATCTGAAAATGTCATGCCATCCCTCCGTAATCCTCGCAGCCACCCCTGAGAGTGAGGGCTGACAGGGCTGGAACGGACACAGAGCTGCGAGTGGCCCAGCCAGGCTCTCAGCTGGCTGCAGCCTCCCAGACACGCCTGCCGCGGAGGCCCAGTGGGTCACCCTCATTGCCTCCAGCCCCTTGGGCACAGTAGGTGCTCAGTTAATCCAGGCCCCTGTGATGCTGGTCCCTTGGTTGAGCCAGTGACCTGTTTCCTGCCATTGGTTCCCTGAAGAGGGAAATAAGTTCCCCCATGCTTTCCCTCGGGAGACATCACAGTCTTTTGCAGACAGGGGTGGGCATGTGTGTGTGTGTGGCTGTGACCTTGGTTCCCAGGCCCTATGGGCCTGCGCTAAGCTGCAGAGGAGCCCTGGACCTGCGCCTGTCCGGCTCACCTCCACTCACGCGTAGCCCCTGCGGCAGGGGCGCGGAAGGTGGGACCCTGGACATGGCGTGTATAGGTGGGCAGGCGTGGAGACGCCTAAGCTAGTTAGTAATAAGCAGTCATCACTTTTTCTGAAGGCAAGAAATATGAACCCATGCATAGTTTGAAAACCACTTGCCCTAGGAATTTTGCTTTCAGAAATTTTTAAGCAGACCTACAAATTATGTGGTAAAGTGTCCGACATGGAGAGAAGCATAATAAGTCAGTGGCCCTCGGAATATCTAGTTGGGAACAATTATGAAATAAAAAACGAACAGAGAGACAATTGTCTGCATTTGGACTGCTGTTGGAATCATTCTTTAAAACAAAATCTGAAGTCTTTTCCCCCTACACCCACCTCCCAAAATGCAGCTGTGGTGTGGAGGACTTTTTTCATCTTTATTTTTTTTAATAAAAGAGTGTAGTCTTGAGAGTGAAACAAGACATCTGATTTCAGAACCCAAAGAAGGAAGAATAAACTAAATGAGTGATAGGAGAAGCATCCTGACAATTTCCATTCTCCCAAAAAAAAAAAAATGGCATTATTTCCCTAACAGCAGGTGTTACCAGTAGCACAAATGGAATATTAATCTTCTCTCCTAAGCCCTTCCTCTCCCCACTACCAATACGACCAGAGAAAACTTCCCCAGAGAGATAAGAGCATAATAAGCAGAGAGGGAGGTGAATTTAGGCCCCCTTTTTTGCTTGCAGAGCAAAAAGCTGCATGTCTGCTGTGTTCTCAAAACCTGGGTCCACATGTCCGTGTGTCTAAGACCAAACGCTTCCCTCCTTGGCCTTTGGGAGCCAAAGGAGCTCATCCCCAGCCAGGCCAAACCTAAACCCACAGGTTTCGTGGTGAGCAGCCAGCTGGCACCTGCAGGAAGGTATCGACGAAACCCAGGGCCCGGGAACGCAGAAGGCAGAGGAGCTGGTTTGGGCCAGCTCAGCCAGCGACCGCTGACAAATATTTTGTGAATGGCCAGAGCAGGGAGGCCCGGGTCTCCATTGTTGGGGACCAAGGCTCAGCCCCCAATCAGTCCCAGTGGCTCAGACTCTCTCAGCCCTTTCCCAGGGCAAGGACGTGCCCCTCGTGCGGCCGTTGCCTCAGTGGATATCAGTAGTAACTCAGCCCTTCTCTCCTGAAGGGCTGGATCTGAGGGTAAATGGGACAGGCAGGAGGCGGCAATGGGTGCTATGCACCCTCCTGAGGGCATGGAGAGTCCACCTCACTGAGCCTCAGTTGGCTTATCTATGTAATGGGAAGAGAGCCTCTTGACAGCCTGCACACAGACACCAGTCCCAGCAATCGGGGACCCTGAGAACTGTCATGGGAGCCTTGAATAGGAAGGAGGAAAAACGAAAGAAAAGGCTTCATGCCCATTGCCTCCAATGGCATCTGGCCTTTTCCCTGCCCCCCGACCCTGCCCACAGGGGCCACCCAGCCAATACACTTTGCCATCCACCACCATGTCAGCAGCCTTCTTTCTCCAGTGGTCTTGCCTGCCTGGTGAGGAGGGGCCCCTTAAGGGGGCACTCCCCGACTTCCCCTCCTGCCCACAGACCGCATGCTGTGTGTGCAGAGGAGCTGACACCCAGATAGAGTGAGTCTGAGAACACCCACTCAATGCCCAACCACCTGGATATTCTTGGGCATTGCTCTGTTGGCAGAGCTGGCTGCCTCCAAGGTCTTGCGAATGAAAATTCCAGGCCCCCCAAAATTTCCAGCAAGAACAGGAGAATCTCTGCAAGACCTAGCAAATTTCTCTCTGAGCCCTTGAGCACCAGCCATGTAGAAATTAGCTCCTTCCTCCTCAACGTGGAGAGATCTTTTGTTTTTATTTGATTTGGTTTTGTTTTGTTTTGGGGTGGGGGGAAGAGGGAGGATGTTGGGCAGAGAGAGGGCGATCTGTGATACGGCAAGTAGGAAGCCAGACAGTTTCAAGACAGATGCTGGGAAGCACTTGGTCAACCATCCTTTGGGGGCATTCCTTGGGCCAAAGCTGCAGGCACCACAGTTTTTCTAAATAAGGATGGGAAAAGTCATGAGAATCAAGCATTATCTGCCAGGGAATTTCCAAGGTTCTTCTCTGGGCTTGAAAATTACTCATACTCGGAGAACAAAAAGGGTCAAAGGAAAAAGGGTAAATTACTTGAAAGTAATTGAAAAATTAAAGTCGGGGGGATTCATAGAATGTCACAGGCACGTGGTTCCCCGAGGAGTGAAGGGCCATTGAATTTCTCCCAGTGGCTCTCCCAGTGTAGGTTGGTCTGTGGTTCTCAGGTGAGGGCCACAAGCTTCTGAGCTGCCCTGTGTCTCTGGCATCTGGATTTAGGTCTGGCCAGTCTGAAATCCGACTGGTGATCCCTGGGAAGAACCGACTCAGTGACTCACTTTGCTGATGGGGCTCCACACTTCCCTGGGCGCCTGTGCTCGCTACCCCCTGCCCTTCTCTAAATGCAAACTGACAGCCTTCCAGGATGTAAAGCATTGGTCCATTGGTTACTATTTTTAGAATGAATCCATTCCAGGGGAGTACCCCAGTGGCTCAGTCAGAAGTAGCAGGCTTGGGCTCCGGTCATGATCTTGCAGTCCATAGGATCAAGTCCCACACAGGGCTCTGTGCTGACAGCACAGAGCCTGCTTGGGATCCTCTGTCTCCCCCTGAACTGGCCCCTCCTCCACTCACGCCTTCTCTAACTCTCAAAATAAATAAATAAACTTTTAAAAAGTTAAAATTAGGGGCATCCGGATGGCTCAGTTGATTGAGCATCCAACTTCAGCTCAGGTCGTGATCTCACGGTGTGTGGGTTCAGGCTCCGAGTCGGGCTCTGTGCTGACAGCTCGGAGCCTGGAGCCTGCTTCGGATTCTATATCTCCCTTCTCTCTGCCCCTCCCCCACTGCTCACTCTCTGTCTCTCAAAAATAAATAAACATTTAAAAAAAATTTTTAATTGAAATTAAAGAGAAGAAATAAAAAATTAAAAAAAAAAAAAAAAAAGAATGAGACCATTGGGGAGTACAACTAGAGCTTTAGGCATCCCGGTAGCGATGAGAGTTGTTAGACCCTTGCACCCACATATCAAGGCAATAGAGGCTCTTTGTACCAGGTATGTACTTCAGACCCAATGCCACTGAACCTGGACAACAATGATGAAAAGTACCATGCAGGCCTCATGAGAAGGTCCCAGGGCACACCTGGTCAGCCGGACTCAGTTCAACGCACCAGGCTGCTATAGATGTTTCTACAATGACTCTTAAATTATTCAAACAAACACAGACAACCAGAACCCCTGAAAATTCTACATAGAAACAGACATAAGAGGACTCCAAAAGATGGAGAGAAGGCAGACCAGAAAGCCCCAACCAAAGCCTGCCCTCTTTAGCCAAAGTACCAGGAAAGGGACAGCATTGCATGATAGAAAACTCTTGGACAGTCATGCTCTACTCTAGGCAAAGCTCCCAGAAGAAAACTGGGCTCCACCCTGCCCCACACAAGCCAAGGCCAAGTGAAGAGCCACGCGTCTGCAGTCACCAGGCTGAGGAGGCACCCAGATCCACCACCAGGGTGGTGTCAGAGAGGCTGAGTGAGGAGTTAGGACTCGTGGAGCACTGAGCACCCCTCCTTCTGTGGCAATGGGGGCAACATGGAGGGCCTAGAACGCCACCCCTACCCACCAGGAACAAGGCTCCAAGCCCCACATCATGTCAATGGGGGCCGCATAGGGAGTAGCAGCAGGCACCCTTCCCCTCCTCGCCAGGGGGCTTCAGTGTGAAAAGCCAGACCTCCCAACCCTGCACCGCAGGGAAAGGGCCCTCCCTTGGGGTGTCACAGAAGCCCCAGTAGGAAACCGACCTCTACTCCCCACTTGCTAGTCACGAGGCACGGCAGCCCTCTCCACTACGGCAGCAAGATCAGAGGAAGCCAGCTAAAACAGTTCTCATTGAGTCCAGAGTCTCATAACATAATACTCATGATGTCCAGGTTTCAACCAGGAATCTCAGAAAGATCGCCCTGAGTAGAAGAAGATAATAGATGCCAACACCAAGACGACAGAAATGTTAGAACTCTCTGACAAATGATTTGAAAGCAGCCAGCATGAAAATGCTCCAAAAGAACAATTAGAAACATGCTTAAAACAAATGAAAAATTATATCTTGGCAAAGAAATAGAAGCTATAACAAAGAACGAAATGAAACTTAAGAGTTAAAAACTTAGTGTGTGGGTTCAACAGCAGAATGGAGGGGCAAGGGAAAGAACCAGCATACTGGGAGGTAAAATAGAAATGATCCAATCTGAGCCACACAGAGAAAATAGACCCCCCCAAAAAAGGAAACGGAGCTTGTGGGACCTGGGGGTCCATCACAGCAAATCTAACATACGTGTTCTCAGAATCTATAATGTAGAGGAGGGGAAGAATGGGGCTAGAAAATTATCCAGAGAAATAATGACTGAAAACGGCTTGTGTGTTGCTAGTGGGAGCGTAAAGTGGTACAATCTCTCTGGAAAATAGTTCAATAGTCTGTCTCTTTCTCTCTCTCTCTCTCTCTCTCTCTCTCTCTCTCTCTCTCTCTTTGTTATGTTTATCTATTTTTGAGAGAGAGAGAGAGGGACTGACAGACAGAACTTGAGCTGGGAAGGGACTGAGAGAGAAGGAGACACAGAATCCAAAGCAGGTTCCAGGCTCTGAGCTGTCAGCACAGAGCCCAACGTGGGGCTCGAACTCACAGACCTCAAGATCATGACCTGAGCCGAAGTCGGACACCCAGGCGCCCTCAGTAGTTCTCTATTCAAACCAAGTAGCTACCGCATGACCTAGTAATGACACCCCCAGGCATTTATCCCAGAGAAATGAAAACTTACAAAAATCTGTACGTGGATGTCCGTAGCAACTTTGTGCAGTGTAGCCGATAACTGAAAACCACCCAGATGCCTTTCAGCAAGTAAACGGTTAAACTCGCAAATACATCCACGCTATGGAACACTGCCCAGCAGTAAGAAGGAGCAAACCATGGATACGTGCACCTCCCTAGATGAGTCTCCAGGGAATGGTGCTGAGTGAGAAAAGCCAATCCCACCGGGTTACATACTGTATGATTCCATTTGTATAACATTCTTGAGATGACAAATTGTAGAAATGAAGACCAGATTAGTTATTGCCATGCGCTTAAGAGGAGGGGGCAGAAGGGAAGTAGGTGTGGTTAAAAAAGGGCAGCAGGAAGGCATCCTGGCTGTGATGGGAAGGTTCTGTGTCTTGACTGTATCAATGTCAAAAGCCTGATTCCGATCTTGTACCAGAGTTCTGCAAGACGTTACCCTGGGAGGAAACTGGGTAGAGGATGCAAAAGATCTCTCTGTATTATTTCCTATGAGTGCACACACATCGCTAATCATCTCACAATAAAAAAATTCTAGAAAAATAAATTCATGCTCATTTAGAAAACACAAATAAAAAAGAAAACTCCTCATCCCATCCCCCAGAGTTAAACACTGTTAGCATTTTGATGTGTTTCCTTCCTGATTTTTTTTGTTTATTTTTTTATTTTGAGAGAGAGAGAGTGTATGCAAGAGAGGGAAAAAGAGAGCACAGGGGAGAGGCAGAGAAAGAAGGAGAGACAGAGAATCCCAAGTAGGGATTTATGATGCCAGCACGGAGCCTGATGCAGGGATCGATCCCATGAAGAACTGTGAGATCACGACCTGAGTCGAAATCAAGAACTGGATGCCCAGCCCCCTGAGCCACCCAGGCACCTCTTCTTCCAGATTTTTCTGTGCGTACAAAGGTTTGCCTTATAAAGTAGCACCATGCTACACATATGACAACACGTGCTTTCTTCCATCAACCAGAGTGAAGGCTTAACACCATGTTCTTAACGTTCTGCATTCACTTTCTCACTGTCAAAACAGCACTACGATGCACATCCTTGTGCCTACATCCTTGTACAAGGCTTTTGATTATTTCCTTTCAATAAATTGCCACCAAGTGGAATTACAAGGTGCAGCAGTTTACATGTAATAGGGGCTCTTGTAATAAATCATCAAACTTCCCTCCGGAAACAAATTTCTCCTTCTAACATACAATGTGTTGTTGTTACGTTTTGTGTGGAAACAAAAGACTATACACCTGTCTCTCACTTAATAACTTTAATTCCCTTCCAAAACCCTGCCAGTAGGGAAATATTTCAATGAAAAAAATTGTTTTCATTAATTTTAATGGGAAAATGATACATTTAATCTCAGCCCAAGAAGCCTCCGGATTTTCCAGGATACAAAATTGAGTGAACATTGAAACTGAGTTTATATAAGTAATAATATTTTCGGAGTAAATCAATGTGGAGGACACTGATCAGTTGGTGAGCATCCGACTTTGTCTTAGGTCATGATCTCACGGTTTGTAGGTTCATGCCCCACGTCAGGCTCTGTGCTGACAGCTCGGAGCCTGGAGCCTGTTTCAGGTTCTCTCTCTCTCTCTCTCTCTTTCTCTCTCTCTCCACTCACACTCTGTCTCTCAAAAATAAATAAAAATGTTTTTTAAAAAGTAAATCAATGTCTTTTTTGGTTCATAAAATTCAATGCTATGAAGGTCCGCTGTCCCCACCAAAGAGATAGGCCACAAACGAAGATGTAAGCCTCCTTCTTCTTCCTGCGGACTTTTCCCACTAACTTAATCACTTTGAAGGGGCTCGTGGCCATCTTGTTCTCTAGCTGCATTTTCTATAAAGTCAGGACATGGAGAAACACTGGGGGTGAACGCGAGACTGCTTCCGGAGATAGAAACAGACTTTGTGCCCAAGACTGGAGGGTCCCCTGAGTGCCACCTCCCTGGCCCCTTGCCTGCCATCAGTCCATAGATCAAACTGTTTGGAGTTCATCCCATGTGCACACCTCAAATTTGTTCCAGCTCCTACTCTCTGACTTAGAAAATAGTGTGTCCGGTAAATCGGTGCGTTAAACGTCACTTTTGTGTTAGTCCGCTTGGTCTCCCAGGACAAAATACCAAAGACAGGGTGTCTAAACAATAGAATCTTTTTTCTGAGAGTTCTAGGACCTGGAAGTCCTAGGTCGAGGTATCTGCTTGACTTGTTACTTCTGGGGCCTCTCCCTTAATATATCCTCACATGGTCTTTCTTCTGTATCCGCATCCTTGGGGTCTCTCTACTAGGTTTCCTCTAATTACAAGGACACCAGTCAGGCTGGATTGGAGCCCACCCTACGGCCTCACGGATTAACTTAATCCCCTCTGTAAAGGCCCTATCTTGAAATTCAGTCACACTCTGACGTAGTGGGGATTGGGTATTCAACATGTGAGTTGAAGGGGTGGGGACACACAATTCAGTCCATAACAATTTCTTATTGCATATTTTGTTTGTGGGCTTGGAGGTGAAAATGTCAGTGCCCCCCCTGCCCCCCCTACACACACAAGTTGTTGAACAAATGATATAACCTCACAAGAGCCATCGTGGTAAAAATTCATTCACAGGATAGTTGTTACCAGATGCAGGTCTGTGTACGTACGTATCTTCACGGAATGTGCTTAGAATGCGTTTGGAGGATTCCCAGAATGGTCACAGGTGCATCGCGAGTGCGAGCTGGGTGGCTGGGGTCAGAGGCAGGAGGATTCATGATCTACTCTAGAGCGTCATTTGAATTCTGCTCCCCACACGTGTGCTGATGTGTATTCTAATACGGAAACGACATAATACATGAACTCAGGGACTGACTTAGCTCCCAGAACCCCAGGCACCTGTTTGTCTCATGCTCTGCTGTACCCGCAGGCCCTGTCACAGCGCCTGGTACAGAAGGGGTGTTCAGTAAGGGAGTTGACGGAATGAATAAGTGAGCAACCCCGTGCACTGCTCTCCTGGTGTTTGGACACAGGGACCCTGTGGCCGGTCCTCCCAGTGACCCTCTCTGTCTTTCCTCTTTGGTCTGCAGACGGCAGCAGAGACCCCCGGGAGGGAACAAGCCCCAACAGCACGGCGACCACCAGCCGGGCAGTGCCAAACACAACAGGGACCACCAGAAATCCTACCAGGGAGGCTCAGTGCCTCACCCCTCTGGGAGGCCCACGCATCACGGCTACAGCCAGAACCGGCGCTGGCACCACACCAACATGAAGCACCCGCCGGGCGATAAGGGAGAGGCGGGCACCCACCGCAGTGCCAAAGAGACTGTGACCATGGAGAGCCCCAAACTTGAGGACACCCTGGGGGACACCGGGCACGGCGGCCTCGAGCCCCCCCGCAGCCCTGATGCCCCAGGCTCGGTGGCTTCTGAGAAGCTGCCCCCACAGCAGCCGGGGGGGCCGGAGGCTGAGACAAAGCGTAAAGACAGTATTATTCCCGAGCGCATCGGGGAGCGGCCCAAAATTACCCTGCTCCAGTCTTCCAAAGACAGGCTGCGGCGAAGGCTGAAAGAAAAGGTACCGGTAATTGAATTTTCGTTCTTCTCTTGCACCAGGGAGGACGGCGTGAGGTAGGCACTTTGGTAGGTGGGCTCGGGCTTGAGGTGGCCACCGCTCCCTGGCCACCAGAGGGCTGGGTTGTATTTGAACCCCTCCAGCACCTTCTGGTCCTCCAGGGGGCCGGGGTTGGCATTTGGCACCAGCCACAGCCTGAGAGGGAAGGGAAGGAAGATTCATGTACCTGAGGGGGATGGGATGAGTGCAGGGAAGGCTTGGTTCTTCCTTCCAGCATTTTCTGGGATCCAGCACTGCCCTGATAGTGCTTAAGGGGCATTTGGGAAAGGCTCGGAGCTTGTACGATCAGGATGGATGCTCCCCCCCTCCTCAAGGTAAGCGCCAGCCAGCTGTGGTCCCCACCAGGGTCAAGAGCAAAGGTGAGTTGGGCCGAGAGTGAGCAGAGCTTGGCTTTGCCATTCTCCTCCTTCATCAGCCCACGGCCCAGAAGGGCTCGAGGGGACAAAATTGAAGGAGGCCCTCGACTCCGGCATCACACAGGTGCTGACTCTGCTCTGACACCAGCCCTGAGAGGAGGGACTTTCTTAAATGTTGCCCCTGCCCCACCAGCCTCTCTTTCTTCACTTTATCCTGACCCTGGCCCCCAGAGCCCGGTTCGCCGATTCAAGGGGAGCCTCGAAGAAAGGGATAAGGCTATGTCAATGGCAGCATCAAGTCCACTGTGCTCACCCTGCCCCCCTCCTTCCCTGCCAGGGATGCAGGAAAGGTCACCTTGGAGAGGAACTGTTCCTGAAGAAAAAGGCCAACTTGCCCCCAGTCTTCCCCACAGAGCCCTCATTCTGGAGCTTCTGCGGAGCTCAATGCTCATTCTCTGCTTCTTCCTTTCTTCCACCTTTTGCCTGAAAGGCCAAGCCCAAGTCCACACTCAGGCAGGACAAGGCAGGTCAGACCTCTTCCCCAACCAATGCTCGAAGCATTCTCTGCCTCCTTCACAGCCCTGAACCCCCACCCCCTGCCCCTGGTGGGGGAAGTGGCTATGAAGTCCAGGAGGAAAGCTCCCTCACTTCCTTACCTCTCAAAAGTGGGAGCCTGGAGACCAGGCTGGTGGTGTGTAGTGACCAGTATGATGACAGTGTGTGGTGTCCTCCTGAAGACCCGTCGAGACATCTTCCTACAGCTTGACCACGGAGCGGGGATTGCTCCTTAAATTCCCTCCAGTCCTACAAAATGTAGCTGGTGCCAGTACTACAGAGGGGAAGCAACACAGGCGGCCTTAGAGCCCAGCAAACCACCTGCTGCTTGCTCTGCCTTTGGCTAGGTGACCTTGGGCAAGTCACCTGACCTCTCAGAGTCCCAGTTTACTTACCTGTAAAATAGAGTAATATTGGCCCATCTTGCAGACAGTGGAGATTAAATGGCAGGGGGTAAAGACCTCCTGGCTGGTTATTATTTTGTACGCAGACCACTCCTCTGCCCTGGGGCCCAGATGGTTGGGCAGGGGGTGGATAAGGAAGGGACAGAACAGGAAACAGATCTATAACAGCCATGCATCTGTTTCAAGGACTCCGCTTAGACCAGGAGGACACTGGCTACGGCCACAGTAGGGCTCAGGGAAAGCTCTACATCATCCAGGCTCCTCATCTTCCCAGGAAGTAGACTGAGGTGCAGAGAGAAACCATCTCCCACAGCCATACAGCTCGAGGCAGAAAGCAGGTTCTAGAACCCTGGTCTGTACCGCTCAGCCTAGAGGTCTTGTTGAGAACAGAAGGGCAAGCGTGGGGCCTCACGTTATGTCCCTGACCCTGCCCTTCTTTCTGGATCTCCCATCCCAGTCGTCATGGCGACCGCATTCTTGGCCATCAATCCACTGTATTTGAATAAATACTTTGGAGACTATCAGATACCATTTTCTTCCTTCTCCAGTCCAGGTCTGGTCTATGTGCAGTGAAACTTCTTAAAGGTGTAGAGTTTCTTGTCTGAAATTTTCTTCTTGTCTGAAATCTCCTTCTTAGAAGTGCCAGTCAATTTAGTGGCACACTGAGGGACTCCTCAGCGTATAGCATTTGTTTTAGAGGCCCAGCACAGTTCCCATAGGACACCAAAGCAAGGCCATGTTTACCCACAGAACACAATCCTCCTTGGGCCATAGGAGCTGGGAGTCTGGAATACAAGGTAGCCATTGCATGGGCATGGTTTGCCAATGTAGCAGACAATTGGAATACTTTCCGCCTTCCTGCCCTTGTTCTCTCTTTGACCCAGTTTTTTATTTGTTATCTTATTTCATCTTTTACAAGCCCCATTAAGTCATTCCTAGCTCGAGACATTCGATGGGCACGTAGACAGACAAAACCAATATATATGGGAATCCTGGGTAAGAGCTAGAACTTGCAAGAAAGATCAGCCCCAGATGTCCTAAGAGCCAAGAAACAGGTCAGCAGACAGCCGTGGGAGTTGGAGGTCCTTGGTGGAGGTCAGCACTCCCAGAGGGACCAGACCTCAGGTTCACGAAGGTAGGGCTGGGTCCTTTCCGGGGGCACAGGCCTCCTCCACTGACCACCCCCCGCAGTGTCCTCAGCTCCACTGAGGCACGACTCAGTTTGTCTTCCACGCCCCCAGGATGAAGTGGCCGTGGAGACTACCAACCCTCAGCAGAACAAGATGGACAAGTTGATTGAGATCCTCAATAGCATGCGAAACAACAGCAGCGACGTGGATACCAAGCTCACCACCTTCATGGAGGAGGCCCAGAACTCCACCAACTCCGAGGAGATGCTGGGCGAGATCGTCCGGACTATCTACCAGAAGGCCGTGTCTGACCGCAGCTTCGCCTTCACGGCCGCCAAGCTCTGTGACAAGATGGCACTCTTCATGGTGGAGGGGACCAAGTTCCGGAGCCTGCTCCTCAACATGCTTCAGGTAACTGGACACCGACAGCTGCGCCCCCCCTCCCTCGCCCCGCCGCGCCCGCCCATGGGTTATTACTAGAGAGAAGGCTGCAAATTCTGACCACAGTTGAACTTTTCCCAAGTTCCACCCTTGCCTGATTAATTATAGAAAATAAAAAGGCACTGGAGGGGCACGGGATGAGTGGCCGGATTTGCATGTGTTTGTGTGAGTGATCCATGGTTACAATGGACCAATATAATTTTATAGGTGTTTCATGTTTAACCAGCCTTTCCCTCTTTCTATTTCCATGATAAGAGAGCTGACGCTTGCTCTTAACCAGTCTCTGTGCTTTGACCTCTCCGAGTCTAAGCAGTCATGAACTTGGTGTAGGCTTCGCCTTTCCTCCTCCTGCCTCCAGGCCCTGGAGGTGGTGTAGCTGGAGCTGAACAGAAGGAACAAAGGCTTTGAGCAGGAAAGGTTCAGGTGTTTTGCCGATACGCTGAGCTTCCTGAAACCACTACTAAGGCAAAGGGGAAGTGTGGCGATCCAAGGCTATCTTGTTTGTCGGTGCCTTCCCACTCAAATCCCTTCTCCCCCAGAGAGCTTAATCTCCATCCTTATCACTTCTTCCTCCATGGGTGCCCACGTCCAATGCTACTTTTATCACTGTCAGCATGTAGTAGGTATGTGTGCGGTGCGTAGACAAGGCTAGCGCTGTTCTACCTCACGAGCTAGAGGCCAATGCCTGCCCTTCTGTCATGGGTGGTAGCAGGTAAACTGGTGGCATCAAGGGAGAGGTAGCAGGTGGCCCAGCATGGCCACCACACCTGGAGACTCTTGGCCGGAGAAAGGTCCTCTCTACTCTGCCTTTGTACTTTAGGCTAGTTGAGATGTGACTTGAGTTTCCAGTCCAGGTGAGGTGAGACAGGAGCCTGGGAGTTCTGAAAGCAGAGGTACAGAGCTGGAAGAGACCATGTGAGGTCTGTCTGAACAAGGGCGACCGTGTGATAAGTCATCCAAACTATGACCCTTCCGAGAGGTGCAAGCGCTCTATTTGTAATTATGCCCAGACACCAGGCATAAACCAAGGCATGCAGTCACCTCAGTCTTAACCACCTGGTTTGAAGTCTAAGGTCTCTTCCTAAAAATCAGAGAGGAGGGACCCCCCTCTGCATGCTGCCTGCAGGGCCCCATCCCCACTGTCCTCCGTCTTCCTGGGGAGAGCCTGCTCACTGCAACTTGAGCCCTGGCTGGCCAGCCCGGGCGGCCTCTTTCCAGCTCCAGGCCCTGATCAGGTTCCCATTCCTGGATCGCCCACACTCCCCTGGTGACGAATTCCCGCATTACCTGAGGGATTTGCACATCGGGCATGTCCCTCACGGGCCGGAATGTCCTGGGAGAGTGTGGAGGGTGACGGCGGGGAGCAGCCTGTCTGCCACGTACTGCCAAGCACAGGGGAGTCAGGGACGAGATCAGCCTTTGGCTTTGGATTTTCATCTTTTTCAGAGAAGGGCCAGGACAGGGCAAGGCTTCTAGACAATGGCTGCCAACTCCAAGTAACTTAGCCAGAAGTGGTGGCGAACAGACATACAGGGTGTGGGGACAAGACGCACCCAGCCGGGAGGGGCAACGGGCCGCAGGGGCCGCCCAGGCTCCTGCCCGGGTCAGGCATTTCTTCCAATGACCTGTGGTTAGAGCAGCCTTGCCCACAGTGTCCTGGGAAATGCACAACCGCAGAAGGGGCTCCGTGGCACACCCACCTCTCCATCAGCCACAGAATGGACTGGCTTAGCACAGCAGGAAGGGAACCTGTTTGGGCGCGCTGAACTCAACAAAGTCTCCTTTGCATTCCCTGGCTAATAACTTCTTGCAGAATTAGTAGGCTGAGAGGCACGGTCTGCCAAATGCTAGCACAGGGCGAGAGCACCAAACTGCAAGCCGGCAAACAGGGCTCTTCGACCCAACTCAGTGGTCGGCTGCTGGAGCTGGGCTTTTGCAGCTCCCGCCAGGAAGCGCTTGGCCTGGCTGCTTGACACCCATCAGAGGACCTTAGGGTATTGCTTCTGGAGATGAGGCAGGGGCCTTGGGTGGGTAGGGGGGACATGGGAGCCTCTTCCCTCACTTTCCCTGGGCCTTTCCACTGCGGGAAACAGTCCTGGGTGTGCCAATCCACAGAAACCTGCCCACCCCATAGTGTGGCTCAAGGACAGATATGTCATGTGCTTTGGGGGCTGGCCCTAATGATGCCACCTTGTCCCTGGAGCAGAGGAGGGCCATCAGCCCCGCATCCGCCCCTTGCCTGGTTGGACCACTTATAGGTTAGGTATTTAGAAACCTAAATGTCCTCCTTTGGCTCCCACTCACCCCATCTTCACCACCTGCAGCCCCAGCTTTTGCATAAGCTAAGAAGAGAACCCCTCGAAGGGCTTGAGCTAGACACTCACTTTCAAGGCCCTTCAGGCTCCCACGGAGGACAGACTGGATATGCTGGCATCTGGCTGCCCGCAAGCTCCTGACTCCCTGCTCTGAGATCAACTCCCTGATTGCAGGGCCCACAGGAAGCCCACACACACACACACACACACACACACACACACACACACACACATCCCGGGTCTGATTGGGCCTCCTTGGGCCCTGCTGCTTCTCCCACCCCCTGAGGAGGTGACAGATTGAAGTCAGCTTTCCAGGCAGCGTGATTCATGGCCATTCATCACCCCAGACCCACAAGGTACGAGAAAAGAGGGAAGTGGGCATGGCTCACCAAACCCCACTTTCCTTCTTCCTGCCCACAGGAGTGTCTTTTTTTTTTACATGCCTTCATTTTCTGGCAAACCTGATTCGTGTCCCTCCCCCAGCAGACAGCTCCAGCCCGTGCCCCAGAGCTCTCCCCTTCCCTCTCTCCCTCTGTGGCTCACTCTCGGCTCCGTCCTCTTTCTGCTCCCTGGATCTCCAGCCAGCCCCTTCCATGCCTCTGAGCCGCCCGCCCATGTGGTCGGTTAGGCTGCTCCATCGGCTTTGGACATGCTCTCTTTTGCTGCCCAGGTTTCAGCGGCAGGAGCTGGCGGCCTTGGAAGAGGGGGGCAGCCTCTGATGTAGTGGATGCTTTGGCAGAGGTGGGCAGGGTGCCCACCAAGCTGGGGTGCAGACCCCATGGAGCGGTAACTGGGGCCAGGGGGGAGGTCAAAGGACCTTTCATGCTTCCTAGCCAGACTCGACATTGTCATCTCCAGGAACCCAGAACACTGCCCTCATGAGGCATGATGACACCAGACACTCTAGGGTTTCTGTGGATCTCCAGGTCACCAATCCCACAGCTCAAAAGTGGTCTCCCATGTTTTACGTCAAATCCAAGTCTTTTTGCCGTAAATGTGGTCCTTTCCTTAGCGTTCTGGTAAACAAAATTCTACTTCGTGTGACAGACATTTCTTAATGTCTTAAATTTCTTAAATGTCTGTGATGTGTCAAGTGTTAGATCAGTGCTTCTCAACAGATCGGTGCTTTGCAAACTTGAATGTGCTTTTGAATCATGTAGTATTTCATTTAAATGCAGGTTCTGGGTCTAGTTCTGAGTGTAGCCTGAGATTTTGCAGATGTAACAAGCTCCCGGGAGGTGCCGGGGCTGTTGGCCCAGCGACCTCACACCTTGAGAAACAAGGCCTTGTATTCGATGCTGATGGTTTGGAGGCGATGGCCCCATTTCACAAAGGGCCAACTGAGGCACAGTCTTTCATCAATGTGACCGTGCAGTGTGCGAATCTGGCCTGGAAATACTGAGTTTCAGCGGTCAGGTTATTGTTCAGCCGCTGGTTCGCAGCCTATAGCTGCGCATTAGACTCGTAAGCAGAGGAGCTTATAAAACACACTGGTGCAGGGCCCGACCCCAGACCAGCCGAATTCCATTCTGCAGGGACAGGCCAGCCTTCCTTTGGAAAGAACTCCCTGCGGTGATTCTGCTGTGTAGCTGGCTGAGTACCACGGTCAGGATGATACACCAAAGATGCCCTGACTGTGCCACTGTTGTCACTTACGAACCAGCTGGCCCTGCCTGTCACCCCTTGAGCCAGGCGAGAAATTCATAGCAGGTACTGGACTCTGTGCTGAGTAATGCAAAGGACGCGGAGCCCAAGCTCTCCCTCTTTGGGAGGACACCAGAGCAGGAGACAGGCCGGCTGAGACAGTCCCTTCGCCTTGCCTGGCCTCGGGTTCCCCTCAAGGCAGCGAGGAAGCTATTCTGGACCATCCCAGGGGCCCTTTCTTCCACTCCTCTCCCCCATTCTGGGGTTTGTCCACACTGACCAAGTCATCCAGGTGGGAGCCCAGAGCTGCCACTCCTCGCCACTGGCCCTCCTCCTCTCTGTCCTTTTCCTTTTTCTTGGCCTCCAACGTTTGTCAGGGCAGCTCTCATATGTTCCAGGAGCAGGAGCTCATTCTCAACCCGCATTGCTTGGGGTGGGCTGGCAGCCAGGTAAACCTGGGGAGACAATTTGTTTCATTACCCAGGCTGCCCCACTCCAGCCCCTGACTTCATGTTTGCTGGGTTCCACACCCACTAGAGTTCCACACCCACTGATGCTTTTCTGACTTCTGGGAGAATATGGGTTGCCCAGAACCCCTGGGCTATAGAAGTCACCCAAACTCACCTTGAACCTCAGCAGGGAATAGTGGAATGATAATGGGGGATGGGGGGCCCCAGCTTCACCCAGGGAAGAAGGAGCATGCCTCTTTTTATGGGACCTTCGGAATGAGAGGAATGGGAGGCCTGAGCCCCCTCCACCCAGCACTGCCCTGTCACCACCCCAAGCCTTCCACTTGGGCTCAGGGAGTGCTCCTTCGCCGAGATACGCCTGGGTAGTACAAGTTCAAGGCCTCCTCTGTTGAAATGTGCATGCCCTGTTTAGCCAAGAGGTGTCTGCATCTGAGCTATGCAGAGCAAAGTATTATTAGAGCAGGCATCAGTGTGTCTGTAATTGACTCCAGCTCTCCCTAGCAACTGTTGCCAACAACACATCTAACAGAAGGATGCGATACCTTTTTTGAAAAAAAAAGAAAAGAAAAGAAAAGAAAAAAAAGAAACTCATCCCAACTCAAGTCGTAAACACAGCGGGGCTGTTGTGAAAAAATGCCAAATCGGAATCTGGCATATGACCAGATTTCAAAATAAATTGCTCTCCACCAGCACCTTCTATAAGATTGTCTTTTAAAAAGCTGGACTTTATTTTATTTGTTTTTTTATTTATAGTTTATTGTCAAGTTGGTTTTAATATAACACCCAGTGCTCTTCCCCACAAGTGCTTTCCTCCATGACCATCACCCCCCTTCCCCTTGCCCCCTCCGCCTTCAGCCTTCAGTTTGTTTTCATTATTCAGGAGTCTCTCATGATTTGCCTCCCTCCCTCTCCCTAACTCTTTCCCCCTTCCCCTTCCCATGGTCCTCCATTGGGTTTCTCCTGTTAGACCTATGAGTGACAACATATGGCATCTGTCTTTCTCCTGACTTATTTCGCTTAGCATGACACCCTCGAGTTCCATCCACTTTGCTACAAATGGCCATATTTCATTCTTTCTCATTGCCATGTAGTATTCCATTGTATAGATAAACCACATCTTCCTGATCCATTCGTCTGTTGGACATTTCGACTCTTTCCATGATTTGGCTATTGTTGAAAGTACTGAAAAGCTGGCCTTTGAAAAGCTAGAGAGCAGATAAACTCTTGAATTTCAGGCTAGGTCACCAGTAAGCATGTGTTTGGGGCTTTTGATACACAGAAACTCCACTGAGTGGTGCCAGGGGACTGCATCGGGCATCTCAGTGGTCTCGGTGGGAGTGGTTTTAACTGTGGGCTTAGGCCCAGGAGATGCACACAAGACTTCCTAGTCTGGCCGCCCCATCAGGAAATCAGAACATAAGATCCATCTTCAGGCTTTGAGTGACACATACACCCTACTCCTGCCCCGTTTCTCGAATCCTCTGCCCACTGTCTTGGTCCCACATTTGCTGGCTTGGGCAGAGAGGCACTGGACCATCCCTCTAGCTCCACTCATCAGGGAGAGCCTCCTTCTCTCTGGTTATCACAGGTTTGGGGAAAATTAAACTTGTTCCTCTCCACTTGGAGCCTGGAGTTCCTAACTCCCATGTTTTACAGCGGGGAGGGAGGAGAGGAGCAAACGTTGATTCTTGGGGTTGTAACCAGTTCTAAATGTAAGCTTCGCAAGCGCAGAGGCCCTGGCTGAGTTAGCATCGGTCCCCAGTTCCTGGCATCGTGACTTAGGTGCTTAGGAAATGCTCAAAAGGGAAAGACAGAGACCTCAGTCTTAGGCCCTGGTGCTTCCTGGCATATGATGGGCTCCCACCCACTCCTGAGCACTTCGTGTGGGAAGGCCAAGACTCTCTCCGAGCTGCGTTCCGGGGAGAAAAGTGTCTCAGGAAAACCGTGCTTTACCCAGGGGCTGACCGGGAGCCATTGGTCCTGCACCCTGGCTCCCATGCCTCCCTCCCCAGATAAGGTGTAAGGGCCAGAAAGTTGGGAAAATCAGGACTCTGTCTCATGAAGCTCTCCATGGGGATTCCAGAATCCACCCTTCTAGAATAATCCCACCACCTTTCCAGCAATCTCTGAGTCTGAGCTTTCTGGGCCAACGGAGGGCTGGCGGTGTCTGAGGAAACACCTTTACATCACCATTTGCTTTATCCAGATGGACCACACTGCTGCTACTCATGAGGCGAGGCCTGGCTCTCCGCCTCGCACCCTCTCTCTGCTTCGACCTCCCTCGCTTCTGCATGCCCACCGCTGAGCTGACGTGCACTCCAGGCATGTAAACTAATTTTACCGTTGGCCCAAGCCAGGCATACCCAGGGATAGAAGCACATTGTTCTGTGCATTCCAGAGCTCGAGCAAAGCCTTGGGCTGTACCCACCACGAGTTCCCCTCCACTGGTTGCTAGAAATCAAGAAGGGATAAAGTAAAGGGCTCACAGCCCACGCAGGCAGCTTTTCCTGTAGGCAGATTGTGGATGGTGATTGCAAAGACCCACAAAAGGGCTTTTTCCCCTAAAAAAAAAAAATTTTGCCCCACCTGTTGGCTGGTGCACACACCCTCTGAGTCAACCTGCCCGTGCTGAAGTCCTTGCCCTGTGAGGGCCATGCGGACCCGGCACACACATTCCCCCCCAATGGTGGGCACCAGCAAGCCTGCCTCACATGTCATTGAGACCGCAAGACCTTGACCTTCTACATAAGCGCCTGCAGCTATCCCACCAAGGGAGAGCCAATGCTTGACTGATACCAAGGCTCTAGCCCATCCTACCAGATGCAGAGGGACACACCTGTTGCCCACATTTGCTTTGGAATGAGTGGATCATTCCTTCTTTCTCCAATCCTCATTTCTTCCTCTCAACCAACACGTAATTAATCTTTCCTGTGTACCTTCCACCATGGCAGAGCCTGTTTATGGGTTGTCTCTGCTCCTCTGCCCAACCCTCGGGTCTTCTTCTCCCACTTTTTTGCAGGCAAGGGTAGTGTCCAAAGTCTGAGCGTCTTATTCAAGGCCGACTGTTCAGCATGGTGTGGGATGGAGGGGTAGCACGAAGGCACAGTGGCTTTCAAAAATGCTGAATCTCAAGGTCCCCTCTGGAACTTTGGAATGCTGAGCGGGACAGAAGCAGCCCCTAATTTTACCAGGAAAAAAGCACTTTGAATTTTTAACTGGAAAATAAGCAGAGGAAAGAAAGTGATCGTTGACCCTCAGTAGGTCCCTGCAGGGGCCCAGAACAGCAGCTTGCCCATGGAGGTCTTCTTGTTGGAGGCTGTGGCCCCTGGCATCTTGGCAGTAAAGACTGTGTCCTTGTCATCCTTGTGGCCCCCCCTCCCCCCACTGTGCCGGCCCATAGCAGGTACTCAGCAAGCATCAGACAGTGGGTTCAGGAGTTCAGCCCAGTGAGGACAAAGGAACCTTGGTGGCAAGAGAAAGGAATAGCTCAGTGTCCTGCTCCCGCCCGTCTCTGGGCCAGGGGAACTTTACCCGAGTCGGGGATTATTTCACCATCACCCATGTTTCTTGCCAGGCCGCGTCCTCCTCCCTGCTCGGCCTCACCCCCATGCCCGGCTTCATTTTCCCTGCTAAATCCCCTCATAGAACTTGGCTGGGCTCTTCCCCGTCTAAGGCTGCCCTGCCGATAAGTGGGTTATTGGAGAAGGCCAGCTCGGGTGTCCTGGGCCCCAGAGGGTCACCCCTGGCTGGCTGGCAGCTCACCACCAGCACCTCCTCCTTTCCCCTGCACAGAGCCAGGCCAGCAGGAGACAACAGATCCTCCCGGCAGCTCAGCGAGCGCCCGGCCCCCAGCCGCCGCTGGGAATCTGAGCTATGCTAAGCCTGCCCAGATCACGGCATCGCTGCCCTGCCCAGACACGGCCAGCCCAGACAGGGCGCCTCTACCTGCCGTGGCCGCCTCTGGAAAGCTGGCACTGCCTGAGCCGATGGAAAAAATCTCCCTGCAGGTTATGTAACTGCTCAGCACCCTGTCCCTGTCCCTCCCCAGGGAGGCTCCCCAGCCACCACCGGGGGAACAGGGGCCATCCAGGGGCCAGGAGGGGATGGCGGAAGGTCATTCTTTCAAATTGAAATATGTAGTCTTGAGTGATTGTCTGAACTCCTCCTCAAGGAGTCCCCAAGGCCCCAAGGAGACTGCTGTTGGCTGTTGCCTACAGAGCTCAGAGGCCTGCCCCAGCCGTGTGGCCTTGAAGGGCAGGCGAGAAAGGCGGGGAGCTGAGCTTGCAGGAGGGGCTGAGAAGGAGAGAGGGAAGGATGGCTTTGTTGTTGGCTTGTTTGGTTTGGCCTTTTTTTTTATGGTGATAACATGTATGCAACATCAAATCCACCATTTTACCCCCGTTTATTTGCACGACTGAGCGGCACCCAGCACAGCCGTTGCATGACCACTCCCACCATCCACCCCCAGAACTCCTCATCCTCCCAAACAGAAGGCCTGCAGCCACCAGGCAGGGCCCCCAGGCCCCCAGCCCTTTCGACATGGCTCTCGTGCCCTTACACACACCCCACCGAAGTGGCATCTTAAAAGAACTCTCCTTTTGTGTCTGGCTTATTTCACCTAGCAAAACTGTTTCAAGGTTCCTCTGTGTGGTAGCGTGCGTCAGAATTTCCTTCCTGTCCCAGGTGAATGATATTCCACGGGTGTGGAAACGCCACGGTCTGCTTATCCATTCATTCATCGTTAGACACGGATTGTTTCCTCTTCTGGCTTTTGTGAGTAACACCACTGTGAATGTGCATATACAAGTGTCTGTTTGGCCCTTTTGGGATAATTTCAGTCCTTTAGGATAATATACCTAGAAGTAGAATTGCTGAATCATATGGAAATGCTACTTTTAACTTGTTCAAAACTGCCGAACGGTTTTCTGGGTGGTGGCTTTTGATGGGGTAAATCTAATGAGTGAAGACCCAAAGAAATGGTGCAGGTGAGGGACAGTGAGGAGACTGACCTGTAGTCAAGGGGGTAAGTAGAGAGCTGGAGGAGATCCGTAAGATGGAACAAAAGGGTTTGGACTTTATGAAGTAGGATCAGGGAGCCATTGTTGGTTCTTGAGCTGTAGCATCCCCAGGTTATCTAAAAATCACAGAACAAGGGTGCCTGGGTGGCTTAATTGGTTAAGCAACCAACTCTTGATCTTGGCTCAGGTCTTATTCTCATGGTTCATGGGTTCAAGTCCCACATCGGGCTCTATACTGACAGTATGGAGCCTGCTTCGGATTCTCCCTCTCTCTCTGCCCCTCTCCCACTCATTCTCTCTCTCTAAAAAAAAAACAAAACCCACTGAATAAATAAACATTAAAAAAAAGTTTTTTAAAAATCACAGAACAGTATGGACCTGAAGGCAAGACCTACATACTATGCCTCCAACCCATTCATCTTGTAGATGGGAGGCTGGAGGTCCAGGAACATTAACAGAAGCCATGCTTTAGGAAGACCTGTGTGATGGGTTATAGGATGTCACACTTGGAAATCTCTTACATTAGAGAACCAGGGGATTAGATGACCACGGTTGTTTCTTTGTAAAGAGAGCACAGGCAGATTGGAGCCTGCCCCTCAGAGATCCAAGCTGTAGCAGCTGGGCCACATTCCCCCACCCTCCCCTCCGGATCCTGCTTCCCGGCCCTCAGTGCATGGAACAGTCAAGAATAAGAAGTCAGTAGAGAATCTCTAAACACAAGCCCACATATGAACAGACTTCCCAGCCAAGGGCGAGTGATCTCTGTTCCAGAGGAGGCACAGAGCACATGGCCGCCTGTGGAGAGAAGGAACAGGACTCTGTCCAGTGCGCCTCCCGCCCGGTGCCCTTCCCATGATACTGCTGCACCTTCCCTCCCCATTCCTTCCCCTGTACCTGTGTGTGTGGGCTGTGTTTTGGATGTCTGATGTGGATGACGGTGACTTATTCAGTTAGGGGTTGTGGGAGGGGGCAGAGGGATTGGGGGCACAGGAAAAGGATGGCGGGACAGTGACACAAGCAGCCAGCAAAAGTGTCACACTTGGTTGGAACTCACTGCTCTCAGGGCAGCTGGCTTCCATCTCCCTAGACAAGCAAGAGGTACGTGGACAGAAGTCTTCCCAGCTCCCCTCCAGACAGCTGTGGAGCGATCACCGGGCATCCCAGGATGCAGAGTGCAGTGCAAGGAAGCAGGTGGGAGGTTTATCTGTGCCTCCATTGCTTCTGGGCCAAGGGACATCATGAGAACAATCCAAGCCCATGATAGTCTCAGTTGCTAGTTTCTTCTAGACTTTTCCCCATTTGGTGGATCTCTGTCCAGAAGACATGGCAACACTCAATCATGAAATGGAGGCTAGACTGTGTGGCCCCTCAAGGTCACCTTCCAGCATAAAAACTCTTGGGGCAGCCTCAGAACTGTCAACACAGGAAGTACCCCCTTGGAACCAAAGTTCAGAATCAGGGCTCCCTGTGCACTGAGTCTCCATCCCTACTTCCTGGAGTTGAGTCTTCAGGGAGAAGCAGTGCCAAGAAGAGGGTGGGCTACCCCTTTGAGGGAGCAGTTAACCCTTTGGCATCCTTCCAGATGCTAGTTCACAGAGGGAGCAGAGCTTCAGGCCACCCTGATACGTGGAGACAGACCTGCTCAGTTAAGAGCAGTCCCCTCCTAGGATGGCCTCCCAGATCATCCAACTCTTGACAGTCCCAGCTAGGACTGACCATGTCCCAGAGAGGTTGTGGCACCATGTGTGTACATGCCCAGCTCATGTGCATCCAGATCTATGAAGCAGAGAGGACCCAAGAGCCACCGCATCACCGTATGGCGCCCAGCTAAGCCTCTGAACAGAGTTGATACCAACGGAGGGGGTAGCATAGGTGGTCTCTGGGGCTGGCTGGACTCCGGCTAAAACTTATGATGCACCTGTAAGGGGAATAAGTGTACCCTTGAGCAACTGCATATAAATCAGAGCTCCATGTGTTGGACTCACACTGACCATTGACGCCTCCCCCCCCCCACCCCCAAAGAACACTCTGGGTGTTGAAAAAGAAATCTGACTAACAGAATAATGCCTCCAAGACAGTGCAGAATCCCCTGGAATTCAGCCTGCCAGCTACCGAGACTCCCTGGGCAGGACTTCCTGCCGTGTGGCCTAAGAAATCATTGACGAAGCCCAGAGTCCAACCCCCACCCGGTCTAGCATCTAACACTGGTTCTGATACCACTTGGCTGGTGACTTCCGGCAGATCTCGCCCTCCAAGAGCCCTCCCCTCCGTCTTCATTAAATGGGGTAATACAGCCCGTCTCCTACACCTGCTCACCCCACAGACAGGATCCTTGTTAAAATCTGCTGGGACATGGGTCATTTTGTCCATGTCCTCTTAAAGTTCGTCCTCCACGCAGAACTTCTGAATTTCATAACATCATATTTCTCTTTTTGCATTCCTTTTTTTTCCATTCCCCAAGTTTCCTTAGGAGGGGCCCCACACAAACCTTCTAGAAGCTTAGGGGCCACCAGCTCATGCTAGGACTTGGGATTCAGATATGGAACTGTGGATAACCCTGGGATCCAGCAGCAAGGAAAGCCCTCAGGGGGACCCTGGGGCTGGCATTGAGGCCCTGCTGGGTGCCCATGCCCGGGCTGTTAAACCCCAGCAAAGCAGGGACCACTGTTCTCTACCAGATATTTAGAAGTCTGCTGGAGGGGCAAGACCATCTCAACTGGAGAGAAGTTTATAAAAGTAAGAGGAAGGGGCAAGCCTTTTAAGTGCTAGCAGCTAGGGAAGACTTCCTGGAGGAGGGAGGTGGCATGAAAGAAGAGGCAGGATTTGGAGAGCCCAAGGGAGATGAGGAAGGAGCCAGAGCAAAGGCTTGTGGACAAGAGGAGGGGGGTGGGGGTGGGGGTAGTGCGCAATTGTGTGGGATGAGGCCTGTGGTGGCCTGCCAGCCTGTCCAGCGTGTCTGGATAGCACTGGCGGCTCTGCCAGGGTCAGCAAGCCCCGGTGTGAGGCTGGCCAGCCAGGCCGTGACCCCAGGCCACAGTAACCACACTGGCCCTTTCATTTGCTGGCACTTGCTTTTCGCCATCGCAGGCCAAGGCGGTTTTCATCCAGAATTAAAACTTTGCCTTTAAGAGTAGCGAGACCGCCCTGTTAACCTTGGGCCTCAGTCGATCTTGGGCAGGAGGCAGGGAGGACCACTGCCTTTGGGGCCCAAGCCAGCCTGCTGGGGGGCTCCAGACTCCTGGGTGTCACCGAGGCAGATACTATGGGACCTGGCCATCGAGAATAGGGTCCCAGGTGCCTACTCCTGTGGCTCACTCAGCCCCTCGCTATGGATCGGCTGCTCCTAAGAGCAGCCTGCAGTGGGGGGTGCCCGTGTGCTGTCTACACACGGACGTGCAGCGTCCGGCTCGCTGACTGGCCCTCCTCCTGTGGCAGCCGTTGAGCCCACAGGGAGGCTGTGTGTGAGGCCGCGGGGCCAGGCAGTGTCACAAAGCCTACCCACTCTTATCTCCCCGTCCTCTGCAGGCGCCCCTCCTCCTCCTCCTCCTCCACCCCCAGCACATGTTTTCTGGCCTGCCTCAAGGGTTAGACAGGAGACAGAAGTCTGAAGCCGGCATCTGGCCCAGCTCCACCTGCTGTGGCCCTCAGTGTCCTCATGTGGTCGGGCGGTTGGCCTCCCCAGCCTGCAGCAGGGCTCATGGCTCCTTCTGTCAGGCTCCCTCAGCCCCTCGGGCACCTTGGCCTTGTGAAGGCTGAGTGGGGGTCCAGGACCGAGGAGAGCCTGGAAAATATTTGGGAGATGCCTAGGGGCAGGGAGAAGAAAAGATGGGGTGCTACTCAGAGGGGACTTGAAGGTGTAGTATAGGAGCCCCCCCACTCCTATACCACAGTGGGGGCAGCGTGCTCAGGTCTAGCTCCGGCCCTGCAGTCCTCTAGCTGGGTGACCTCAGGCCAGCTTCTCTGATGGCATGAAGGGCAGTTTCCCTACCAGCTCTGTCTGTTATTCTAAAGCAGACATGGGGGCCATTCAGAGTGCCTGTTCATTGCCCGCTGCCGCCTGATTGGTCAGTAGGTTGGCCAGTGAAGAGCAGACCCCATGTCACCCTCTCCCCACCAAGGGGGGTTGTGGGGGAGGTCTGCAGGCCAATCTGCCCCTCCCTGCCCTTTTGCCTGGTTTGTGGAGTCAGTGCCCTCCCGGAGGGCAGAACACCCTGCAGGGGGCGCCAGCACGCAAGGCTGGCCTCACCTGCGTGCAGGCCCCTCCCAGGCCAACTCAGCATCTTGGTGTCCTGGGGATTTTCCCACTGGGAAGACTGAAGTCATATGATGGCGTCTCTGCCACAAAGCCACCTTCCCATGTGCAATCTCCAGCCCCTCGACCTCAGTGGGAGAGTCCCTTCCAGACCTCTGTGACAAGGCAGCATAGCGCCCACTCCGCCTGCGTCTGGGCATTCCTGTCAGGTGTCTGGCTAGGGGCCCCTATTCCTCCTCCCTTTCAGCAGCGCAGTCTCTCCGCAGGCATTCAGTGTGCACTGGCTGGGAGCAGACCCTGTGCACCCTAAGTATCTGTTAGAGTCTTGTGAGGTGGGTGTTAATGCTACCCGTGGGTAAAGAAAGTTCCAGAAAGCTTAAGAAACACACCTGAAGTCACATAGCCAGTGAGTGACAGAAGCAGAACCAGACCCTAGTCCCCGCCGTGCCCTGTACCTCGTGCCTCCTCAGAACTATGCTGCCTGCGTGCCCCTGTTGGCTGAAGTGTGTTTGTGTTTGGGGACAGAGCTGGGCCAGGTATAAGGTAGAGGACAGGTGGTGAGGAACGAGAATAGAAGATGCCTTTGAGATGACAGTCCACACTGTCAGAACCTCCTCTCCGCAGACTAAGCAGTAGCTGTGTGATCTCCCCACTGCCCTCTTATAACCGAAAGCATCGAGACAGTTTCCAGCCCACAGCTCAGGGGTCCACTGCTCCCTGCCTGTCTCAGTGGGGCCATGGGGCAAGGGTACCTCTTCCCACCAAGCTGCAAGGCAAGCAGCAAGGTGGCTCCTCATTCTCCCACGCCAGCCTCAGCTTCTCCCCTGTGGCCATTCCACTCACCGGTTTCCACCCATCACCCTAGTGATTCATGAAAAAAGGCAAAGAGAAGAAAACTCAGTTCTGTTAGATTTGTTCCTATTCGACGACCCTGGGGTCTAGAGGCTGCAGCTCTAGGTAAAAGTGAGTCCTGGTGCCCTGGGTCATTGGGCACCCGTGAGCACCCCCTCTGTTTGCAGACCCCAAGGTCAGGTGGCACACTGAGTCTCCTGTGTCCAGCCCCTGCAACGGAAGCCTGGAGGAAGTGGGTCATGTCTCCGATGGGGCCCTGTGCCTCTTTCGGCTGTCTAGGCTGGAGGAAAGGGAGCTGGCACCTTTAGCCAGTCCCTTCTTCACTGCCCACCAAGCCAGAGAGGCCTGTAAGGGAAAACGAACAAGAGAAAGCAAGCCTGCAGGCTGTCTCATTTCTAATGCTCTAAATTATTGAGAAGTGAGGACCCAGGGGTGTGGGCTGAGGCAGTCCGAGTTGCTCAATCCCGAAGGAGCCCTTCTAAGGTTTCCCCGGCACCAAGCCCAGAGTGTCACCCCAGAGAAAGAGCCACGTTGGGAAAAGCCATCTTTGCTACTGCTGCCATGCCTTTTCTTTTTCTTTTTTTTTTTAACTCCTCCCCGCCCCATACAACTTGATTTATTATGACCCCGATGCACTTGAGCAGCTGCGACTTCATTTCAGAACCAGGTTAAGTAGCCGAGGGTTCAAAACGGAAAAGGTCGGAACAGGGACTGCGGGAAGGCGAGGGACACTTAATACAGTGCATTCCCACGCACACCTCTGCTGCCCCGGCTTCGAGTGCATCCTCTCCCTGCAAATGTGCTGTGGCCACACAGACACTTTGGCTCCTCTGCCTTATAAAAGGGAAGCTCGAAAATGTGGTGTGTTGGCACATTACAGCTGGCTCCCCTTGCTTCCTCTCCCTCTGGCCGGGACAGAAGAGGCAGCGTTCTTGAGAGCTGCTTGGAATGAGAGCCCCACGGGGGTGAGATGGCCTGAGGCCAGTGCAGCTTAACAAGCATCTATTGAGCACCCTCTGTGTACCTAAGGGGCAGAGTGGCAGGGTGGGGTGAGTGCAGATAGGCTCAGAATCTCCATCCATCCCTCCCCCGGGCCCTGGGGCTCCCTTCTCTCGCCTCGCCCCTTCCAGCCCTGCCTTTGTGGAGCCTCTGGCTTTTCAAGCCCCCTTCTTATTGTCAGGCTCCCAAATGACCCCAGAGGTCTTGCTTGCAAAAGTTTGTTCTCTGGACTTTGTGTTTTTCCCCCGTCTGCTCTACCCTCCCAGTGCCTCCTGGCTCTGGCCCCAGCGCCAGCCCCTGTCTGTCCCTGCAAACACAAGTCAGCTGTGTGTGCAGACAAAAAGCCTTGCGTCGCAGTGTGGGGGCCGGGCTTGCACAAGGGACATTTCCAGGGAACTCTGGGGGCGGTGGCTGGGAGGGCAGAGGCAACTGTCTGATAGCAGGGACTCGGCGTCACCGTCTAGGGGACTTGGCCGGGTCCCAGGGGCCAGTGGCTGTGGGTGGTGACTGGGAGAGGCGGCTAGGCTGGAAGAAATCTGCTGTTTGAGAAGTGTAGGAAATGGTCTGGAGAGAGAGATAACAGCCCTTTCTGTGTGTGTCTGTGTGCGTCTGCGTCGGCCGGCGTCTGCCGGTCTGAGGCCGTATCTAGTGAGATTTTTGTCCTGGGTTGTGAAAGTGACCTATGGAGCCAGCAGCAGGGTTCAGGGCCTGGGAGAGAAGACATGTGGCTCTCCCTCCCCTCCCCCTCGTCTTGTGTTCCTCTCTATGTTCCTCCTCTCCTCCACCCCCCACCAGAGAGTAGGGAGGGGGGTGGGACTGGCAAGAATGAACTTTCTGAGCACCATGGAAATGGTTAAAAGGCCTGGTTTCATCTCGACTGTATTACTGACTTGACATATGAACTTGGATACGGCCCCCAATATTTCTGGCTCTCAGTCTCCTTGGCTGTAAAATGAGGATTATTTATATCTGCCCTGCGTATCACATGGGGGCGGGGGGGGTTGGAAGGATCTTCTGAAATAAGGATGTGAAAAGTTTATAAACCGTGAAGTGCTACGTAAACGTAAAGAGTTGTAATGATTAAACTTGCTTTGTGCCCACAAGGGCTGCTGGATAAAGACCCAGGTCGCAGGAACATGGAGAGAGCAGTAGAGAGGGGACAGGCTATGGAAGGTTCCAGGGGGGCCATGGTAGGTCATAGGTTCCGTGCGGGCACCTGGACCCACAGGCAGGAAGGGAGGGCGCAGCCCATTGACAGCTCTCTGCAGGTGCGGGTTTTGGTCCCAGGTTTGCTGAGTCAAGTCAGTGGTGGCCTGGGATCCGTGCGTGGCTCCAAGGAGACCAGGAAAACCGTGGGAAACCCCTCACCCACTAGGGGATCAGGGCCGTTGCCTGGCCCAGAGGATAAAGTCCAAGCTGCTGCACAGGGATGAGGAGTAATTTTGCTTTCCTTTCTTTACCTCCACTGTCCAAGTTACCCAGGTCCCTCTGTCCCCCCAGCCCCTCCCCCATCTTGCCCTGGAAATCGGCCCCCTCTGCTTTGGAAAGTGCAGGCAAGAGCCTGCAGAGGCGACAGGGCTCTTGGGCCGAGAGAAGCTGGGCTATTTAAAGTGTGCAGCGCCCTGGGGGCATGAATGCCACCCACCCCTATAGCCCTCTCAGCCTCCAGCTTCCCTTTCCCTGGCCCAGATCTCGGGGCCTCCAGGGACCCAGAGGGCCACAGGCCAGGTGCTGGGGCTCTGGGAAGCTGCACGCCCGAAGCTCCTGGGGCTGGCATGGAGTGGCTCGGCCTCACCTCCGGCTTGGGTTCCCTCCTCTGAGCCTCTGGGCTGAGTTGGCGGGGCCACACGGACTTCTCGGCTCCCTGTGCCTTATAACCGGGGCCGGGGCATGTGTGGAGCTTAAAGGAGGAATGCCCGGCGCCTGCGACCCAGGGCAGCTGCTGTCCCCTCCCCCTCCACTGGCCAACGTGCCACCAGCCTCGGGGAACCAGAGCCAGCCCAGAGCAGGATTGGGAAGTGGGGAGCTTTGTCTGGCAACCCTCTTCCCCTGCCCTGGCTTGCCTTCCCAGCGCACCCCAAATTACAGTAGGGTTTCCTCCTTTGCCCCCAGTTAACCTTTACCTGTCCTAAGCCCTGGCCCATCCATGAGTGATGCCATGTGCCACCTCGCCTCCCCTCCCCTTTCCATGGAAGGAAGAGGGACTGGAGGCTGGCCTGGTAGACGTGGGTGCCACCCAGGCCCTCACACATGGGGACAGGCTGAGGGGGCCTTAGCTAAGTGGTTCCCTGGGGCCAGTCCTGGAACCGAAGCCAGTCCGCCCAGGGAGCTGCACCAGGACGGCATATGTATGCCGATTCTACCAGATGCCCTGCCGGGGAAGGACTGGCCGTTCTTCTGAGGCTTCATCCTTCCTACTCCCTTGGCATTAAATTGTCCTTTCTTTTATGAAATGATGGATGAAACCTTTTAAAAAAACATCCCCAACGAAATAAAACATTGGCAACTCTCAGATCATTCTGATCCAAGAAATCCTGGAGCCCACACCCAGCCCTCTAGTTGATGTCCAGGACTGCACAGTTCAGACGGGCGCCCAGCTGTCCGGGCACAGGGGAGCCCAGGCCCGCAAGGCCTGCTGGGTGGGAGGAACTGATGAGTGAGCAGGGCATAGCCCGGGGATCTGGGGCAGAGAACTCCCGAACCTGGGAACCTGGGGCTGCGTGTGGGTTTGCAGCCCACCCCACTAGCCCTGTTCTTTTAGCTCGAGATGCTCCCTCCCACATGGCTGGGAATGCAGCTTCCCAGCTGCCCACCACTCGCTGTCACTGTTGGCTGCCGCTGTCCCTGCAGGCCTGGGGAAATCCCAGAGGCTGCATAGGCTCCCTCCATGCGAACACAGCACACTGACTCCCGCCCCCTGGAATACTGACTCCAGTTACCCGGTCAGCACACACTGCACTCCCACCAGCATGTACAGCTGCCTGACTCACTCTCTCTCTCACTCTCTCTTGCTCTCTCTCGCTCTCTCTCATCTCTCTCATGCACACACACATACTCTCTGTCCATCTCGCATCGACCCATGTGCACAGTGGTGGACAGCCTTTTCAACACAGAGATGTGTTCATTTATTAGCTGAGCACCTGCTATGCGCCAGGCAGTACACTAGTGGGAAAATGGAATGGCCTCTCTTCCGCCTTTGGGTTCCTCATAACCTGAAAAGAGACACACACCGATAAACCAGTAACTGCAGATACATACGCCAAGTGCTTTGATAGAGGCATACACAGACTGTCTGAGAATCTAGAAGAGAAAGAACTCCCTTGGGGGACATCAAACACCTTTGGTCAGAGAAAGGAATGCTAGAAATGAGTCTCAGTGGCTGGGCTGGGGCCCGGGGGAGGCAAATGAAGAGGTACCTAGAGGAGCATTTTCCAGGCTAACAGACGAGCATGAACATAGGCAAGAAGCAGGAAAGAATAGTGTGCAGGAGGAAAGGGGGTGATGTAACTGGAAGGAAGTGTGCATTGGGGGCAGAGGGAGGAGAGGGAGCCAGACCCAAATGGGGGGGGCACTATTTGCCCTGCCAAGGAGTGGGGACCATACACTTTGGTCTTTGGCACCACTGAAGGTATATAAGGGAGGTGACATTTCCTGATTGGCATATTAAGTCTCCTTTTGAAACAGGACAGAGGAAAGCAGGATGAGTGAGGTCTTCAGGAGGAACAAGATGTCTCTTTGGGGGAGGAGAGGTGTAATTTGGGGCCTTCACTCAGGTGACTTTTGGACCTCAGGGTCAGGGGGGATCTGAAAGTGATCTCAGGGTTGCCTCTGAGTGACCTGTTGAATGCAAGAAGCAAGAAAGAGTGACTTGGCAAGTTACAGCTTGGATGCTCACAAGGACTCCTCCATTTAATGTGGGTCAGCACTGAGCACAGGATTCTTGGGTCAGAGTGAACACGCCTACACATGCACGTGCATGTACACCCGAACAGCCGCTCCATACGCGCTCAGCGAAAAGCCACATGATCACCCTCACTTCTCAGAAGAGGTCACCTTCAATATCCTCCCATTCTTCCTGATCAACACACTGCAAAGAGACCAGCCCTGGGCCCTTCGCCGCATGTGGTAGGAAGCACCAGACTTTCTACACTGGGCCCATTTCATATAAATGTGAGCTATCTGCAGGTGCACAGGCTGGTGCAGGAGGAAATCCCGCCCCCAGCCTGAGCTGCCAGGAGCCTCCCCTGCCTGGAGGGTAGCTTCTGGGAGAGTAGACAACAGTGGTGGGGCTGTGTGATGCATCAAGGTCACAGAGACCACTTCATGAAAGGAACTCCTAGGTCAGGTTTCACTTTCTGCCATTTTTCTAATTTTGGAGTCACTTCGAGCCACCATGGCTGAGTTTAGGTTTGGAGCCTGTAAGAGAGGGAGCCCTGAGTCTCCTAGGCACTCCTTCTGCCTTTCTGTTTTCATTAAAGGAAGAGGAGGAGGGAGGTAGTGAGGGAGGAAGCAAGGAGGAAGGGATGAAGTAAAAAAGAAAAAGGAAGAAAGAAAAGAGAAAAGAAGTCTACCCCCAAGTCCGGTTTCGCCAGCAGCAAGGATCTGGAGGGCCACCTGGCTCTGCTTGTAACTAAGCATCATTCTGCAGACAGGTTAAGGCCCCCAGGCCCAGCAGGGAGCAGCGGGGGAGCCTGTCTGAAGCAGAGCTACGTCGCCGCCTAGTCACAGCCCGGCTCCATGCTCACGGCTGCCGCACACCTTTAGACAAGTGACCTAATCGTTCTGCTTCCATTTTCTTCGCCGCGTGATGGGGATGATGATAGCGAGTGAGGAGGACTGAATGAGGGGCTGCTTGTGAAGAGTTCAAGTGGTGCCTGGCACACAGTGGCCGCTCAGTAAACCCCAGGTGTGCTGAAGAGTGCAGCTGTCACTGAGCAGGTGTCTGGCGCTGAGCAGGAACTGGGTGGCCCCAGGGCCTGAACCAGTGAGCAGTGCCGTCCTAAATCAATGCTGCCCCCCTGGCCATGCCTGTTCTCAGCTAGATCAGAATGTGTGGGGACAGCATGGGGCACTTGGAAGGGACAGGAAGGACCCAATCCAGCTATAATCCCTCCAGGGCCTCACCCCTGCACAGCCCAGGGGCCTTCCTCCTCTCTCTTTTCCAGGATTGTCACCCCTACCCTCAGCAGCCACTGCTGACTCTATGAAACCTGCTTGGAGGCAGCCCATGGACTGGATGACCTCTGAGTCCCTTCCCTCCCTGCACTGTAGTAAATCTCCCTTCCCTGACCCTGTCACTCAGTCTGCGGCCTGCTGGGGACCGCAGCCTGTCCATATGGTTCAGCTGGTGGCCTGGGAGGGGCCCTGGGGATGGGACTTGGTTGGGGCCTCCAGACCATGGAGGGAGGGGCGGGGCTGGGGTCAGGACAATAGCAGTGCCTTTCGCTGGCTCTCGGGAGCAGCTGTGAGAGGCACCAGCAGGGACCGGTGACCGAGATCCCCCCTCCCCCCCACCCCCCATCTTGCTGTTTGTGAGAGATGAGCAATCAGAGTGGCCACATTGGTTCACATCTTAAGTATCGAAAGAGAGAGCAAGAGGAGGGGGGAAGGAAGGAGGGAGGTGACCCCCATCTGTCTGAAGAGTAAAACCATGGACGAGTGAGGGCTTTCACAAGTAATTCTTTCTCTGCGGGCTGCTTCTTCACCTGGCTGTTGTGGCCCAGCTCTAGACCTTACATGCTGTGTGGCTGCTGCCCCCACCCCCACCAGGTGTTGCTGCATGGAGCATGACAGGCCCCAGCTCTTGGTCTCCTGGGTCTTCTCTCTTGCTTGGGATTTCCCCCTCCTGGGAAGGAAAAAGAGGCAAGATGCATGCGCGCGCTCGCTGGTGTGTGTGTGTGTGTGTGTGTGTGTGTGTGTGTGTGTGTGCGCGCGCGCTCGTGTCCGCGTGATTGTGTTGCCACGTTACACATTCCAGCTCCCAGACAGCGTGCGTCTGGCTGCTCACTGTCTGCTTTTCTTCCAAAGGGTGGTTTGCAGTTTACATTAAGGACTCCTGGCTATAAATGGTATTTTTCTCAGCCCCCACCCCAACTCCTCTCCCTTTGCTTCCGCTCCACACACAGCTTCCCTGGGCCCTAGGCAGGGACTGGCAAAGCCAAAAGGGAGGCCCAGCAGCCCTGTGCATTTGGATAGCTGTCTTTCTCACCTCTCTGGAGGAGGGGGGTTGGGGGAGGAGGAGGCGGAGGAGCCGAAGGATCTCAGCCTGGGGCGAGGACAGAGCCAGACTCTGCTGCCCGGCAAATGCTGCTCTGGGAGAGCAGTTCTGATGACCTTGAGTGGGAGCTCCCGCTTCTCGAGGTCTCTGAGCAAGAGCTCCCACAGGACGTGAATGGATGGCTGCCCCTTTGACCTTCAGGTTGGAGAAGAAGAAACTTGAATATTTTCGATTTGTCTCTCCTTTTCTAGGAGGAGGGTAGGAAAGTCTGTGACCCTGTTCCGGAACCCCAAGTTTGAGGGCACCCGCGCTTTGAGGACAGAGTCTCAGTCGAGCATTGCACGTGTAATGTGTGGTTATGTCCCCTGAGGAGGGACAGACAGACTTCCGCCAGGACTCAGTAGCCTGAGTTGTAGGTCACTATAGGAGAACTATAAGGAAGTGCTTGTGCCGCTGCGCGTGTTGGGAGCGGACTCCTCATCTCCCTGGAGGGGGTGGGCCAGAAGCGGATCTGCACAGGCAGGATGATGTCAGGACGAGCCGTGCAGGACCCTGGGCAGGGACCGCAAAAGAGCTCTCTGCCCACTCCTGCATCAGACCCTTCAGCCTGGGATTGGGGGGGATTGGACAGACTCAGAACACGTGGGCTGTCCGGAGCCTGGGGAAGGTGACAGGGATGGGGGGGTGCCAGGAGACATGGAGTCCACACAGACACTCGACTTCAGCACGGTCGTTCCGCATTTCCCTCCACGGCTTCTGCAGCCCTTGCCTTGGCAGGGAGCATTGAACCACTGAGAAACCCCAAGTCGTTTTCTTTGAGTTTGAGGCTATATTAGCTCACTTTTTTTTACTTTCCTGTTACACAGAGGAGGGAGTCCAACAGGCCTGGGTTCCAATTCCAACTCTGTTGTTTAGTAGCCATGTGATCTTGGATGTGTTTCTGAATCTTTCCCAAGCCTCAGTTTCCTTGCCGGTAAAGTGGGGGTGATAATAGCATTGCATAGGGTTGCGGGGGAGATGGAGTGGGGTTACACATGTGCAGGGCTTTAGTACACTGCTGACCCTCCGTATGCACTCATATTGCTGACAGTGATTCAACTGGACTTTGCTGGGGATAACAGTGAAAGCAGTTTTGATTCCATTTGATTCATCTCGTGTGCACCAATACCACGGGTCAAGTCCTATGGGAAGCTCTGGGGAGATACAATCAAGTATAAATCAGGAATGTCCCATGCTCATGGATAAAAAGCTCAGCATTAAAATGTCAGTTCTTCCCAAATTGATCACTAGATTCAGCACCATCCCAATCAAAAATCCTAGCAGGCTTTTTGGTAGAAACTGGCAAGCTGCTTTTGAAATGTATCTGGAATCACAAAGGACCTAGAATATCCAAAGGTGTCTTACGAAAAGGAAAAACAAAGTTGGACATGTAAATCAAAGGCTGGGCTTTGCATCAGACTCCACTGGGTAGAGGAGATATTGTGACAGACCTACAGGCGTGCAGGGCAGTGGTTAGGAGTATCAATGTGAGGGGCGCCTGGGTGACTCAGTCAGTTGAGCGTCTGACTTCGGCTCAGGTCATGATCTCATGGGTCGTGGGTTCCAGCCCCGTGTTGGGCTCTGTGCTGACAGCTCAATCTGGAGCCTGTTTTGAATTCTGTGTCTCCCTCTATCTCTGCCCCCTCCCACATTCATGCTCGCTCTTGCTCACTCTCTCTCTCTCCCTCTCTCCCTCTGTCCCTCTCTCCCTCTCTCTCAAAAATAAATAAGCATTAAAAAAGATTTTTTTTAAAGTGCCAATGTCAGAGCCTGACCTCTGGACTTCCAATGTCAGCTTTGCCATGTACAAGTTCATGACCTCTCTGTGGCCCAGGCCCTTTTTAAAATGGGGAAAATCCCTGTGCCCCTGCCGTGGGGGCTATTATAAGATTAAATGGGGCAATTTTACTAATAAGGTCCATTTCATTAACAGAACACCAAGAATAGATTCATTGCTTTGTTGGTTTGGAGCTCCGGATCTAGTGAGGAAAATAAGAAAATGCACGTGGCCATATCCAGTGAGGGCCGTATGACTGGGATACCGGTAACGCCCAGAAGATTCACAGGGTGAGAAAGTCTTCAATGGGCGGGCTGCAGACTCTACAATGAAACAACAGAACCGGATGTAGTTTACATGTATGAACCGCCCTCAGCGCCCCAGGCTGCCAACTAGATGACCAGGGGAGATGACAGAGACGCAATGAAGACAGTTCCTGCCCCGGGGGATCCCATGGTCCTGCAGAAGAGACAAGACTCCAGGGGGAGCCACCTTTTCCCAAAGGATGGAGGACCTGAGGCCTATGAGTCAGGCCCCTCCCTTTCCCGGACCCACACTGGGGAGGTGACTTGCCTGTGGTCACTGGGCCGAAGGTTGAGTGTGGAGGAAGTTTCAGGCAGACAGGGAATGTCAACAATGATCGAAGGGCAAAAAACCGCTAAGGTGCTCCTTGGGAGAAGGCTGTTTCTGGAGCCCTGAGTTCAAGACAGGCATTGTGGGCAGGGGGCGACCAGCAGGATTGAGTCACCCAAGGGCAGGCTGCCAAGTCCAACGGGACGCCTCACAGAGCCCTCTGGCTGGGGGCCAGCTCCGCAGCCCCTCCCCGGCCCCCGGATACATGTACCCCACCAGGCCTGGAGCCGTTTCCTGAAAGACTGAGAAAGCGCCGGGCCTGGAGGGGCCGCCTTGGCCGCCAGGGGCCAGGGCCAGGTCTCTCACGGGGAGACGTGTGAGGGGGGACGTGACCGGCAGCTCTCATTCTCAGAGGCCGGGGATTTCAGAGGAATGCAGCCAACTCCAGCTCTGAAGTTCCCACTTCAAACCCCGCCCGGCTGGAGCCAAGGCCACCTCTAGTCGCCACCCTGGAAATCAGAGAGGCACATCACAGGCCATGTCTGTGTGGGGGAACACGTCCTCCCTGTGGCTTCTGTGAGCCAGCTCACTTCCTGGTGTTCCAAGTACACCTCCTCCTGGAGGGCCCTGGGGTCACCTTTCCCAGCCTCCCCCATCCCCACCCCCAGCCCCTGTTCTGCCCACACATGCCGCCAGCCCAGGAGAGCCTTGGCCCCTGGAAACGACCTCCTAGAAATGTCACGACTCGGTCTTTGAGGTGGTGAGCAGACCTAGGAGAGGAAGTGGAGCTTGTACTAACCATACACAGTGGTTCAAGCCAGGCCAAGGCATGGACGCCTGTCCACAGGGAACCCCACAGATCTGCTTTTTTGGCCTCTCTGACTGTGAGAGCCACACTAATGCAGAAACTGAGGCAAGAGAGGGCTGGGATTTGCCCAGGGCCCTTTGGTAAGATAGAGGCTGAGCAGGATCTAGGTCTCCTTAGCCCATGCATGGCTCTTTCAACCCACGTGTGCGGTTTTCACTTTCCACTTTGTCCTTTGCTCATTTTCTTTCTTCTGAAGATGAAAGGCAAGTTCTGGACAGGCTAGCAGGTCCCTAGACACCCAGAGAGGAGAGGAGAGGAGACGTGTCGCCAGGTCCGGTCCCCTGCCCACACCCACCCACCATGCTGGGAGGAAATTGCACCCCCCTGTGCAGCCCAGCCGTGGGGGTCTCCCCATCTTCATATAAAGCATCCAGCTCACATAATGATAAACAGTACCCCCCTCACTGGGCCTCTCCACAGCTTGTTGCCTGTCTCCCAATTGTCTTCTGTTGTAGCCTTGTCTTCTTCAGAGCTTCTCTCCTGAGGGGATTCTCTGGGTCCTGCTCATCCTGTTTGTGTCACATCCATTGTCCCAGATTTCCTGGAATCTTCTTTCCCTAGAACGTTTTCCAATCACCCTGCTCTGGGCATTTGGCTTTTGCTAGCTGGTTTCATATCACTGGTCTTTTCCTCTCTCTCTAACAAAAATTGAGACAACTTTGTGCACTCAACAGTCAAGAAATGTTTGTTAAGGGTCTGTTGTGTGTCAGGTGCGAGGCTGGGCTCTAATCTCCATGGGATTCAGCAGCGAACAAAACAGAGTCAACAGCTTGCTCTCATGGAGCTTACATTTCTAGTGAGGAAGGGGACAATGAACACCAAGACAATAGATCTATCAAGAACTGTGATAGGACCGTGAAGGAAATGAAACAGGGTATAAGAGGGGTGTGGTTTTAAATAGAGCAATCAGGAAAGGGCTCATTGAGGTGACCTATGGACAGACGTGAAGGAGGGAACCGTGCAACACTAGACAAAGTGAAACAGCAGTACAAAAGCTATGAGGTAGGAGGATGGATGCCTTCCCCATGGAGAAACAGCACAGAGGCCAGGGGCTAGGAATTATGGGAGGTCAGCAGGTCAGAGCCATGGCAAGACCTACTTCATATAAGGACCTGAAGGCTGTCATGAAGATGTCATATCTACTCTGAGCAGGATGGAATGCCTGCTCTTGAGCAGGGAAGGCAAGATCTGACTTAGGTTTTAGCAGGATCACCGGGGCTACTGGGTTGAGCACAGTCACAAAAGGGTGGGACTCGGGGAGACCAGTTTGAAGTCTTTCACGAGAGTCTAAATGAGCGATGGTGGGGAGCTGATCAGGGTAGAGAGACAGAGCAGAGTCTGGAACGACTGAAGGAAGAGCTAGTGGGATTCACTGAAGGATGGGATGCAGGTATGAGGAAGAATGTTTGCGTTAAGGGTGATTGATCCAAGGCTTAGAGCCTAGACAACAAGAAGAGGGGCTCTCACCCCCTGAGAAGGAAAGACAATGGGAGGAGTAAGTATGGCAAGTAGGACCAGGAGCACGTGACTGGAGACATCACATTAGAATTCCATAATCAGAAAGTGGATGCATCCAGTGTTCAGAGGGGGTGATCTGGACAGAAATAAGCCTCCAAGAGCCATTAGGTGGCATAAAACCACCAGACTGGGTGAGATCTCCAAATGAATGAGGGTAGATGTTAAAAAAAAAAAAAAAAAAAAAAAAGGACACTTGCTTTAGACCAGAACCTGTGTTTGCCTTTGTCCACCAGTCATAAGCCGACGGCTGGTTCTCCCAGCCACCTGCATGTGACCAAAGGCAAACTGGAGGAGACAGGCTGCACCCCTGCACCGCACCCCCCGACCCTCACCAATCCGGATCCTCTCCCAGGCTGGCATAGGGCAGGGCCACACAAGAGGCAGTTCATTATGCAAGTAAATGAGAAGTCCTCTGCTAGAGAGAAACCAAGCCCCATCACCTCTAAACCTCTTGACATTTCATGGGAAAATGGTGTCATTTTATCATTTCATTCCTGGGTGAGGCTTAAATTTCAGCTTCCGGAAAACTGACAGAGAGGCTGGGTTGGGCGCCTAGGGCTATCTTTGCTCCGTGTGGCTTTATATAACTCAGACCTTTTCCCCACAGCCATTGTAACTCTGGCTTCTGTGGGTGGTGCCAATACTACTAAGTATTTAGCGCCCACTATATTTTGTGCTCCGTATTTCTGACAAAGTGTTTCCTGCCTCCATGGTGATCTCAGTAAACAGAACACGTTGGAGGAGGGTGGCCTGGTGTGTGGCCACGCGCTCCAGCGGGCTGCTCGCGAGCCCCTCCACCCCCATTTTTCTTTTTAATAATTAGCATGGCTGATGTTTCTCTTCCATCTGCTTCTCCCCAAAAAGTCCTCCCAAATTCTCCTTCAAGGTCACAGAATAAATTCCCAGGCAGGAATAAGGTAGTTCAAAATGTCAGCCCGCACCAGTTTTATTGGAGTTGAGTGCCCCTGGGTCCGGTCATTTCCCCAGGAAAATAGGGAAGGGCTTTGAGGGACAGTCTGATTCCCAGACGGCCGATGCCCAGACCATGGGGACTATGCTACTTAGTCTGGCCCTGCAAAAAAGCAGCCTCGAAGGGCCTCTAGCCAAGCATGCCTACAGAGCCCCAGCCATGAGACACCCAGAGTTGGGGCTCCCTTCTGCCCCCATTCACTTCTTTCCTGCTCTACGGAAGATTACAGCCCCATCACCAGATGGAGAGGTCACCTGCACCACAAGGGCTCTTTTGGTCCTATCGACTGGTTCCTCAAAGGGTGGCGTTCAGCCCCCCACAGAAGTGCTGTGGGGGCACTCTACCCCATTCACCTGCTCTAACTGCCAGCTTCCTGCTCCCCACCCCTCCCTCCTAGGCTGACATAGGCAATACCTCTTGTATTTTTTAAAATTCTTTTAATGTTGTATTTCTTTTTGAGAGAGAGAGGGCAAGCTGGGAAGGAGCAGAGGTCGGGGCGGGGGACAGAGGATCTGAAGCAGGCTCTGCACGGACAGCAGTGAGCCTGATGTGGGATTCAAACTCCCGAACCGTGAGATCATGACCTGAACCACAGCCAGACACTCAACTGACTGAGCCGCATACACCCAGGCACCCCTTCCTCTTGTGTTTTTTGCTGCTCCTTCAATAGATTCACTCTTCCCAGCCAGGCCCAAAGCTGAAAGCAAGCGTGAGCTCCTAAACAGTCTTCAGTCATGTCAGGCACAGAATCAGCGGCACAGCAGTGATGGAAAGAGGGAGTAAGCTGGAGAACCAGGTCTGAGGACCATCTGAGACTCAAGCGCTAAGCCAGGAGTGGGTAGGTCAGTTTTGGCTGATGGTCCCAGAGATGAGAGCTGCAGCCGAACGAGGGGGTTGACCTTTCAGTAGCCAGCTGCGTGGGGTGGTAAGTAGAGAGACAACTTGGAAGAGGAGGGAAGTTTGGAGACATTCCTCTCAGAGTAGCTTTAAAAATAGGACAGCTTTACAAACCACGTAGTATGATTGAAAGCAGGGGGGATTGGAGCAGATGCCCCTCTGGGGACGCCTGTCAGACCCGGAGTTTGTGGAACTCTGTAGGTTTTCCTGATTGCTCAGCAAGTCTCAGAACACTGCTTAGGACATTCCTTCCCCCAGGCCCTTGTGTGTACTGCCTCAGAGTCAGTGTGTGGGGCAGAGAAAGCCTGTGAGCATCTGGGATGGAAGGGGGCGGGGGGGACGCAGGGATGGCACCCATGGATAGAGTGTTGTAGACTCCGGATCGGTGGGCTGGGGTTCTACATGGGCTCTATGACAAAACACAGACATCACGAGCAGTTAGTTCTGTCATCACTTCCTGTGTTGGCTTTATCTGTTACTTTACTATTAGGAAGAAGTTGAGTTTTGGAAGCAGGTGGCATTATCCTGGCCAGGGATTTTGATCCTCAGCCATCAAAATTGCCTTCTCCTTGAAAGATGGTGTGTCCAACCATGACTTAGTCCCCTGCCTTGGGGGAGGCCCATCAGAGCAGAGATGTGGTCCTAAGAGCGCCAGCACCCGCTGTCCGCCATAGCAACCCCATTTCCCTCTAGCACCACCTGTGACCTGTCAGTGAGCCTTAACTTCTCTGCTAGCCTCTCCCCATTTCTCCACGGTCGTCAGCTCCCATAGGGACAGCTAACAGAATATGATGACTTGCAGTATTAAGAAATGGGCCTGTACATCAACTTCTTGTCTAGTCAGAGGTGTTCTAAGGGAGTCCCCGGATTCAAGGAAGCCTACAGTGCATTCTTCCATCTAACAAAAATGGTTGTCAAGGGGCAAAAGAAAAACAAATCCCATCTTAGTTTTATTTATTTAAGCTTCTTGAAATGGCTTATAGAGAAAGAGGGGTATGTTGCCTCTAGACTCTTGCAGGTAGGCAGGTGGGTCCTACTTTCCCCGGAGGCTCACTCACCGGGAAGGTATGACCAGACCTCCTTCCTCTGAATCCCCAAACTGGGGCTCACTGCGGCATACACCTCTTCTTTTTTGTCACTCGCTTAGTGACTCAGAAACTCTGTCTCTTTTTTAGTTTAATGTTTATGGATAATGAGATTTTCCTCCCCAGAAAAATGGGGGTCCTGGGCCATCCCTGCCTTGGGAGCGCTGAGCAGTTGGTCACCCCGTAGTGTGAAGGCAGGTGCTGTTTTTCAGGCACTTGTGGTCACAAGACCCATATGCTTAGGGCAGAGGGGGAACACCCCCTCTGCCAGCCCCTAGAGGCCAATGGCAAACATTTTCACTTGCCTGCTTTTTTTTTTTTTTTAACCTTCTGGATCAGTTAGGGTCTCTGCACAGAAAGACAGGACCAGCTGGAAGTGGGTAGAGCAGAAAGCAGCTTATCAACGTGGACATTGTTAAAGGAAGAGATCATCTTAACTTCAGTGGATCTCTCCCACACTCAACCCTGCACCTGAGCCTCCCCCAGGCTGACTTCAGGAGAAGGATTTAGAACAGGCTTGCCTTTTCTTTTTTAATGTTTATTTATTTTTGAGAGAGAGAATGAACGTGCACACAAGTAGGGGGAGGGGCAGGGAGAGGAGGGGGAAAAGAGGATCCAAAGCAGTCTCCATGATGACAACGGAGAGCCCGATGCAGGACTCAGACTTGTGAACTGCCAGATCACGACCTGAGCTGAAGTCGGATGCTCAACCGACTGAACCACCCAGGCGCCTCCACCCTTGCCTCTTTTATGTACTTGCGACTTCTGAAATATTTGCAAGCACACTCCCCCCTTACACTCTTGAAACGGGAGTGGTCCCCCTATCTCACTGCTTACGTCTGTGTCGGACACCCGCAGGGTCCTTTGGGCCATCCTCGAGACTGCTCAAGCCTTTCTCTGGTGGCCGGAGTCTGACATGCCCAGCCCAGAGCCAAAAAGCCATGTCAGCAGACTGCATGAACATCCTTCCCTGCCCGGGTCTGGGGTACCCTTGTCAAAGCCCCCCGTGGACTCCCAGGGCCTCCTGGGATGGGCCACCCCTATCGATGATTTCCTATAGTGCTGCCCTGTGAGGAGTATCTAAACTCTCCTTCATTTTCCTCTCTTCAAACCCCACCTGTCTTGAGTCCTGTTTTTCTTATCAAGGGGAAGTTTCTGATCAGCTAAACTGTGCCAACCATGATTTGTAGTTGACATTTTAGCTGTAGTTTGACCCGGGAGTTTCTGGAGAAACAGTGCCTTGTCCTAAAAGTGTGGTGCTAATGGGGTGACGTCAGACACTGGGACATGCTGGTGGGGGATGCTCAAGGGTAGAGAGGAGCCCCTGGGATCATTCCACTGAGGTCTGCAGCCAGCCTCTCCCCTGCGGGACAGGAATCAAACATTTGTATCTCACGGTATCTGTGAGAGGTAGTAGGGTTCCTCGTATGAACTTGTTGGCAAGTTAGGGCTCAGCAAGGCCAGGAGACCTGCCCAAACTCACAAAGCACTCTCTGGGCTCCCCTTGGGGTGTTTGCCAAGGAAGCAGAGCCTTTCGTGGAGGGCAGAGCTGGCGGCATGGGGAGGAGACCACTCCAGTCTTTCAGTTCCTCTCACTTAGTCAGAACATCACTTGTCACCCGGGTAACACTTCCTCCGCCTGCAGCAGAGCTGGTGCCACCAAGGGGCCGGCAGGCGGGTGAGGAGGTGCCAGACACGATTGGTACCTCCAGCTTCCTGCCCTTTCTTTCCACAGACCTGTGAGCAAGCTGGCGTTATTTTTATCTGGGGACGCTGGCGTGGGAGGTATTTGTCAGTATCATCTGCTGAATACGGTTGCATTATCTGTTGTCCATGGTACCCCAAATAAGCAGTGCTAAGTGTGATAAGCTGTTCACATTTAAAAATACAGCCAGACTGATGAAAGATAATTTGCTCATGGGGCTGACATCACAAGCTAAGCACAGAGCTGTTAGTTCTAGAGCCCAAGCTTTATTTTTACCCTAGTGGGCTTTGGGGTCATCACACATCAGGGCTCAAGCTTTCTTTAAAATCCTCATTCTGTGTCTGAATCCACAAGACAGGGAAATGGCCACAGTGAATGGGCTGGACGCAGGGGCAGGTTGTTTATCCTAACACTGGGTGTGTGCTGAGTCAGCGTGAGTTCCAGTCTGAGTCCAGCAAGATGGCTGCCTGGTGTGCCAGTGTGTGACAGGTGCCGGCCCCAGGAGGTTTCAGGAGTGCATCCTAATAGGCCTTGGTAGAGTCCCTCACTGCATGTCCCCCAGCGTTATTTCAGTGTCTCTGAGTCTTGCTGTGTCCTAAAAAGTTGCCCCGTTGGGTACAGGACTGTGTAGAGTTTTCACTTGAGGCAGTAGCTCTCAGCTGGGGGTGATTTTGCCTCCAGCATCTATTTGAAAATGTCTGGAGATATTTTTTTGTTTCCACTACTCAGGGTGTAGGCGGGGAGCTCGACTGGCATTGAGTGAGTAGAGGTGTACAATGCACAAGACAGCATCCCACAAAAAGGAAGCATCCAGCCCAAAATGTCTAGAATACCGAGCCAGGTCAGCACGTATCCATTACGTGCCTCATTTAGTCTTTGCTACCACTCACAGGTCTGACAGGACAAGTATCATCAGCCCCATTTTGTGGACCACCAAACTGAGGCCACATAGCCCCAGAGCGGCATTTCTTCCAGTCTTTCTGCCAAATCATCTCTTAGTAAGGTTAACACACCCTCTTCCAATTTCAGGGCTCCTTTTTCTCCCTTGGCTTCTGTTGGACTCCACATTGGTGAGGAGTCACCCCTTTCTTCCATCTACTGTAATATGAGCAGAAACTTGAATAAAGACAGAACAAACTTCCCATTCTATCATCTACCCTTTTCCTTAAGAAACTTCAGTCCAATCTAGAATATAGCCCATCCTATATCCATGCCCTCTCTGACCTTTTGCCAAAGCCAAGCTCAGATCTAGCAGAGAAGGTACCTACTGGTAGACCAGCCAGGAGATCACCTCCTTCTGCCTTAACAATGTGCACCCCCTGGGACTGAAATGCCTCAGAGGCCCCCATGCATTTATTCAGTTATTCTGCAAATACTTACTAAGTAAGTCTAGTCTCTGGATGAGGTATTCCAGAGGAATTCCCTGGGGAATAAAACTAGTCCCCTGCCCTAATGGCACTTGTGACCCCAGTGGGAGGCAGTCACTGGGCACATAAACGAGCAGGTGTATAATTCTCAGTTGTGTTATGTACCATGATTAAGAGCAAATGGTGTAGCAATGGGGCAGTAACAGAGTAGAGGATCTACTTAGAGAAGGCAAGAGGTCTCTGGGAGGAGAAAACAAGGCCAGCAGTTGAAGGATGAGTATGTAGGTGAGCTTCCCAAGGGCCAGAGTGCCCCCAGTCCTGGGGAGAGAAGGTCAACGGGGTAGAGGTGGACACTCCAGTATGCACGGAGACAAGATGGATTTTTCTTCTCCGACTCTTCCAGTATGTCACAGTTAACACCCCCTTCAGCAGAAATATCTTGAAGGCCTCCCTTTAAATGAAGTCATGAAACTGTTCTTTTATACCCAGCTCTACTCTCTGCTGGATATGTGAGGAAGGAGGAAGATGCCAAGATGCCTCCCGTCTAGCCAAGGAAATAAAGTATCTCATGAGACTTGCATTAGCTCCCTGTGGAATGCTCCTCTCCCCTGCAACTCCTCCGGCTCAGTAGCCTGACATCAGCACCACCCACTGTTCTCCCTCCTCTACACAGATGCCATCGGCCATGCCTGGCTCTAACTCCCACCACACACCAGTCAAGGAGCGGGAGGCCAGACAGCCCATCCCATCATACCTGGCCTGGATATTCTTGGGGCCTAACTTGGGAAGGCCAAGGAAGCAAGGGCAAGGAGGGGACAAACACCCATTGAGCATCTCCCTCGGCCAGGCAATTTTCACTCTCATTCTGTCTACCGCTGTCACCCTTTCCCATGTGGGTATGTGAAGCTGTGGGAGGTCTTGGGGCTTGTCCAGGTCCAAGGGCTGGGTGGGAGTCCGATCATCCAGGCCACTTTGGCTTTTGAGCCCATCCTGTATCCTCTCGACACACCAGTGTTTTTCAGATATTTTTAGAGGTAGTGTTATTTTTTCCAAACTTGACTCTGGGCAAAGGCTCAACCATATGAAACAGATCTAGCAGAGGGGCTCAGCCTGGCATTGAGGCTCTGAGTCTGCCCACCCAACCACTGGTCATCCACCCCTACAGGGGACCTGAGTGCTTCCTTCAGGGACACCCCCACCCCCGCAGCACTGAGCAGACATCAAGCCCACATGGTTCCAAACAGAACGGCATGTTGCAATAGAGGGGCACGTTCAGACATAGCCTGATGCAAACAGCTTCCATCCACATCTTTGCAGAAAATAGCAAGCGTGATAATCACTTCCACATCCGTATCCCCATATGGTCTTTATAATCAGGGCAAGAGCCAGGATCTCCATTTCATGAATGCAAATTTCGGCCTTCCACGAGCCCACTGGACCTTGTGTCCTCCTCCATCCCAGCTCCTTTGCATGAACCCCACCCCTAGTAGTGGGTGCTTAATTGCTGTCCAATAAACACTTGGGGATGCAGCTTGATAAAAGACGTGCGCATCCCGCTCCCAGCTTCCCTGAGGGGTGATGCCCCATAAATGTTCATGTGACTTTTGAAGACTTCGTCTGTGGCAAAGTTCAAAGTCGAGGGTGGATTTGGGCTTCAGGCTGAGTCATTCTGGAATCCCCATTATAGGCTAAATCTTTTCGTGAGCTTTTCAAGGGTTTTCTCAAATTCTATAAATAGTTTAATAACGCCTGTGTAATTATCTATTTTTATCACCAGGCTTCAGACAGTTTCAGAAGTAATGGGGCTGCTCCCTGAAAGTCAGATTTCACGTCTTCGGTTTCATACCGCTTCCAGAGAACAGCCTGGGGGCCTCACCCCGAGCAGTGGGATCACCCACTTCTGCCTGCCAGACGTGATCCGACTTCTGTGGGAGCATCTGGTCCAGGCAGAAACTCTAGGACCAGACGCTAGGAATCCCTGAAACCTGGAAAAGCTAAGTTGTGGCCCCAGCTCCCACTTTGCCCACACGGAAAGCTCCAGCCAGGGTACTTGTCTGCTGTATGCCTTATTCCTAAAATCATACAACGTGGGCATCATAACTCTTCTCTAGTGAGGGAAAATTCTCAGCTTTTCCCTAGGGTTTTCACTTCCATTTTGTCACCTATCACCTTGCTGACCCTGTGCAGGCCATTTAGCTTCTTTCCAGTCTACAGATGGGGAACCAGAGGCACAGACAGTGATCGCCCAATAACTAACTGCATGGCGACTTGCCCAAACTGGACTTGTGGCCCTTTTATCTTGCATTCGGCTTGGCCCTGGATCTGAGGCCATAGTTAGTTAGCACACCTCCTCCCTCCCCACAGAGAGCTCTGCATAATGGGTAAGACCTCCCTGTGCCGGGGCAGACCCTGGGGACCCTAAGTGCCTCCAAAGCCATGGCCCCTCTCTGGGCAGGACGGCAGCCGAGCAGAGAGGAATGTCAGTTCTGCAGAGCTAATAAGCTGGGTCCTCTCATATGGGGGAACCCGCAGGGAAAGGCAGGGCAGAGGTAGGCAGCTAGGCTGTCTACAGGGAGCCTTTCTGGACAGGACCCCTCTGGGAAAGAGAGCACCAGAAGCCAAATCAGAGACCTGGGTTCCAGCCCAACCAGCCTCAGCTGTGTGAGGTAATGCTTGCAGAAGTGCTCTGAAGAGAAAAGTCCCTTGTAAGTGCATGGCGGCCCTGGTACCCCCACATCAGGCTGGTAGCCAGGGAACCTCCCACAAGGTTTACTGTCTGGTTACTGCGGGCGCCCCAGGAGACTTCAGGGCTCCGGCTCACCTTTACCTGGCAAATGGTACCTATAAGTGTCTTCCTGAGGCTAAATGAATCCTATGACACACCCTGCTTGGCCCCACCGGTACTCCTGTCTTAAGAGTCTGGCTTCTCTTCCTCCTCAAGCCAGAAACAAAACTTCCAGCCTCTTCTGAGGGCTTTTCAAGGCCACAGCCATAGCAGGTGCTGGCTCTCCCTCGCCTGATAATGAGGCTTCACGCCTGCCTAAGTGTGAGACAGAATTCCCACTGAATCAGCCCAACTTCTCGACTTCTCCCCACTGCACCCCAGTGCTTCTGCTCCTGCCCCCTCCATTCATATCAGCAGAGCTGAGCCAACCTGACCTGATTTTGCCAAGCCAGAAATATTCTGGGTGCTCACACCCCAGGAGGCTTGGAAAATGACTCCAGAAGGTTCTAGATTCAACTGGAAGTGGCTGATGGCTATTCCCAGCCACAGCATGTTCCTTTCACCTTGAGCCAAGACCAGAAAGAATGCATTCTTAGGCACTGTGCCAAGTATGAACCATCAGTGATGGATAATGTCCCCAGTGATTTTTTTTTATTAGAAACAGTTGAAGGGATGGGATTGGGGGCATGATTTTCATTTCCACTGATTAAAACATTTTCAAGATCATCCAATAAGGTTATTCTCTCTTCACCCTTTTGGGTGGGACTCAAGAGGCCATAGTACCCACCAACATGTAGGGAATTTGCCATGATGCTCAGGAGACTTTCAGGCATGTGTGAAAGCCACAGTGATGGTCCCAGACCCAGGTCTGGGTTTGTTGTGGGCAGCTGTTTTCTCTCCATGTGGTCTGGGGACCAGTCATAGCGCCCCCATCTGTCCAGCCACGAAATTGGCAACATGGGCCTGGCAGATCAGGGAACCCCGTGTCCACATCTACAGTGATTGGTCTGAGGGATGGTCATGTGACAAGCAGGGTCAATCAGAACCCGTCCCTGAGATTTGTGGTTTGGACAGTAGGACAGACGGGAGGTCTGACTTTCTTCTGCTCACAAGCCATTATGATAGAGATTGGGAGCTACTTACCACCATGTCTGCCCTTTGCTGTTACAAAGAGAGATGCTGGCAGGAGAGAAAGTGGTTAATATGCACAAAAGCAAGAGTGGGGAGGGCCAGTTCTGGCCTCACTGTTGGAGCCCTGCATATCGGCTATGTCCTTGGACCCCACCCCACCCCTCCCATTAGCCAGGTCAGGCCGTGTGCTAGTTTGGGAGGGCTTCTGTCACTCCCTGCTGAGAGCACTACCCAGCCATGTGTGCGTGCACGGCAGAGCGAAGATGTGGACAGTGAGAGTGGCTAGGGCTTTGGCATCCTGTGGATGGATGTCTGGTCCATGGGCCGGGCAAGCCCGGGGTACTCAGGGAAAAGTCCAGCCTAGAGTGGGAAAGGACATCCCTGGAGCCCAGGAGCAGTGCTGTGCCCAGCAGACATCAGAACTCAAGGCAAGCAAGCAATCGTGGGGGGAAGGCTGCAGCCCTGTGCTCACCCTGGCCTCCGGGTCACCTTCCCCCTGCAGATGAGATGGGAAGCCACAGCAGACTACCACCAGAGCCTGAGTGACCTGTGGGTCAGATCCTCACTGTCCCAGAGCCGAGGAACTCCTGAGTGAATCCCCAGAGCCAGGCCTCAGTGCCTAACAAGACTGAGCCAAGACTAGCAGCTGTGGCCACAATATGGCCGTGATGGCCAGCTGTGGGTGCAGTCTGGGGAGCATACCTCTTGGCTGGGGCTGCACCACAGCCTTCCAGAAGGATGGGGGGTGGCCAGGCCTGGGGCCAGCTTCGGTGGACAGAATGACTCAGGAGGCAATGACCAAGAGATCTCTCTGCCACTTGTGAAACACCTACTGTGCGCCAGATAGGCTGCACATGGCACTCTTCAACGCCAGGAAGGTCTGTCTGACCCAGCCAGAGAGATGCCAAGCCCTGGGTGATCCTTCCATTATGCCGCCCCAAGTGGGTGTGTGAGAGGCGGGGTGTGTGGACTGCTGGAGGAGACCTGACCAAGACAAAGATGCCTACCAGGAGCCCTTCCTTCCTTCTCCTCCCCTGACCCTGGGGCCATTCTGGAAGCACCCCCACCCAGCCTCAGCCCCCTCTCCTTGCCGACTCGGCCCAGCCATGTGTCCTGATGCCTGGCTCCCAGCCCCATTCAGTCCTGCCTGGAGCCCAGGGACCCATTGTTCAATCACAGAAAATGGGCCTGTGTTTGCACCAATCTGTTCTTTTGGTACTAAGTCACTGAAACCAACTTGAGGTGGCTTAATTTCCCTGAATCCCTTTTCGTAAGGATTCAGAGGTGTCTCACAGAGCCTGGAGGTCCCAGAAGAGAACAGGAAATGGCATATCCAGGATTCTGTGTCTCAGGCCAAGGGAGATTGATCTAACAAGTCTCTAGTTTCCTCTTCAGACCGGCTCTAGGCGTGGGAATTCCCCTGCCTCTGGGGGGACTGCTACCTTAGAGAGGCTGTCCTCAGGGGTGGGGGTGGGGGTGCCTCCCTGAGGAGCTGACACTGAAGCAGAAGGCTGGAGGAAGTGAAAGCTTGAGCTGAATAAAAATAGAGCACCTCCTATTTGAAAATGACTTTCGTCTTTCCAATATAAAGAATTCCATCAAATACTCTTTCTGAGCCCTCTAACCAGAGAAGGGCCGAGACCAACTCATTGCTGTTGGGCTGTCACCAGCTCCTCAGTGCCTGTCCCTCCCACGTCTCATCCCAACCTCTCCAGGAAAAAGAAACTTCCTGCCAGAAGTAAATAAAAGTGCACTTTCTCCTCCCCGCTGGGGAGATGGCAGCCCCGGCCACCTTCTGCCCAGAAACAAACCAGAGTCCCTGAGGGTATAGAGTGTGCATGGGCACATTTCCCTGGGTCGTTTGTTTTAAAAGAAGGAGAAGGAAATGATGGTGAGTTTGCAGGGAGTGGTGTGGCCGCCCGTGGACTTCAGGAAGTGTCCGAATACACTGTGATCCTTGTGTCTTACCCCTCCCCTGGCTGAGGACGGCATCTCCCCAGTGCTGTGGCTGCCCGGGGGCGGGGGGTGTTTCCCCCCTGTGCCTGTACGCAGCTGTTTTTGGCTTGACCACAGGACTCTATCATGCCAGAGTTCATGTGGTTATCCAGAGCGGGGAAGAATTTCCCAGAATGCCTTGAGAAACCTGAGACACTGAATGGCTTTCAGGGCTTATTGATGTGGCCGATGCAGGAAATAGCAGTACGTCAATAAATAGTTTTAGGCAGGAAACAGGGCTTAAATGGTAGCCTTAAAGTTTGGGGAAAGGGACCAGGGGTTGCTGGGAGAGAGCCTGCAAGGCAGATGAGAACCTGGAGCCAAAAACCAGACTTTGAAATGGCTGCCACCAATCTGAGGCCCCTTGCTGGTTCTGGATGCAAGAGGCTGGTGCTGAAGGCAGAGCCGAGACCCAGGGGACGGCTGATTTTGGTTGGCAGGAAAGAGCTCCTTGTTTCAAAGGAAAAACTGGCAGCCTACAACACATGTGCCCGGAGAAGACACACGGCTGGGTTTTGGTGGCCTCTGAGCTCACATGTTCACAACGCATTTCCCCACCCTTCCAGTGAGAGTCAGGGCTAGCTTGTAGATCACTCCAGGGGTTCCACGGTCATTGTCAAAAAAATCAAGGAAAAGGGTCACAACCTGCCAATTTCTTCCTAAGGAATTACTTTTCTAGTTATAAAGCAAAATGTTCACAGAAAAACAGAAACATTCAGGAAATAATAAAAAGTAAAAAATAAAGGTCATCCATAAATCCACTATTGAGAAACAATGACTATTATACCTTGCATATTTCTCATCTTTTTCCTTTAAAAAAAGTTTCACGGGGGCACCTGGGTGGCTCAGTCAGTTGAGCATCTGACTCTTGATTTCAGCTCAAGTCATGATCTCACAGTTCATGGGTTCGAGCCCCACATTGGGCTCCACACTGACAGCACTTAGCCTGCTTGGGATTCTCTCTCTTCCTCTTTCTCTACCCTGCCCCCTACTCACACTCTCTTTCTCTCTCTCTCTTTCTCTTTCTCAAAATCAATCATTTTTTTTTTTAATTCACAGATGAGATTACGTAGTACATCCAATTTTGCTTTCGGTTTTTTCACTTAACATTATATAGCCATGTTCCCGTATCCCAGTTATAGACTTCTCATAAACATAATTTTTAATGGGTGCAAGGATTATCATTTACTTAATCATTCCCCTATTGTTGGATACTTAGGTTGTTGAATTTTTGTGCATGTTAAGCTTATTTTTCCAGTTACCATTAATATTGCCTAATGATAATTATCTCCAAGTGCAATCACTAAATCAAACAATAAGAACACTTTGAAGGCTTATTTTAAGATTTTTTTTAGGAAAGTATAACCAATTTACACAGCACACATATGAGTGTCTATTTTATTGCATCCTCACCAGCACTGACAATTACCAGTTTTTAATTTATTAATATGGTAGGTAGAAAAAATAGTATTTTCATTAATTTGATTGCTACTGAGATTTAATTAATTTTTTCCTATTTATTTATCAGCAATTTATGGTGTGATATATGAATTCTCTTTGGATGGCTTTTCCCCATTTGTCTATGAGGGATTTAGTACTTTTACTGCAAATTTGATCAAGCTGTTTATAGATTGACTGCTACCCTTTGTCACATTTATTACAGACACTTTTCCCAGAATATTAATTGCCTTCTAAGTGCATTTGTAATATGTTGATGCATTCCTTTGTTGTGTTGATGCGGAAAGCCCTTCTCCATCCAGAAATTGGATTTTCGATCTGATTTTCTTCTAATTCATATGATTTGTCTCTTTTTTTTTAAACATTTACCTCTTTATTCCATCTGGTATTCATTTTAGGGCTCAGTGTGAAGCGAGACTCTAAATTATTATCCTCCCCACCCCCCACCCCCCCCACCACCTCCCCGTACTTAGATGGCTCTACCTGTACTGTTGCCTGAGCGAAGAATGCTCTCTTTGCCGCTGATTTGTGGTCCTCTGGGAACCATGTGATAAATCCTTATGGAAGCCAAATTTGTTTCTAGGCTATGTGATCTAGCTATCCATCTATGTCAGTCCCACACCCTTTAAATTCAAGCTTTAGATAGGTGAAGAATAATATAACTCTTTGCGATTTTGATTGTTTTGATGTTAGCTATGTCTCCTCTACTCTTTCAAATGACTTTTAGGATTATTTTTTAAGCCCTTTTCCCTCCAAAGAGTTCCCACTTGAATATGGAGCACAAACCGCAAACCGAGTTACACTTGTGAATTATTTCGTAGGGAATCCCCATCTTTATAATGCTGTCTACCCATTAAGGAGTATTGTGTGTTTCTTCATTAGTTGAAGACTTTGTCTGGAATCTCTCAGTTTGGCTTTGCAATTTTCTTCATAGAAATTTTGCACATTTCTAAATAATGTTAGGGAAGTGTTTTTATTGCTTTAAAAAATAAGCTCTTGTGCACTAAAATATCTCACTGGTTAATCTTCCATTTATAAAAGCTGTTGATTTTTGTTTATTAATTTTGCATCTAAATACTCTTATTAATTAATTAGTGGCTAACCTGTCTTCTTAATTCTAATCTTTATTAGTGGGTTCTCTTGGGTTCTTCATATGCATAATCACATCAAATCACTTTATCTCCTTCCAAGGGTCATGGATATTGCTGCAATTTTTTTAATAAGACCTATTGATGTCCTATATTATGTTAATAGATTTTCTAATACTAAGTCATCCTTGCCTTTCTGGGATAAAATCTACTTGGTTATAATGGATCTATTTGCTAGCATTTCATTTAGGACTTTCGCGTCCACTCACGTTAGAGAGATAAGCCCACAGACTTGCTTGCTTGTAATATACTATCATGAGCTTTGGACAGGCTTATCTTTTTTATATTCCAGATCAGTCAACCTAGCAGAGCAGCTGTCTAATTTTCTGAAAACTTGAATCAACTCACCTATAAAAATCATAAATTCAGAGACCTCCAAATTCAGAACTTTTCATTGTGTTTTATGATTTTTCATCTTTTCTGACTTTTTTAATTGATTTTTTTAAGTAAAGTGTGGTGATATTTATTTTTTAAAACCTCTCCTATTTTATCATTTTTCCCAAATCAACACAGAGTTGTAAATAGCTTTGATTACATTTTTATCTATTTTTATCTATTTTTATCTATTTTTATATAACATTTTTATATATTTTTAAATATTTTGATTATATTTTTACTTTCTTTCTGTTTCTTCTTTCTTGATTTTACATAATTTTCTTTCTCTGTTTTCAAATTAATTAGTTTTGGGTTTTATCTGTATTATATCCTTTCATATATTATCTTAGTTACTAGAGCCTTTTTAAGTTTATTTATTTTGATTGAGAGAGAGAGAGAGAGGGAAGGAGGGGCAGAGAGAGAGAGAGAGAAATTCCCAAGGAGGACCTATGCTTCAGCACAGGGCCCAACATGGGGCTCAATCCCACAAACCATGAGATTATGACCTGAGCCAAAATCAAGAGTCAGATGGCTAACCAACTGAGCCACCCAGGGGTCTCCTCCACATATGTAATTTCAAACTTAATAACATATTTCACCCAGTATATCCAAACTTTCAACATGTAATTGATATTTTTTAAAATATGAGACATTTTACATTCTTTGATACCAAGTCTTCCAAAACTCCAATCTATTTTATGCTTAAAACATATCTCAGTTTGTATAGCCACATTTCAAGTACTCAGTAGTCCTATGTCGCTAGTGGCTACCATATTGGACAGCATAGCTATGGATGATATATTTGCTTCTCTCTTTAGTAGCAAAATAGTTGACTATAAACTTACCTTTCATTATTGCTTTGTCCACATCCCACAAGTTTTTCTAACTCTCTATTTCCTAATCTATTATCACATATTTGATTACATCTTCATTCCCTCTTTCTTTAGGAGACTATTTTTAAACACCCAAGTAGTTGGCTATTTTTTTATTGTTTTCAATTCTTGGCCTAAGTATGTAACCTGTAGAGTTTCTGTGCTTTGAAATTTATACTGAATCACAACTTACATGAGGCTAGTTTCACTTTAGTCATATTATTTACATTATTTAAATCAGCTAAGTAATTAAATTTTGTTAATCAGCTGTGGAATATTAGTGGTTTCATTTCCAAATACTGTTCTTCCTATTTTTCTCTTATGTTACAATAGATATTATTTTATGTATTTTGAGTCAATACCATGTAGTATATAATCTTTTTTGTCATCTATTATGAATTTGATTATATATATAATAACCTTTTCTATTTTACTTAATGATTGTTATTTTGAAAACTACTTTGATTTTACTAGTGCTTTCATTTTATTTTTATTTGCCCACAATTATTTTTACCCATCCATTTATTTTATAGATCCTGTTTTCAGTTTGGCTACTGGTTACTAGTGTTTACTTTTATACTTTCAAAGGCATAGTTTAACTCCTATTTCTGTGTTACCATGCTTAAGAAAAAAGGCAATACCCTGTGATTCCTTATGGTCTAAGTTATGAAATTTGTATGGCTTACAGTCTTCTGTTCCTTTCCTACCAGTATTTATCAGTCTTCAATAATTTAATCTTAGATTATTAAATCACTCCTTCTATAAAATTCTTATTCAAATTACATTTAGATGATTAAATAGCTTCTCTTTCAAGGACTATTTCCAGCTTTTGATTCTTCTATGTTACAACCAAAGTTATAATTACTTATTTTAACTTCGTAAGTCGACCTGGTTTCAGTTTTCACTTCCGGTCTTGCTCTACTATGATTTCCTCAGGCTGAGTCTAAGTTTTGTCAGCTGGGCATGCCCTTAAGAACGTTTTTAAATTTTTAAAGCATTTTTCACCGTGGCAAAAGAAAACACCACGTACGTAAAACTTACCATGTGGACCCGTTACATGTCTGCAGTTCTGTCATGTTGGGTACGGGCACACTGTTACGCAATCAGTCCCCAAAACGTTTTCATCTTGCAGAACGGAAACCCTGACCCATTAGGCAATTCTCCAGTCCCCTGTCCCCAGCCACCAGCACCCACCATTCTACTTCCTGTTTCTGTGATTCTGGCTCCCCAGATACCTACGGGGGGGGGGGGGCATATAATATTTGCCATTCTGTGGCTTGCACATTTCAATTACCATAATGTCCTCAAGGTTCACCTGTGCCGTAGCACATGTCAGATTTTCCTTCCTCATTAAGCATGTAGGTAGGACTTTTAAGAACATTTGCTTATGTAAGATGTGTTTCTCCCGCTGTTCAGAGCTCTGTGGGTTCTTTTCCCCTCAAACAAATGAAGATGTTGCCTCAGTGTCTCTTCGTTTTAACATCAAATACAGAAATGTAAGGCCAACCACATTTTTGTTCCTTTGTCAGAAACCTAGGGTTGTTTCCCCCCCCCTTCAAGCTGTTTTTAGAATTTTTCTTTTTCTTGAAATTAAAAAAGAATATTCTCCTGCTAAGTATCAATGGTGGGGCTCCAGAATGCCATGAGCGCTTTCTACCTGAAGAGTGTTCTTCTTTGGCTTTTGGTTTTCAACTCAAAAGTGTTTCACCCTGGTCTCTTTATTCCATTTATTCTGGGATCCTTTTTGAAAACCTCTATAATTCATAGGTTAGACATCCGTCCACTCAGGCTTCTCCTTTTTCATTTCTTTTTCATCTATCTTTGTCTTCAGCTTTCGAGTTATTTTCCAAGTTTGTCTTACATACGACTTTTTCTGCAGATCCCATCCTGTCCTTCATTGCCTTCGGCTCACATTCTGACGGTGCTGTTGTGTCCCTCATTCCCATCCGGTTCCCCCCAAAAGCCACCTCCCATCTTGCATTTCCTCTCTGGGTGGGCCTTTTAGTGAGTCGTGACCCTACTTTTGAACACCCTTCCACATGTCACAGAATCCATGCTATTGCTCTTGGGGACCTAAAAGCCCACATGTTTTGTACTTGAATTTTTAATTTTATTTATTCTTGGCACCTTATTTTCATTTTCAAAGCCATCATTACCATTAGATCTTCAGGGTAGCAAGCCCCTATTCTGCTGTGCAGGCTTTTCCCACAGGCGGCATATTGCTTTTCTGCTCCCTTACCCTTGAATGACGAAGGCTCGATTTGGTTTTGGGGTTAGCTGGAGGGATCGTCATTGGAATTCTCCATGTCTGCTGTGGCAGTAGTAGAGTCCTACTCTCAGTGGATGGTTTCATTTGTACCCCCCAAATCTGATTTCCAGTATGTGGCAGGTGTTCAGGTGTCCAATCAGAATCCGATGCCACGGATTACCAGGAGGAAACTGGGTCAAGCAGTAGTTCTTTGATCAGATGTAATCATTTTTTTTAAGTTTCAAATGTTTTATTTATTTTTGAGACAGAGAGAGACAGAGCAGGAGTGGGGGAGGGACAGAGAGAGAGGGAGACACAGAATCTGAAGCAGGCTCCAGGCTCTGAGCTGTCAGCACAGAGCCCGACGTGGGGGGCCCAAACCCATGAACTGTGAGATCATGACCCGAGCTGAAGTTGGATGCCCAACCAACTGAGCTACGCAAGCGCCCCAGATGTAATCATTTTTAAGCTCTAGCTTCTGGTATGCATGGCCCCGAGCCTTTTCCTGACTGAGAGCGCTTTGCCTGATAGTACCGCACATCTGAGGACACAGGGTACCTTTGGCCCCTGAATCTGCAGGGACCAGAGCAAGAGCAGTGCTGATAGGAGCTGACCTGGTGCACAGGGCAGGGTGTGCAAGCAGTCACAGACTGCCTAGCAGCCAGGGGCAGAAGGGGAGGGGATGAAGGTCAAGTTGCCTGCCCATCTACCTCTTGACTCTGGTCTTCTGGATAGGAGGCTAAGCCACTCTGGCGGCAAGAGCTTCTCGGTGACCGCACTTTAGTTAGTGGTGTTAACCTCCCGAGTCTGGTGAAGAGTCTGTTGGTGAACTGTTATCTTCTTTTTCAGTGTTGTTGTGGGGATTTCTTCTTCTACATCTGCCTGCATAAGTATTTTTCTGGGAGATAGGGAAAAGATAACTCAGGCACTGATAGAGGGCCGCGATTTAACTCCCAGGTCGGCCCTTTTTAAAGGCTTGGAGTTGCGGTTCTCAGCTATGGTTGCACAATAGAATCACCTGGAGGCTTTCACAGATTACCAGCGCCCTGGCCCCACAAGCCTCTTTGCAGCAGGGTCCAAACATCTGTAGCTTCCAAGTTCCTCTGAGTGTCTCCAGGGTATGATCATAGCCGAGAGCCTTATGGTAGGGAATAGGTTCTTATTCAGATTCTAGTTCTAAGTGACCTCGGTCCAGTCTTAACCTCTTTGTGCCTTAGTTTCCCCCATTTGAATGTGATAATGCTAATATCTGCCTCTGCTCTGACCACCTAAGGTGATAGTGGCACAAACACAGGTTAATGAGAGTGGAATTACCTAAAGATTCATGACTTCTAGGACAGCAGTCTAGGCCCCTTGTAGGCCCTAGGGTGGTGGGCAAAGTCATTTATTCACTCACAAGTACCTAGACTACCACCAGGCAGCCCCTCTGGGCTCCCTGCTCTGGGCCCTGTACTAGGAAGGAGATCCTACCACTTTTGGAGTCCCTGGCTAAACCCAGAGGACTTTTCCAGGGACACTACCCTGTCTCAGACTCCAGGGTGGGGAGAGCTCTGTGCACTGGCAAACCACAGTTATCCACAGGTAGACATTTCAGCGGGAAGTGAGTGGGGAGGCAGGAGGCATGAAGTTCGGCGTGAGGCCCCAGAGATCTGTGAGCAGGAGTGGACTTCCGAGCAGGAGGAACAGGCGGCTCAGTGGAAAATTCACACAGAAAGTAAGAGCTTGGGCTCTGATATACTACTTTTCCAGTTTAAAGCACTATTAAAAAAAAGAAGAAGAAGAGGGGTGCCTTGGTGGCTTAATCAGTTCAACATCAGACTTCAGCTCAAGTCATCATCTCAAGGTTTGTGGGTTCGAGCCCTGCACTGGGCTGTCTGCTCTTAGCGCAGAGCCTGCTTTGGATCCTCTGTCCCCATCTCTCTCTGCCCCTTCTCACTTGCCCTTTCTTTCACTCTCTCTCTCTCTCTCTCTCTCTCTCTCTCTCTCTCTCTCTCAAAAATAAATAAACATTTAGGGGTGCTTGGGTAGCTCAGTCAGTTAAGCATCTGACTTCAGCTCAGGTCAAGATCTGGTGGTTCAAGAGTTCAAGCCCGCTCATTGGGCTGTGTGCTGACAGCTCAGAGCCTGGAACCAGCTTTGGATTCTGCATCTCCCTCTCTCTCTCTGCCCGCCCCCCGCCACCCGCCCGCCCATGTTCAGACTCTCTCTCTCCCAAAAATAAATAAACATTAAAAATTTTAAAATAAAAATTAAAAATTAAAAAGGAAGAGGAAAAAAAGCTTGGTGTCCAGAGTAGGCAGATCTGGGTTCCAATCCCAGCTCTGCTGTGGGCAGATTGGGTAACTTCTCTAACCTCTGCTTCACCATCTATTAAATGGGGCAATAACAGGACCTGCGTCATGGGATCATTGTGTTGATTACACATGAGCAGTTAGGGGCCTTGGCTCAGTGTCTGGTACACAGGCATTAGCTGCTGTCACTATTGTTTTATACACACACACTTTAAACTGGTGACACTCTGAAATTATAAGCCATGACCCAGGCTCATCAGAAGCAGACACTGGAGTGACATCTCTTGGAGATCTTCTCAACCAGCCCAAATTTGCCAGCTGAGGAGACTGAGTCCCCATCTGCCCTTTTATGCTTCTAGATAGCACTTCTGTCTTACACAAGGGGCAGGCATTAACCACATCTTCTGTGAGGACCTTCCTTCTCTGGAGACTCTGAGATTCTGGCATCGAGGAGAATATGTGGCCAAAATAGCGATGGGGAGGGTGCTGGGGAGTGGGAATGGCCTGCAGCACATCCTACAGTGTGTGCCCTCCCATGTCTTTCCTCTTGGGGGCACAGTCACCCAGATCCGGAATCTTGGTATCATCTTTGAGTCTTCCTTTTCCAGCAATCTATCACTTTGCAGCTCCTTCTCTTGACAATGTACCAATCCTGTATCAGGCAGCTATTGCTGCTCGACAAAACAGCCGCAGAAATCCTAATGGCACATGATACTTTGTTGTAGTCAGATTATATGCCTGCGAGTTGGCTGGGGGGGTCACCTGATCTAGTCTAGACTTGGGTGGGACCCTGCTTCTCCTCTTCCCTTTGGGACCATCAGACCAGCCCACAGATGGCCTTCTCATGACAACAGAGAAGCACAGGAGAGTAAACATAAGGACATACCATAAGGCCTGGGATCAGAACTGGTGCCCTGTCATTTCTGCCTCATTCTGTTGGCCAGAGCAAGTCATATCGCCAAACCCAAAGACAAGGGGCAGGGGAGATATATTTCTGAATATAATCTAACCTACCACAGATTCTTATCTCTCAAATGCCAGAGAGTTCAGGTTTCACTCAGCCTGCACTTTTCCGGTGGCCTTCTGTCTGGTCTCCATATCCATGGCATTTCTTGACCCTCCCCACCCCCACCAAAACCTTCTCTGCCAACCATCACACAGAATGCAGCTCCTTGGCTGGTTTCAATTATCCACACTCTAGCCTCCCTGTTTCCCAAACACCCATGTTACCCTCCCTACATTGTTTTTCACCCCACCCGAAACACCCCACATTCCCCTGTCGGAATCCTAGCTCTTTCATGGCCTTGATTTCCAATTGAATGTGGTAACTTCAGCCTCTGAGCTCCCAAAGACCTTACACCTGGAACCACCCCCCTGTCCCCAGTGGCTTTAATACCTTCATTCTTGTATATCATGGTTACGAGTGAACATGTCATTTCCTAGACCTTAATACGGGGCCTGGCACACAATGGGACAATACTATTTTTAAGGAGAATACCTGAATGCCTCTAATCTCGCTACTAGCCCTAAGCAGCCAGGGCTGTAGCGGTCTCTAGCCCAGTGCTGGAGCCATAACAGGCCTCGGTCCCTAATTGCCGATGTGCAGGACAATGTTCTGGTTACCCTCCCTCCTGTGGAGGGCATGCTTTGGAGGTTCGCAACCCCCACTGGTAGTTTAACCAGCAGGAGTTGAATGGGGGAAGTGATGACTCTGGGAAACGTGTCATCTGCCCTTCATCTCACTCCCCCGCCTCGGTATTGGGGTCAGCGAGGTAAGGCCAATGGGCCCCCCATCTGGGATCTGAAGAAGAGTTGTTGTGGACAAAAGTCAGGGTGGCTCTGCTACCCACCGGCAAGTCCCAAGCACTCCCCCCCCCCCCACCCCCGCCACTGAAGCCATGAGGTTGACCAGTTGCCCCAGACCAGCCCTGAGCCGGTGGGCACAATGGCCAAGCAGCGTGACCCCAGCAAGCTGACTCAGTCTCTTGTGCCTCCACAGAAGGACTTCACGGTGCGGGAGGAGCTGCAGCAGCAGGACGTGGAGCGCTGGCTTGGCTTCATCACCTTCCTGTGCGAGGTGTTCGGCACCATGCGCAGCAGCACGGGCGAGCCCTTCCGCGTGCTCGTCTGCCCCATCTACACCTGCCTCAGGGAGGTAAGAGAAGCATGCCACCCTGACTGAGAATGCCACCTTGGACCCCCGTGAGCAAACCCAGAGGTGCCAGGAAAGGTACAGCGCTCGTACCACTTACAGGCTGATCAGTCCTTGGGTAACGAAGAACATATCTCCCCGGGCCTCTGTGTACCAAAGCCAGGCTTTCACTTATTCGGTTGATATAAAGGGGAAAAGCCTGCCAGCACTCACCCCCCAGCCACTGACAGCATGGGGTTGACCAGTTGCCCTGGACTAGCCCTGAGCCGGTAGGCACTATGGCCAAGCACTATGGCCATGATCTAAAGGGGAAAGCCCTCCAAAGAAAGTATTATTCTCTCAGACAGCAGGAACTCGGACCTCATAATCTAGTACGCCGCCTGCAGGGAGGAGGCCTCCAGGGAGTATTCATTGAATGAGTAGATCTTTGGTCTGAATTGGTTTACCATTGAGTTATTTATTTAAAAAAAAAAAAAAAATATATAT
>NC_043713.1:24615506-24653403 GCF_006229205.1 Suricata suricatta | reverse complement strand
TTAGTGTTGTCCAGTGACAGGGTGGTGGCTTGGGATACAGCCATGCCGGTGTGGAGGACCGTATGCCAGTTATGGTTTTGAGTTGGAACCAATAGGACCTGTTGACGTGAGATTTCAGAGAAAAGAGCAAGAGACATGGGCTCCTGGTTCACCAGCCTGGTGCTGCCGTTCTCTGGGACAGGGAGGGCTGGATGAAAACCAGGAGTCATTTTTTTCTGTTTGGGTGACCTCGTGGTCACCAGAGAGCTGTCCCGAGGTTGCTCAAGTAGAGTGTCTGAAAATCAGGAAGTGGTTGGCCCTGGGGACGTGGAATTGAGTGCTGTGTGAAGTGGCAGTATGCACCTGGTGCTCAAGGCAGAGGACCCGATGGGGTGACCCAGGATGAGGGTGTAGATGGAGGGAAGGCCAGCCAGGAGGGCACAGGCCGGAGGAGGCTGCAGGAGGGCCAAGAATCATCCCACCAGGACCTGGTGCTCACCCACAAGTCACATGTGCTGTCCCCTCCCACCCTCAGCAGGGGCCCTAGGACCTAGGGTGGAGCAGCCTCTGGAAGGGTCAGTAGGACCAGACAGAGAAGTGGCTGGGGTTTAGCAACAAGGAGGTCCGGGGCCCCTGGTGTCAGTGGAGCGAGCACGGAAGCCACATGGGGCCAAGCTGGGGAGTCGGAGGTGAGGACATGAGTGCGGACAAGTCTTTGGAGAAGTGTTTCTGTGAAAGGCAACAGGGAAGAGGAACTTGTCAACTCCAGGGGAGGTGTGGTGTCAAGGGACATTTTTGTTTTTGAAAGGAAAAGATAATAGAGCAGGGGAAGAGAAGGGAAGGGGTATTTGTAAATGTCTTGGGAAGCATCCGCTTATAGGGACCAAGGGACAGGCTGTGTGGATGCTGACAGAGCACGCAGACCTCTCTTGGGCACCTTGGAAACCCACTAGCCTTGAACCCTCCACGTAGCCAAACATACTTCTTAACAAACACACTCAGTTTCAGAGCTCTTTGTCAGAATCAGAAAACATCATTCTCAAAGTGTCATAAGCTTAAACGCAGCACCTCGAGAGCCCATAGCTGTCCATTTGCCATCCCTCGGGGGTGATTTTGAGGGCAGCCCTCTTGGAGGCAGGATGGCTCCCACCCCTGTGTGAATTGCCCTGTGCCCCTGGCAGCCCAGCTCAACGCAGGGAGCAGCGCTGTTTGAGGGCAGTGACCTGGATTGCCCCAACACGTTCCCTCTGCATGATCCGGGCACCCCCTGGTGCTGCCATCACCTGCTTCCCCAGGCAGGAGGCAGGGCTACAGCTGAGCGCCGGCCCTGGCTGCCAGGATGCTTCTAACACCGTCCGAGGCAGTGCACACTTTCTGGTGTGAGATCCAGAAGGTGCCAGGAGATCTGCGCAAAAACCAATGCGCTTCCCCAATGCACGCCTGTTGGGTACATTAAGCTTTGTAGGATGGTGTCACAAACCCAAGTGCCTGCATGCTCATGGCAAACTTGAAGAGTAAATAGTTCATCTGTGGCTCTCACCATTCTGCAAAAGAGGAAACCAGCGCCCCATGCTCCGAGCTCTCTGCTTGAGGCCCATAGTGAGGTGGTTCAAGAGCACCCGGCTGGGGTTCAAATCCTGCCTCTGCCAGTTTTCAGCTCTGCCACCTTGAGAGAGAGCTCATTTGCTCTGAGCCTTCATTCCTCATCTGTAAAGCAGGATCATGCTGCCAGCCCTAAAGGGGGTTAGGGGAAAAGACGTGGTGTGGAGTGGGTGCTAAGTGCACCAAGACAAGTAGGTCAGGGTGTGGAAGGAAATGCCCACGGGACTTGTTCTTAGGCACGGTGGCTTTCAGAGAGCTGGGTGTCCTCCAGTCTGACTTAGCGCTGAACACATGCCCAATCTTAAAGGGGCACAGAGGCTGAGAGCCCTGCCCAGGGACACATAGCCAGTCAATGCCAGAGCTATCCTGGAGCATCTCACCTACCAGTCTAGGACTCTTTCCAATAAGTAGAGAACCTAGCTTCCCTAAAGGGAGGGGCCTTAAGATGGGCACATAGAAAAGTCTGACACCTGGAGACAGACCCCTGAATTCTCAGAATCTGTAGCTGCCTCCCCAACCTTATCTGTCACACACACACACACACACACACACACACACACACACACACACACTCATACCTAGGCCTGACTGACATTCCCAAAACAGATTGGGCCAGCTCTAAGAAGTTTCTAGAAGCCAAAGCCACTGCTGCTGCCTCTCTCTCCGTGATGGAAGAGTTTAGCGTAGTCCCCTGAGGCCATGCAGATGGCTGACCCCAAATCTATGGGGCCCACCCTACTCTGGGTCCTCGCAAGTCCCAGAACCAGCCCAGGCCCATACCACCAGCTGTCCACCAGATACATCCAGGTCATGCCTCAAGCCCCTCCAACAACGTGGAGCCAGAGCTGTTCCCCAAGGCCTTCCCGCAGAGTCCAGGACTTGGTGCGGGCCCAGACCCACACTTCCTGCCTCCCCACCAGCCAGGCAGCAGCCCCAGAGCTCACCCGATGGCCTTTTCTTACAGTCATGGGCCACCAACTCTACCCTCTGCTTCTGCGCACCCTCCATGCTTCTCCTCTTCCCCTTTCCTCTATCCCTGAATCAAACACAGACCCACGGGCGAAAAGTCTCATTTAGAACAAACTTAAGAAGAAGATTCCAAATCCTCACAGCCCTACCACAGCCTTGGTGTCCCTGGCTCACAGAGACCACCTTCACTGGACTTGGGGCTCACTGGCCCCCATGCCCCTTTAAGACTGAGTGTGCACTTGGACCCAAAGCTGCTTCAGGCTGGAGGCCACCCAGGGCTCTGAGAGCCACCCTGCCCTAGAGAGGGAGTCCATGGGCATTTCCTTGCATACTCTGACCTAGTTGAATTAACCATTCTCCCAGTTACTCAGGCTTAAGACCTGGGACTCCATCCTTGGAGTCTCTCTCTTAGTGGCTCTAACACCTCTTCCCAGGCCCAGCCCAAGTCCCCACTTCTGGGAAGTTCCCCATCCCCACCCCCAGCAAGAGCAAGGCATTGTCCTCAATCCTTACAGTTTCAGCTTTTCCGTGGTGCCTTAGTATTTTAGTATTTGGTGATTTCGTAGTTAATTGATTTGGCAATTTAGTGTTTAGGAATGATAGCAGCACAGTGAAAGGCATTGTCTGAAGCTCGTCCTGCATTCTTTTCTCTTTTAACTCTGAAGATGACCATCGCTGGTTGCTAGAGAAGAGAGGTCAGGCAGCTTGCTCCGGGCCACACAGCAGAGTCCACATTGGAATCTAGGTCTGCTCCTGACCATTCTACTCACACGTCATGAAGCACCTTTCTCTTTTCCTCGGTCCGTAGCCCAGCGCCTGCCAAATAGGGCACCACAGAATTGATTCCACTTTTGCCATAAATAACATGTACCTATCAGATCTTTCTTTGAGGGATGGAGAAGAATAACTTTCCGTGAGCACTTCTCATTGTCTAAGTCCAAACGGCTCTGCCAAGACGGTTTTCAAAGTCATTGAAGAGTATTATTGGTGCCTGGAAAGTGCAGGCATCTCCCTGCTCTCCGGTTTACTGCTCATGTTTGCTTCACAAGCTCTTTTTTTAGTCTTCTTTAAGCTTTTCTTATTTTTTTAAGGAATCTCTACACCCAGCATGGGACTCGAACTTACAACCCCGAAGTCAAGTGTCACATGCTCTACTGACTGAGCTAGCCACATGCCCCTATTTTTTTAGTGTTTTTAATGTTGATAAAATTTTACTGTCGTAAGAACACTTACTTAATATGTGGTCCACCCTCTTAACAGATTTTTAAGTGTCCGTTACAGTATTGTTATCTCCAGGTACAATGTCCTGCAGCAGATCTCCAGAATTTATTCATCTGGCATAACAGAAATTTTGTGCCTAATGATTGGCAGCTCACACTCCCCTCTGCTCCTGGCCTCTAGCATCCACCCTTCTATTCTTTGCTTCTACAGGTTTGACTATTTTAAATATCCTGTGCAAGTAGAAATATGTAATATTTGTCCTTCTGGGACTGGCTTATTTCACTTAGCATAATGTCTTCCGGCTTCATCCGTGTGTCCTATGCTGCAGAATTTCCTTCTTTTATAAAGTGAAACAGTTCAGTTGATTCTTGAACAACATGGGTTTGAACTGTGGGGTTCCACTTCTATCCAGAGTTTTTACAGTGCAGCACTGTAAATGTACTTTCTCTTTCTTATGATTTTCTTAGTAATATTTTCTCTCCTCTAGCTTATGTTTTTATACAAATACAGTATCTAATACAAGTAATACAAAATATGCATTAATTGACTGTTTATGTTATTGGTAAGGCTTCTGGTCGACAGTGGGCTATTCATTAAGTTTTGGGGGTGTCAAAAATTCCATGTGGATTTTCGATTTGCACAGGGGGTCAGTGCCACTAATCCCCATGTTGTTCAAGACTCAGCTGTGTTCCATTGTATGGATATATATCACATTCCTAAATCTGCTCATCGGTTAATGAACACGTAGGTCGTTCCAACCTCGTGGCTACCGCAGTGAGCACAGGGGTGCTAATATCTCTTTGAGATCTTGATTTCAGTTCTTTTAGATAAATGCTCAGAAGTGGGATTGCTGGATACTATGGTAGTTCTATTTTTAACTTCTTGTTTAACTGTCTTTCAGAGTGGCTGTCTCCAGTTTCTCGCCAACACTTATCTTCTTTTTCTTTTTTAATAATAATAATAGCCATCCTCACAGATGTGAAGCAGTGTTGATTTGCATTTCTTTGATGATTAGTGACATTGAGCACCTTTTCATTTACTCGTTGGCCACTTGTATGTCTCCTTTGGAAAAATGTCTATTCAAGTCCTTAGCTCATTTTTTTTTCAGTCCAGTTATTAAGCTTTCTGCTTATTGGGTTATAGGAGTTCCTTATATATTTTGAAAATTAACCCATTATCAGATGTGTGGTTTGCAAATATTTTCCTCTATTCTGTAAGTTGCCTTTCACGCTGGTGTGTGTGTGTGTGTGTGTGTGTGTGTGTGTGTGTGTTTCTGTCCAGAAACTTTTTCCTTTGATGTAGTCCCAGCTGTCTGTTTTTGCTTTTGTGCTTCTAATGTCCCATCCATGAAATCACTGCCAAGACCAATGTCATGAAGCTTTTCTCCTATGTTTTCTTTGACAAGTTACAGTTTCAGGTCTTAAGTCTTAATACATTTGAAGTTGCCTATGTGTGTGTGTGTGGTGTAAGACAAGAGTCCAATTTCATTCTCTGGCGTGTGGATATCCAGTTTTCCCAGCACCGTTTGTTGAAGAGACCATCCTTTCCCCGTTGTGTGTTCTTGGCACTTTGTGGACGACCAGTCAACCACATATGCATAGATTTATTTCTGGAATCTCAGTTCTGTCCCATTGGTCTATATGTATGTTTTAATTACCATAGCTTTGGAATGTATTCTGCAATTAGGATGGGTAGGGCTTCCTGATATGTTCTTTTTCAAATCGTTTCAAGATTGTTTGGGCTATATGAATCTTTTGTGGTTCTATATAAATTTTAGAATTGTCTGTTCTATTTCTTTAAAAGATGCCATTGTAATTTTGATAGGGATTGCACTGAATATGTAGGTCACTTTGGGTGGTATGGACATTTTAACAATATTATGTCTTCCAAGCCAAGGGTGCTTACTCTTAACCCTCCTGCTTAACATAGTCGTAGAAGCCCTAGCCACAGCAACTAGGAAAGAAAAAAGAAATAGAAGACATCCACATTGAAAAGGAAGAAGCAAAATTGTCTCCATGTGCAGATGGCATGATCTTGTATATAGAAGATCCTAAAGATTCTTTAAAAAGAAGGGGGGGGGAAGAAAAAAGAAAACCCTACTCTACCAAAAAAAAAAGGTTAGAACTAATAAATGAACCCAGTAAAGTTGCCAGATATAAAAATCAATACACAAAAATTAACTGCATGTCTCTGCACTGATAACAAACTACCTGAAAAGGGAATTAGGAACAGTTCACGTTTACAGTAGCATGAGAGAGAGTAAAATACTTAGGAATCAGTTAAACTAAGGAAGTAAAAGACTTATCCACTGAAAACTGCAAAACGTTAATGAATGAAATTAATTAAAATGTTTTACAGTTTATTTATTTTTTCAGACAGAGAGAGACAGAGCACAGGCAGGGGAGGGGCAGAGAGAGAGAGGGAGGCACAGAATGTGAAACAGGCTCCAGGCTCTGAGCTGTCAGCACAGAACCCCATGGGGGACTCGAACCCACGAACCACGAGATCATGACCTGAGCCAAAGTCAGACGGTTAACGGACTGAGCCACCCAGGCCCCCCTGTTAATGAAAGAAGACACAAAGAAATGGCACGGCATCCCTCAAGCTGTTTCCCAGGAGCATTCTAAGGACCCCTTCATCCTGCTGAGTCCTTCAGCCAAACTGTGACTCCAAGGGCTCCACACACAGGAGGGTATAATTAGTGTTTGTGGCCTGAGCTAAGGGTGTCGTCATCTCCATCTCAGCTGGAGTCAACCTGTCAGCCATTTAATTGGTTGCAGGGGGTGATGGGGGGGTCCTCTCCTCACACCCTTTTCCTGACCCTATAACACTCTTGGCTCCCTCCACTCCTCTGTCACCTCTACGACCCAGTGGTGATCTTGTCAAACTGTTCCAAGATACCATTGAATGCATCTCCCTGGGCACCTTTCTTCAAGAGCTTCATCAAAAATTCCTCTGAAAGAGAATGCTGGGGTTGCTGTTAACCCTTTATATCTGTTTCCTTTGAGCAGACTTTCCCCCTGTACTAGGAGCCTGTTTCTACCCACTCCCTCTCATCCTTTCTGTCTCTGTTCCAACCCCTCAGCCCATGTCTGCTACCCATGAGTCCCCGCTCCTCTTCTGAGTCAGGTAGCCATAACCAGAGGTCAGGAGTGAAGGGAAGGAACGGGGAGGGGGTTGCCCTGCACCAGGAACCTCTCATCCCTCTGCACGGCCCTCTGCCCCCCTCTCTATGCTTGACTCCCTTGCCCTCCTTCCCTCCAGGCCCCAGAAACCCCATCTGGAGCTCCTTGCCTTTTCCAGAGGAAGGGCAGGGAGGGGGGCAGGTACCTCTGAGGGGTGTCTCCACCGGGCACACCCCCCCTCAAGGATGCGACTGGTTGGGCTCCTGGAAGAGGCCGGCAGGCCCAGGCTGGGGAGGAGACCACAGAGGGCGGCAAGTCAGGCTTCTCAGGAAATGAAATTGCTCTGTGCAACAATGAGAGAGCCACTTTTTTAACTTTTTGCGTGAGCGTGCATTCAATTGCTCACATTGTTTTGGCTCCAGGGGAAATCTGACCTCGGAAAAGGCTGAGATGAAGTGGGTGTGGGTGGAGATCCTCTGCTATTTCACAGGGGCTAAGAGAGTCAAGCAGAACATTCTTCAGAGGTGCCTTTCCAGTGGGACTCTTCCTCCCATCCCAAGAACAGGAGATGCTGCCTCATTCAGCTCCCCAGCTGGGGCCAGAGCAGGGCCCACTGTGGCCAGAAGAGGCCAAGGTCCATTGTGCCCAGGAGACCGACGGACCCTACTGGGAGCGAAGATCTGAAATTCTTCTCCGTGTGACCCAAGACTCTTGACCCTGCTGCACCTTGGGAAGCTTTTAAAAAATTACAGATTTTTCAGACTGCCCCTCAGACCCCACTTCAACCAATTAAATCAAACTTTCTGGGGATGAGGTTTGAGGGGGGGGGAAGAAAGATATCATCTCTCCATGTGATTCCAGTGTGCAGCCAAGCTTAAGAGGCACCAGTAGCTGCATCTCAGGTACATTTATTGAGCAGCCATTGACAGCCAGAGAGCATTGTGGGAAGAACACAGCCAGAAGAGCCAGAGGACCTGAGTTCAAATCCCAGCCCTGCCATTCCTAGCCTGTGGGGCTTTCACCTAATTTTTTTTAATGTTTATTTTACTTTTGAGAGAGAGAGAGAGAGAGAGAGACAGAGCATGAATGGGAGAGGGGCAGAGAGAGAGGGAGGCATAGGATCCAAAGCAGGCTCTGGGCTCCAAGCTGTCAGCATAGAGCCCGAAGCAGGGCTCGAATTCATGAACCATAGTTAAGATCATGACCTGAGCCAAAGTCGACACTCAACCGACTGAGCCACCCAGGCACCCCGCACCTAATTCGCTAATGTTTCTGAACCTCCACTTTCTATCTGTAACATGGGAATATGGGACTAATGCCCACCACAGGTTTAAGGCATAAAATAAAAGCAAGTGGTGTGTGACAGCGCCTTGGCCAGCTGCACTGTCGCGTACCACTGTTGAAAGCAAACTGTTCCAGGCACTGCTCCAGAGAAGCATCGCACCATAGACCACCCAGAGTGCACTGTCCATTCTCCAAACTGGGCACTACGGCCCCCCACGATCTAACACATACCCCCTTTCCTTGAGAGCTTCACATGAGAATTCAGAGGTTTTAGCCACACCGACCCACTGCCTCTCCACAGAGGGCCCCTTGCATTCTTCCTGCCTACGCGCCATCTCCCTCCTCCTGCCTGACTCTTGCCCACCTTCAAGGCCAGGTTCCCTTCCCACCACCTCACCCTGCAAGGAGTTCTTCCTCCTGTAACATCCTGTGCCATGAGTGTCTACACAGCGTGGACTAAATGTGTTCTCTGGACACGTCCATACCAGGTGGTTTATTCATCCCTCGTGACTTCTTGGTTGCTTGTAAATCATTTCAGGCAGCTGAGTTGGGTCTTCCCTGTCCTGTACCCCCTCCTTCGGGAGGCACTGATTTGGTTGGAGACGGTGCTACTTCTCTCTTCTGCACTGCAGTTTCCTAGCGGTACTGAAAGGGGGGAGTGTGAGTTGTGAAGTTGTGATCCTCCCCCAAAAGGCTGACAACACACTTGGTGATGGAATCCACAGAAATTAAGCAGCCATGAACATTTATGACAGGTTACGCAAATGTAAGGGTAGGGGGAGTTTAGAGACGTGGGCAGCTACTGGGGGCAAAGGGGAGGGGAAGCCAGGGCTTCAGGGAAGGTATTGGCGAGGAAAGAGAGAGGGCCCCAGGAAGAATTGTGAACGGAGGCCCAGGGAGCCAGAATGAGTGCGGCCCTTATGTATCCGCACGGTAAGGATGGGTCTGATGAGTGAGTCCTGGGTGAGCACTGGCTCCCGGTACACACCAGAGGATACTGAAAACCTCCAAAAGTTTTGAAGACATTATAGAAGGCATAAAAGAGAGTTTATTTATTCATTCAACAAACATTGAGAACAATGCTACTTCCTTATTAAACTGAAAGGTCTCCTACACAAACGTCTGGATAGAAATAAGCTGAAATAGCAAAGTCAAATAAATCTGGGCTCTTCCTAGCCAGAAGGCCTCACAGTAACTCTGTGTAGTGCTCAAAATAAGGTGAGGTGGGACACAGGAAGGTAGGAGCCCAGACGCAGATGAGACAAGGAGATCTGGCCAGGGCATCTTAGCGAAGAACAATCCTCGACCCCTTGTGTCTTTAATTTCTTAGTGTTACAGTCGATCAAAAAGACAAAGCAGGAAGTGACAGGCTGGAAGGAAGCTTGCACATTCAGGAGAACCTTTCTCCGTGAACAGTTTATTCCAGCCCTAATCTTGGGCGCAGAGCCTGCCTGGAATGTTCTTCTGAGAATGTAGCCTTCCTGGGGCAGGTACACAGCCCCTGGGCACTAGTTTAGCAGCAGAGTTCCCCCAGGTCCAGCAGCTGCTGCTATGAATACCCCAGCTTAAGCAACCATTCCTGTAACCTCTGCTGAAATAACTCTCACTGTTTTGTCCCCTCCAAAGCTGTCGCCCCCCCCTTCCAGCTGGCAGCCAAGGCACTCCTGGTGTGATGCCCCCCACCTGCTCCATGCCCCCAACACACACCCACAGGCTGGCATGCCTGTCCTGAAGCTGGAGATCCTGGCCCCCAGCAAGATAAACCTCGGCCTCCCCCTTCCCCAGCCCCCACTCCCTAACTGTTCTACTTCCTTAGCCAGGCTCTGCAAACTGAAATGTGAAATTTGAAGCATTTCATGGTAGCCTTAGCAACCATGGTAACACAGGATCTGATAGAGAGCCTGGAGTTATAAAAATACCAGCTTCTACCAGACACTGGTTTCCAAAGGGAAACCAGCCTCCACGCCAGAACCGTTTTTAAACCGTCTAAAAACTCAAGAGACTTCCAAACCCATCTCCGCATGGCTTCAGGAACACAGCTCTTCAATTCCCTTTTGGAAGGTGGTGGTGTTGCAAGTTTGGGGTATTTTCTCTAAAATATAGAGATCCTCTCCGAGAATGGGCTAGCCTTACACATAGAGGTGGGAGCCGTTTTTAATAAACATCAGATTTTCGGCATTCTTTAAAAGTGAAATTGAATTGCTGCCAGTCCTTCCGGTTCCCTCCCAGGGAGTCAGCGCCACCAAACCTCCTAATTACAGAAGGGGACTGATTTGGTCTATCTCCTCGTCATTGAAAACAGTTTTAATTACATAACCGTTTGCTAGCAGTCGTTCCACGTTTAAGGCCTCGGGTAGGGAGGTAAGAGGCAGAGCGTGCCCCTTGGTGCGCGGCCCTCGCCTCCTGCGGAGGACCCCTCCGGCCAGCCCTGGGCTGCGGCGACGAGCGCCACTCCCGCTCCCCGCGTCGCCTGCAGGGGGCGCTTGGCCTTGTGGGCTGGGCAGCTGGCCGCTCCCCTGGGCCGCCCCCTCCTCCAGACCCGCCTCCGCGGCCCCGCCCCTCCGCGCTCACCCCCTCCTTCCTCTTATCTCCTGGGGCCATGCCTGTAATTCCGAAAAATATTCTAACTCAGTAATTAATGTCTGAACTTCAAGAGGCCCCTGCTTTCTGCAGAGGCGCGCAGAAGGCAGGCGGGGACCTGGAGGGGCTGAAGGCCTTGGCGGGGAGGGGCTGGGGTGCGGACGTTTTCTAAACTGGCAAGTGGACGGTGGAGGGAGCGTACCTTGTTTCTGGCTGGAGTTGTGTGTACAGGATACACACGCAACTGTACATATCCACGTGCATCTGTCTACATTTTAAAATCCTTTGGGCTTTTTTTTTTAAGTATGATGCCTTCCTCTCACCCTCCCTTGTCACCCCCAGTGGCGATTTCCAGGTAGGTGGCCCCACTGAATCTTGGCCTCCTCGGTTCCCCCCACCACCGCCCTGCTCCAGTGCCTCCCCCGTGGTGTCCAGACTTCGTGCCAAGTGCCCGGTACCAGGCAATAGGGGCGCCAGGTGCTGGGCTGGCTGCTGAGCTGGGGCATGCGCGTGACGTTGTCCCTCCCCTCGCAGAACTACTGTCTGTGAGGGAGAAGGGGAAGAGCGAAGCACCCGGTACTGGGAGCTGCTGCACAAATCACATGCGGCCCCCCACACGACCCACACTGATCGTCCTTAACCTGCTCCAGCTCTCAGGCCCACCGATTAAATGCAGCTGTTGATGATACCCCACTGGCTGCTGTCCCCCCACCTTCAGATGTAAATAGTGTGTGTAGGGCAGCACTTGCGGATCTGGGCCAGACACAGCGAGGAACCTACTTTTCTCTTTTCTAGAATCCATTGCTGGCTCCATTATCACTGCTGCCAGCAATGATCAGTAGCGTACAGGTGGCCTGGCCCAAGCCCTAAAAGAAGAAACCTCCAGGTTGTCCTTACTTGTAACTGGCGAAGATAGATACCAAGGGAAGAAGGTGCACTTACCAAGCAGACAGAGTCAGCATCTTATCCTCTCTGGTCCTCAGTTCCTTGTTGGGATGAAGATTAAGTGGGATTCGATAGATTTGCTAATTACAAGTTGATTTCTTCCCTTCCCTGTGGGAGGTCACACAAAATAAAGACACACACACAAAAAAAAGACTTGAAATAATGGGATCCGTAGGCTGTGTATTTATATCCTATAAATGAAATGCTTCTTAATAAGCAAAACTGTGAAGGAACACAGGTAAATAAGTCTCAGGGCCTTTGCCCTTGCCTTTCCTTCTGGGAGAATGCCCTTCTCCCAGACACCCTTCCAGGGCTCAGCTGGATGTCAGTCCTGGGTGGACCCTCACTTACCACCTCCACACCCCCACAGCCTGCTTTCTTCTCCATGGCCTTTACCGGGATCTGGCTCTACCTTAGACTTTTCTGTGTGAATCTGCTTTCTCTCTCCCCAACTAGCATGGAAGGTTTCTAAAGGCAAGGAATGTGTCTTGTTCCCTCCATAGCTATGTCCCCAGTAACTAGAACAGTGCCCAGCACAGAGTAGGTGCTTAGTCAGTACTGGTTGAATAAATTCGTGAACTAGAATGTCTAGACTGAGCAAAACAGGAGACAACAGTCACCCTTCTAGAGTTAATCTGAACAGATCTCTCAGAGGAAAGAAATCCAAAATCCTCCAAGAGGCAAGGTGAGCAGGCAGCGTGGGGCTGGGTGGTAGGGATCCCCGGAGAGGAGTCCGAGTGGGAGAAGAAGAGAAATACTCCCCTCCACCAAACCAAACTCAGAGGAAGCAATCTGTGTTACAGCATGAGCGAATGGGCAAAAACTACTGTCAGCCAGTGACGCTGTCTGCATTCTGTCCCCACGCTTTGCTCTGCTCTAATTAAGTGGTCATTTCTCGACTTCAGTCTGCCAGGCCTCGTATGAGATTGGATTAGTGTGTCCCAGGTCGGAATCCCTTGAGCCATAATCCTGAGAAGTCAGGGTGGGTTCCTAGCACGACTTCACGGATCGAGAGCTGCAGGGAAAAGGCTATGGAGGGGCACTGCGTGAGCATCTGTGAGCAGAGGGGATGTGGGGGGGGCGGATGTAGGCAGAGTAGCAGGACCTTCCTTTCCCGCCTCTCCCTTGAGAAAGAAAAGGAGTAAGGAGGATACACAGGGCTCAGGAGACTGCGGGATGGTTGGGAAGAAGATGAGAACACAGCACAAGGGGGGTGGGAGGAGACACCCGCCGTCACAGATGTCAAGGACAATGGCAGCCTTACTTAGCCCTGAACAGTCTCAGCACAATTCCGACTAGGCAACGACATGTCCAGTACAAATATAATGCAAGCCACCGTGCCATTGCATGCTTGCTAGTAACTGCATTTTAAAGCAAGGAACTGGTGAAGTTAATATCGTTTATGTTATCCAGTATATCCAAAGAATGGCTGTTTCAACATATAATCAATAGTAAAAAGCAGCAATGAGATTTTTTTAATACATATTTCTTGTTTGTGCTAAGTCTGAAATTCATGATGCATTTTACACTTAAAGCAGCTCTCCATTCGGAGTAGGCACATTTCAAGATCGCATGTGGCCGGTGGCCACCGTAGTTGACAGCACAGGTTCTGGAGGCTTCTAGAACCTCAGGTTTGGGGAACCATTCTGGATTCCTAAACAATCTGGATCCCCCAAAGTATCAAAAGTATTTTCTTCTTGCCTCTCCCTCTGAGAGCCCAGAAGCAAAGAAAAACCTTATGAGCTAAAACCTAAACCAACCAGCCAGTGTACTAGCATTGAGGGGTGGTCTGGGGCTCCCTGGTGGGGTCCACAGAGGCAATCCGCTTGACCCAGAATGGAGAGAGGTGAGGAGAGGGAAAGGAGGGGGAAGAAAGGGTAAGAGAGGGGCACCTGGATGGCTCAGTCGGTTGACCATCCAGCTTCAGCTCAGGTCATGATCCCACAGTTCATGGGTTTGAGCCCCGCATTGGGCTCTGCTGACAGCTCAGAGCCTGGAGCCTGCTTCGGATTCTGTGTCTCCCTCTCTCTCTGACCCTCCCCTGCTCACGCTGTCTCTCTCTCTCTCAAAAATAAAAAAAAAAATTTAAAAAAAGAAAGAAAGGGTAAGAGAGGAAAAAAGCATAGAGCAGCGGGGACTCAAGGGCAGGCGGGGGGTGAGGGGGGGTGGCAGGGGCCGCTGACTGAGACAAAGTACGAGTAGAATCCCGGAGGATTCTGGGAGGGCGGGCAGCTACCAGCTCCTCCTCACAATGGCCCCAGTCCGTGGAAGACACAATTAGCTCATTCTTGCATTGCCCTTCTGATTACACTGTTGTTCTCAAGTCTTCCACTTCTGTAATTAAGACCTTGTCCCTTACTCAGAGGTATTGAAACATAAAAGTATTTGCTGAATCTGGTTTCCCAGGGTTAAAAGCCAGACTTAGGAAATGCAAACACACTTGTGGAAATGCAAACACACATTCACTAACTAATTATCCCATAATTAAGGCCGAAGCCCTGCTTAAAACAATTAGCTCTGGGAATTGAACAGTAGGTACAGCCCCACTTTTTCCTAATTGTTCTTCCCTGATAGACTGGGCCTGGCCAGTCTAGGGGGGGAAGGAGGGAGAGTAGGGAATGGAGTAGTCTGCCGCTTTGGTTCTGGACTGGACCACACTCTGCTTGGTTTGGAAATGTTAGTCAGAGAAGAGTTTGAGGTGTGGAGAATGGCAAGGAGGCTGTGGTTTGGGCAAGGGGAGTCGAGGCCTGCCCCGGGCTTGGACACGGGCCATAGGAAGTCTCAGAAACGACTGCTGGCCACACTGAGGTGGCTCGCCTGGCTGGAGGGAGGGCGTGGGCCAAGGATTAGCTGACTGGAAAGCAATTAGCTGAGGTGGGGCTGGCTGGGGGAATACCTGGAATCCCAGGGCCAGAGTCGGGACTTGCTCGGGTAATGCCCCAGGCGGGAGGCCTCGTGGGATCTGGGGCCTGGAGGGACCCACCCTCCAGGGTGGCTACCAGCATCCCCACTGGGCCACAAGCCTTTTTCACCCCTTGATGATGGGGAGGAGTGGGTTCTCAAATGTGGGAAATCGGGAGGGGCTTTCAGCCCTCCAGGAAAGGAGCCCTTTTCCTGATTACCGAGGTCTCTAAATGTCTCCCCACCTCAGGGAGTCTGCCCCCTCCCTCCACCCCTCCCCAGACTCCCAGGAGTCTCCTGACGCCTGCCTGGTTCCATCCGGTAGCCTCCCCCTTTCCTAGGTAGGAGGGATATGTATGTAGGATGTTCCCCTTCCAGGGACTTTCGCGTTTTGAAAGAAGAGCTTGGAAGAGAAAAATGGATGCCCCAAAGGAGGAAAAAAACAAAACAAAACAAAGCAAAAAAAAACCTCAGGGTTTCGTAGAGGTCGAGGAGATAACTGACCCCCTAGTGAACCTTCTCTCCCCAGAAAATCCCACGTGCATTAAAGCTTGAGGAGAATCCCCGAGGTCTCTCCCTCTAGGGGCTTCTCAGGTAAGAGCCCCTGCTCTAGAAGTGGGATTTGGGATCTTCATACAAGCAAATGGTCAGAGGGGCCTTCCAGACCACCCTCAAAGCCATTGTGTAAAGGATTCCAAGGGCCCACCTGACTGACAGCTCCCCTTCCCTCCCCTCTCCGCTCTCCCCTTCCCTTCCTTCCCACCTCCCAGCCTGTCTGTCCCCCTCACACTCCCCATAGATCAGAGGTTAGCAAGCTTCTCTAAAAGGCCAGATGGTAAATATTGTAGCTCTGCAGGCCAAGAGGCTAAATCGAGTTTAACCACATCCCTGTGATTTGTGCTGCACTGAGCAGCCGTGCGAATCCCTGAGAGCAGTTTCTGTGGCAACTACTCACTTCTGCCTTCCTACCGCCAGAGCAGCTGGGACAATATGTAAATGGATGAGAGTGACTGCATTCCAACAAAACCTTATTTATGGACACTGAAATTTGAATTTTATAACATTTTTATGTGTCAGAGAATATTATTCTTCGTTTGCTCCCCCCCTCCCTAGCTATTTAAAAATGTAAAAACCATTCTTAGCTCACAGTCCCCATAAAAAGGAGGCTGAGGACCAGATTTGGCCGGTGGGCTGTAGTTTCACAGACCCCTGATCTAGATCTGTGGTTCTCGGGGCTCGTTAACATTGCGGGGTCACTGTCAGCAAAGAGAATTTGCACTTTCCCAGGCTATGCTGCCATCGCTGCAGGAGATCCACGCACTGGGTAGCCCTGATCTAGTGTGAACTCCGCCCCCATTTTACCGACAACAAAACTGAGGCCCAGAGGTGCCATAGCTCTGTCCTATGAACCCAGGGAGAGCCTTCTCTATCCCGGGGTACAGAGCTGTCTGGTTTTCTATCTCTAGCCGCCTCCAGATATCTACCCTGCCAGCTCATACCACCCAAGGCTCTCACCAAGCCACAGGAAATGTGTATGTGTCCCCTGGTGTCCCAAAGTGGCCGGGCTCCAGTGAGTCATCTCTCATGAGAGGGGACAGTGTGCATGCACTGAGGTGTCCCCAGCTTGTCAGTCAGTCCCATCCTGACCACCTTGTCAGCTTCGGGGATCCACAGGGCAGAGCAGGACGACAGGGAGGCTAAAAGTCCCCTATGTGAAAAGGGAAAGTGAAAGAATGAGGGCTCGGACATCAGACTAATGTGATTTCAAATCCCACATGGTCGGTGCTAGCTAGGACAAGAGGCAGGTTACTTAGCTTCCCTGAGCATCAGTTTTCCCATCAGTAAAGTGAGAAGCAGCCCTCTTTACCTCTGTGGATTGCCACGAGGACTAGCGATCACATCTGTCAAGCATCTGGCACATAGTACAAAACGTTTATGGTATCTTCATTGGCCATCCTGGCATCCTGCCTTAACCACAGAGCTACCCAGCCACAGCCTGACAGGCACCGAGAAGGGCTGGATGACCCTCCTGACGACACATGAGACGGCGGTGGCTGTGTTGCGGCCCTTATGTTATGGAGACATTCCCTGTCCCATACTCCTGTGACATTTTCAGCGGTGATTCAGGTGGGTGTATGTAAAGCCATGTCAAAGATTTGTATCCAGTGCCCTTGGGTGGCCTTCAGGGTCTGGGAACCCACTGACATTGGATGCTGACATCTGTGAACATGTGTAGATGGGCGTTTTCTTGGGAGAGGTGCCAACGTTTCCATCAGACCTTCAAAGAGTTCCATGTTCCAAAAAAGCTAAGGGATGCAGGTCCATAAACACAATGCATACCAAAGCACCAAACTCTGGGCACAGATTCCTAGATATGAGAATCAGCTCCCTGCTCCTTAGGTATGGCCTTGGCCACACTGGACAGCATCTAATTCCAACCCGAACTTCCATTTCCTCGGCCCTACAACCTGAGACTAGCCTACCAGTCTCACCAGTTCCAGATCAGATGATGTCCTGTGAACAAAAACCCAGGGTAGGGCAGCCACGAAGGGATGGAGGTCTCTGGGCGACCACCAGGCAAGCAGGGGCCTTGCGGGACCTACCTGCAGGGACAGTATGTTCGCTTCAAACTTAAATGCCGCGAGGTAGGGGTTCAAACACGTAACACTAAGCTGTGGTGATAAGCAGGATTGCAGTGGAGGGCTGGTGAAAAGAAGGGCTCAGGAAGCCTGTGGGGTGCGACCCAGGTTCTAGCTCTCACTCAGGTCATCGGTCACAGGAGCGTATTCCCCGCGCGGAAGTTCACCTAACCACACCCTTAGGATGTGTGCGCCTTTTTGCGCGTGTGATGCTTCAACAAAAAGTTCTCTCACAAAAAAGTTCAACTGAGAAAAGTAGAAATGCAATATAAAATCACCCCTTGGGAATTTTTCCATATAACTTTATAGTGACATGAGTGCATGGCTTGAAGAAGGAGTAATTTAGGGGTACCTGGGTGGCTCAGTTGGTTAGCATCCAACTTCGGTTCAGGTCAGGATCTCACAGTTTGTGGTTTCGAGCCCCGCGTCAGGCTCTGTGCCGACAGCTCACAGCCTGGAACCTGTCTTCAGATTCTGTATCTCCGTCTCTCTCTGACCCTCCCTTGCTCGAGCTATCTCTCTCTGTCTCTCAAATATAAATAAAAAACATTAAAAAAAGATTTTTTAAAAAAGGAGTAATTTATATATAAACCCAAATAACAGAATAAGGTGTTAAAATAATCTGAAGGCCAGATTTAAGTATCATGCTTTTTGACCCAAACTGTTATCTAGGTTGACCTACGGAACTTTTGCTTTGTTTCATTATCTCCCAGCACCCACGGGCTGTCTCTGACTTCTTCAGAGCAATGGCGGCCCTGCCTTGGTCTGGCCTGTTTGGGGAGCCTGTCTACCAGGGCAGTGGCCCTGCTCAGCACACCCCTGGTTCCAGAGCACTGCCTGTGTCATCTTCTCTCTCCTGTAGGCTTCCCTGCAATGGATTTCTTCTCTGTCTCCCATGCTTCCCACTCTCTGATGGTTTCTTTCTTCTCTGCAGCCCACCAAACCCACCTGAGCAAGGAAAGCCTTCCCTTGACCCCACATTCCCCTCCGGCAACCGCCCCATTTCTCTCTTCCCTGTAGAGCCAGACTTTTCCGAAGAAATCTGTCTCCCCACGTGCTGTCTGGATGGCTTCTGCCCCCTCAAGCCACCAGCAACCTCTTCAGTGAAATCACCTTATTGTGAAATTCAGAGGTTGACTCAGTCCTCAGCCCCGCCAGCCCATCCTAGCAAGAAAGCAGCTGTTGGTGACATGTAAACCAATGAGAGGATTGTGTTCCAACAAAACTTTATTGAGCAACGCTAAAATTTGAATTTCGTGTCATTTTTACGTGCCAGGTATAGGTATTTCCCCAAACTTTCCTATAAGAGCCTTTGCTTTTGGACTGTGTTCACCTTTAAGGTCTCCAAAACTTCATTCGGTGTTCTCTTACCCAGAAACCTGGAGAAGTCGATGTGCTTTGGGATTTACCAGAGGACAGGCATGGTGGTGAGCCGGAATGGTGCCCCAGGTGCAGGTCCCAAAGCCTGTGTTGGTCACAGGCAGATTCCCAGTCCCCAAACTTGGCCTGTACAGACTAGATCCACATCTTCAGTCCTGTGTGCAGCAGCTCTTCCCCGGCTCTCAGCTCTGGCCACCGTGTTTCTGCCTGTCTGCAGCTCGTAAGGCCAAGGTCTCCTTTCTCCTGAACTAGCCCACCAGCCTTTTAACCTGGATCACCCCCCTCTCTCCATACCCTAGGCTCACAGGTTTCTTGACATTCTGTCTAGAATGTTCTTCCCCCTCCCTCTCCTGACCCCACTCTTTCCCTAGCTTGACCTTACAGGGTTACCTCAGAGCTCTCTCCCGAGGAAACCTTCCCTGGGCTCCTCCTCCCACCCAGGGGAGGACAGCCCTTCCTGTCACCCACCCCCACGGCACCCTCAGCGCCATGCCACCCACAGCCCCCTCAGTAAGAGGAGCTGCAGCAGGCAGAGAGGCTCTCCCTGTGTGCCAGGTACTACACATGGGTCATAGATGCTGCATTTCATCCTAGCCTCGTTTCCAGATGAGGAAACCGAGCCACAGGGAAGCAAATTGTGCAGCATGATTAGTGGGAGGCCAAGTCTGGATTAGAACCCAGGCAGCCTCATCTTACAGCCTTGGTTCCCGTCACAGAGCTGCTTGAGCCACGTCTGTTCTCCCAACCACACCCGTAGCTCCACGAGAATAGGATTTGTGTCTCCTTGTTGAATGAATGAATGAATGGAAAGGTGGTTGCAATCCCTTCAGGCTCCCTGGAGGAGGTGCAGGACTGCCATGCTCTGGGCCCGGATGTGACTGGGTGGGCTGCATCCCAGGGAACAGAGGAGTCCTTCTGAGCGGCTTTACCCCAGCCAGCACATGCTTCCCTTCAAACCCAGTCCGCAGGTCTTCTGAGAGGCCAGCTTGGACACAAGATCCTGTGAGTGGCGAAACTAGTCTAGGCAGACCCTAGACTAGACCGAGAATCAGCTAGAACCAAATTGTTGCCCCCAGGTGGTGAACCTAGAAGCTTCTGGTTTTGGAGATCTGGGGAAGAGGTCAGGGAAAGCTTGGAGGAGGAGGGTCTTGTCTCCGGAGACAGTAAATGGAGTGGGGGTGGGGTTTGCTCCTCATTGTCCCCACAGATAAGGACAAGACATGTTCATAAGCCTGTGGACAGGTGGCTTTGGCTGGTCTGGAGGTCTGTGAAAGGGAGAAGGCGGTAGGGCCCCAGGGGTGAAAGAGGGCCTGAGCCACACCCCACCACCCCCACCACCTCCGGCTAAGCATTTTATCCCCTCCCAGCCCCCTCAGGTGACCCGGTGCGAATGCGTGCGTTATACAGAATATCGACTGGCAGCCACACTCCTCCAAAAAGATCAACGCCATTTAGAAATAGGGTTGCCTCATTATTACAACTTATATTCTGCTAAGGCTAAGGCTTCAAAGCCAAACAAACTTCCAGGTGCCAATTAAATGTTCTTATCTCCAGCCTTAGACTTGGCAGAGAGTACTTAGTGAATCCTTTCTGCCGTCCCCAGGCCGCCCCAGGCCCTTTTCTCAGCCCGGGCCTGTCTGTCCCTCTGTGGGGTGGCTGCCGCTCCGAGTACAGATGCTAATTATGCCTTTAGCACAGCCCTATTATTCTCTGCTTAAGCTGGTCCGGGGCCCAGCTGTCCCTGCCCAGTCGGTGCCTGGTTACTGCCCTGCACCCACACGCACCGTGGAACCAGCTGAGCCTCCTAGCCCTGGGCACAGACCTCCGGCCCAGCTTCTGCACTGTGGCCTCAGACTCCTCCCCCTGCCCCCACGCAGGAAGACTGGCACCTCTTTGGTAACCAGGCTCCGACAGACACGTACTCTTCTTAAATACAGCATGCCAAGATGATCAGGCTGAGGAAGACGTGTGTGCAGCGAAGGTTGTTTCTGAATTCCATGCCCGGTAGCAGAGGAAGGTGTCGGTGTGCCCTTGCTCCGGGTCCTCGAGGCCCCTGGCTGGTTTCCGGTGCCTTCCCCCACTCAAATGCCCTGTAAAGTCTGACACTGGTGGGAGGGACATCTGGTTGACCTGCCACGCCGTGGAGAATCTTATAAGTGGTTGCTCCCCAGGCTCGTGGGAAGGTGAGCTGACGAGACCCTTCGGAGAACTGGGTGCCTAAACAGTCGGTGGGGGTGGACAGAGCAGCCCCTGGCCTCTGCGGTGGGGACACCTTTCCTCTGAAGCTGGTGGGTCATGCCTCTGGGACGGAGCCCTTCGCAAGTTTCCCTCTGGGGCTGCAGAAACCAGCAGTCCTCTCCCCACCACCCTGCTTCCTAATTAAATCTCTTGATCTAGGAAAAGAGAGACCTTGCACCTCCAGGAGGAGCCCCGTCTTCCCTGAACTGCCCACCGTATTCTGTGTTGAAACGCAGGGAAAGGCAGTAGGGGTGCGGGGAGACCTTGCTCAGCGACTCGAGTGGCTGGACACGGCTGGGCCACCGGGCAAGCTTACCCCGAGGAAGAAAGGACTGTTTCACAAGCAAGGCTGGGCCACTCTGAGCCGGCCCATCAGCCCCTGGCACGCGCCTAGGCCTGTTAGGAAATCAAGGAGGTGCTCCGTCTGCCTTCCAGCAGGTGCCACTTCTGTCTTTCCACTGCTTTGCTCAGTTCACAACGCTGGCTCCAGGGCCCGGCTGGCAGGCGGGCCAGGCGCCCTCTACCTCAGGCCTGGTACCAGGGAAGCACCCCACCCCCCATCCCCCGCTCCTGCCTCAGCTAATGTCACAAGGGTCCCCAGGATGGGGCTGCAGAACCGCACGGATAAGACCAGATTACTGGTGGTAATCTCGGGTGGGAAGGCAGGATGACTCTGGGGGAAGGATTCCAGACCGCTTCCTTCTCGGTTCAGCTCCAACGCCCTTATCTCCTTTCCTGCCAGGCGGGGACTCCTCACTAGTCACACACAAAAGAAAACCCCACCCAAGACGCACAACCCCCCTCCCTTGCCCCTACATACTTGAAGGAGGAGGGCTTGCCTCTGGTTTTGTGTAGTCTACTAGTCCACCCGGTTATCAGTCGGTATATGTAGTAAGTATGCATTGCCCTAATAGTATAAGATTGTATATTTGGTCCAGAAAGGGAGGGGCACAGGTTGAGGAGAACAGTGCCCACTAAATGGAGCTACCTTGGTGTCCGCTCTGAACTGTCAATTAATTGAGATGCTACTTGGAGGAAAAGCAGTGGGGGTAGGGGGTTGCAAAGGGCAATCACCAGGCTCAGAGGCGATTGGGATGGAGATGGAGGGCCGATATGGGGCAGAAGGGAACAAGGAATGAGATGTGAGGAAGAACAAGTGTGCATAGCACTCCCTTGAGTGCTTTACAGGCCTGAGTATGCCTCTCATTTCCGAGATTATGGGACTAATCGTTGAAATATGGGAATATAGGAAAACGAAGCCCTGAGCTGTCAACCGATTGGCCAGCTTACAAAGCTCGTTGCTGTGAGAGCTCAGGTAGAACCCTGGCCTTGCAGCTCCCAGCTCCTTCCCAGGCTTCCACCTCGGAAGAGCCGGGAACCCTGCGACATTCGGACTTGACGTTGGGGGCGGTGCTTGCTAAAGGCAGGGGGCTGGCCTCGTTGAACCCGCTGGTGACGGAGTCTACGGCCAGTTGCTATGGGAACTATAACTTTGAATTTCCTGACTCTGGGGCTGTGAAAATCACAACCTGAACCTTCCGTTGATGTGGGTTTCTCGATTAATTTCCTGTTTGATTGTTTACTTTAGAGAGCGGAAAATGCCTTTGCAGGCAGCTAGTTCCCTCCACCAAGACGCTTATCACACCCTCCCCCCACTAAACCAGCAAGGTCAAGTCCAGGCCTCAGGTGGGTGGAGGTGGGGGGAGACTGGGGCCAGGGACCAGGGGCGGGGAAAGACCTAGTTAAGAGCAAATGGCATCCTGCCCTGACTTCTTGTGCCTGCCGGGGGTCCCAGCCTGGCAGACACCAGGAGAGATCTATAGGTTCGGAGACCAGCCCTGTGAGGGGCATCTGCCCACCGCCCAGAGCCCCGAGCCTCGCCCCCAGCCAGCCCAAACCCCTCCTCCTGTCTCAGGGAGCCGTTTTGTGCCAAGTCAGACACAAAAGGCAGTCATTCCTTCAGAGGGTCATCCATAAGGTACCATGAAGGGGTAAAGGTCCCAAGTGCCACCCAACACCCAGTGCCTCCAGGCCAGGTATTCTTGGCCAAGCTCCCCTAGGGAAGCTTGCAGAATAACTGCTTTTCCATCTGCCTGTCCTCCAGCTGCCCTCCCCAAGGCCCCAGCGCTCCAGCAGAGAGCAGCGGATGGGGCATCCATTATCATAATTCCATCTTGTTCCCGTCTGCGTCCTTGGAGAACTTGGAGAGCAGTTAATTCTGGCTGGCTCAGGTGAGGCCCTGCAGCAGGTGTCATGATCCCCTGCAATGACAACCACCTTACTAGGAGTAGAACGCTTTATCACCTTCAGAGCCCCTCTCCCCAGCCCACCTCCTGAACCCCTCAGAGATGGGCAGGAGCACTCATTCTTGTTCTAAAGAGGGGCGTTGAGCACAAGGAGGGGAAATGGACTAGGCGAGAGATCAGCTGATCGTCTGGGGGGCCCCCAACCCTTTCCCTTGTCTAGGTGACTGTATAATGTACCACGCAAAGCAGGGCCCTTTTGTGAGCAAAAAGGACGCTATTACTAATTACTTGGGGATGGCAAGGGAAAACCGAATCCATCCCAGGAATCGTGGGGGGCGTAGTCACTCCACTTTTCACTGCCCCTGTCCTAGGGGTGGGACTGTGGGACTTGCTGGTGGGGCAATGGTTATGTCATTTGGCTATGGAGGCAGATGAGACCTGGGCTCAAACCCTGGTTTCCCATTACTTGTGGGAAGTCACGCCACTCTCCATGCCTCAGATACTGTAGCTGTCAGTGGAGATATTACAGTGGTATCTGACACAGATAAACCGGGGAAAGGATAAAGGGGGTCTTGAAACATACACACGATGCAGAGCTCACATGTAGAGCAAGCATTCAAAAAATGTAAGCCAGGTGTTGACTGAGGACCCAGAAGGTACTGGTCAGTCCTCAGGAGCCACCTTCTGGAAAGGTAAAACCTCAGAGCTGCCTCGGGCATTTTCCATTCCTCCTGTAGGAGAGATTCATGGATGTCCAGAAAGTGAATGTAAAATGAGCCGAAGAGGAGACAGGCAAGGCTTCTAGAAGGGAAAGGAAGAGCACTAAAGAAGAAGCTGGGAGGTGTTGACAACAATCATGGCCACTATCCCTCTGGTTTCCAGCCCTGACCCAGAGTCCTGGGGACTTATGGCTGCAGGGACGCTTTGAGCAGAACTCGCCTCCTGGGCAGGCCACTGGCCAGGGTGGGGCTCCCAGGAGGGCCCACTGGAGCCGAGGCTCCATCCTCTGGCTCCAGTGTCTGCAGGATTCAGTGTCTGCTCTGAGCCCCAGATTACGTTTCCGCCCCCCTGGGGCCAGCCATGGGATGAAGCATTCCCCCATGTGACATATGTGACATTTACCGTGGCCACTTTGTACAAGGCGGTTTGCAAACTCTGCAGGAAGGAAGCTAATTATTCCCTCCAGGGCGCCTGGTCCCAGTTAGGGTGCCTGCCTGCCTGCCCGCCTCAGCTAGGAGGGCTGACAGCCAGACCACAGGGCATAAGCTTGGACCGGAGTCCAGGTCAGAACCATGAATTTCCTTGACATCTGACCAGAGCCGCCATACAGGGCTCCTCAGTAGACTAGTAGAATAGCGACGTTCGGGGCGCATCCCCCTCTCCCGGGGGTGGCTCAAATGCAGGCCGGCACAGAGCGCTGGTGATAAGTAAGGAAGATAGAACAACATGGATTTCGTAGCTGCCCGGAGAGGCTGGGTGGCACGAGCATCTAGACACACGAGTACGTGTGTCTCCAGCTACCGTCGCCCCTGCCGTCCGTTTCAGCGGGTGTGGAGCGGCACCGCTTCACTTATTTAAGGCTCATCTCTGCACGCGGTTCCTCCTCTCCTCTGATTTTCCCCTTCTGTCCTGCCTTCTACCCACTTGCTGCTGCCTCTCCCTCTGTAACAGCCACCCCCCTCCACCCTGGCCCGGGGGTCCTACCCCTTTTCTGTAGGCAAGTTCAAAAAGTAAAAAAAAGAGACGAGGGGGGAGGGAGGAAGGAAGAGGAGAAAAGGAGAGAGAGACAGAGAAGAGCAGAAACCCACAAAGGGAAAGAAAAAAAATGGGTTCTCTTGCTGTCTCCACCTCCTGGCATCGGTCTCATTCTCAGACCCCGTGTGGCCCAGGCCTCCACCTGTCCCTACCCATCATGGCAAAGGTCCCCCAGGCCCTCCTAATCACCAGGTCCAGGGTGCTCTGGTCTTTGTTCATCCTACATGGCCTCTCTCGAGCATTTGACACGGCTGACCTTGTACTCACACTCCTTCCGGGGTTCCTCCTCCTCCACCTTCTCTGCTCACCTGGATCTTCCCCCAGGTCATCTCGCTAACCCCTGCCCCCTTGATCTGGCAGTGATGATCTCGGAGAGCCAGTCTCCCATGAGTCATCTGCCCTGACCAGCCCCAAGCACCGTGGACTCAATATTTCTAATGTTGGACTCCTTCATATCCCCCCACACCAACTCTTCATGCCTTCCTACTGTCCTTGGTGACACCCCCATTTTTTGAGTTGGCCACACCCCAAACCTAGGGACTGCCCATCTTGTACATCATCCCTATTCTCTCCCTCACTTCTGCCTCCTAAACACGTGTCCTCGCATTTTTTCCCGCCTCCATTCAAGGCACCGTATTTTCTCACAGCAGCCTCCTCCTGACCGTCTCCTTGCCTACAGTACCCCCGCCGCTCTGCCAGCTCTGGTCTTTTCACCACGCTGTACAAGAAAGGATCCTTCCAAAATGAACTCTCTGGTTTAAAATCTCTCTGTGGCTCTCCAGTCCCTTAGGATAAAACCCAAATGCAGTAACATGGCATCTAGAGCCCTTTAGGCTGTGGCCCTTGACTTCTTTGTCATCATGTTCTGTCTCTCCACCAGCACTATATATTTTAGCATCTTGAAATACTTATTATTCACCAATGCACTCTGATAGTTCACTTTTTTTTTTTTTTGCTTTTGTGCACATGCCATATGCGGCTTCTTATACCATATGCCTGGAATGTTCTCCATCACCACCATTCCATCCCATGCTTCAACCCCACATACCTAGCATGGTCTCTCCATTTCCCCCTACTAGACTATGAGCTCCAAGTCTTATTCTTCTTGTTATCCCTGTGGTTAACACAATGTTTAGCACATGGTAATGCTCCATGAATGTTGTCAAAAGAATGACTAGGTGGAAAGGAGGAAGGAAGGAGGGAAGGGAGGAAGGGTGGATAGACAGACAGATAAGTAGGTGAGGAAGGAAGGGTAAGTAGGTGAGTGGCTATATAGATGGATGAAGGTTGGTTGGATAGATGGATGGAAGGTTGCATATATGATATGTGGGTAGACAGAAGGGTGGATGGATAAATGGATTGTTGGTGGATGAATGATTGCATCCTTGAGTGGATGGATGCACTAATGGATTGGTGGCTGAGTGAGTGGGTGTGTGGATGGGTGGATAGGTGATGGCCAATGCAAGCAAAGAATATGTGGAAACCAATTCAACTTTGTGAAGGCCTAGGTTGTCACGAGACAACAAAATTAAGAATTACGAGCTCCAAACAGCAAAATGAGAATTAGCAAGTGTGAGAGAAATGAAAATAATTCTCTACTGATCCAAGACTCTTGAGCACCCTCTAGTTCTTCTTGGACTTGCTGTCTGTCTGGTTTGTGCAAGCCACTTCACCTACTATGCCTCAGTTTGCTATTAAGTAGGGATAATAAGGCCATGGCCTTTCCCTGTCTCCACTAGAATGTCACGAGGGTAAATGGGACAGTACACAGTGTGCCAAGAGCTTCAGGGAAGATCCGTGTTTTACAGAGAAACAGATTTAATAACAATAATCACACCTTGCATTTGGATCAAGCTTTGCACTTTTCAAAGCTCTTTCACAGACATTATTATCTCACTTGACTCTCAAAACAATTCAGGGCAAGTATTATCCCCACTCTCAGGTGAGGAAACTGAGGTGCAGAGCGATAAAGTGACATGCCCGGGGTTACTCTCAGCGAGGAACAGCTCTTCTGACTCAAAGGCCGCTGTACAATTTTGATGACAGCCTTTTTCAGATAGATTATCTCCTTTTCCTGCCTCCCTGAGGAGAGCCAGACATCATAGACCGTCTCCGTGATGACTCAGGGTCATTATCACGACCATCAGTTCTCGTGGCTGTCCTCTTGACCCGCCTGTAGGTGCCGGTGCAGGTCCAGCAGAGATGCAGGATGGAGGTCCAGAACTGTACCTGAAGGTGCTCCGAGAGGCAGGTGGCCACGTGCAGCTCCCCAGCCCAGTCACCACATGTCCCAGCCACCTCCTCTGGCTCCGTCTCATGCTCCTTCCTCCCCTCTCTCTCCACCATCAATGTTTGTGCCTGGCATGTGGCTTTCAGGGCCACCGCAGACCTCTCCCCCTGCCCCTCTGGGTCCTTCCTGCGATGTCCTCACACTTCCAGCCCGTCCGGCCACATCCCTAGCCCTTCTCTAGACCCAGCCAGCCCATCAGGGCTCCAGGACTGTGTTCTTCAAAAAACCAGCCAGCCACCTGCTCTTTGAAACCGTTGCTGTGCTCTGTGGTTGCACACCCTCTGCTACCCAACCCCCACACCCCGAGGGAGAGAGGCCCCTGCAGGCAGGGTCCAAGCTGTGCTTTTGCTAAGGCTGCACCAGGCTTCGTGGGAAACTCTGTGCTGTTGGTGATCTGGGGTGGTCAGGGTGGGCTGACCAGCCTGCCTCAAGTTGGCACTCACTCCTTGACGGAAAGGCGAGATGTCGCCATCTACAGCTTCCCTCCCACCGAGGAAGGCAGCCCTACAGCCCCTCCCATCAGTCCGTCTTTCCCTCCCCACAGGATGGCATCCCAAGCAATCAGGGTTACTTCCCTGCATGGTGCCCACGCCCTGCGGGCCTTCCCGGGGAGGGGAGGCTCCAGGGTGCTCCCACCAGGCTGTCTTTCTCCTTGGCTGCTGTCGGGCCTCCCACAGCCTGACTGCAAGCACCTTGGCCTCTCCCCCAGGGCGGATATGATGGGTGTGCCCACAACAAGTCTCCGGCAGAGACAATAGGACAGGAATGCATTAGCTTCCGAACAAACACTGTGTGGGCTCCACAATTGCCTTGGATTCCCATCCAAGAAACACATTTCGCTGTTCGAGGGCGCGGGCGGCTTGCCTGCCCCAGCCCGCCCACACCCCCTTTCTATGCCAGAGACTTGGATGAGACGGCTGGGACTCATCCCCACTCCCTCCAGAGCCTTCCACCCCTCCCCACTCCAGTGGGGCAAGCTTTTCTCCTCCATCGGTGCAGCTTTTCTTCCCGAGAGTTCTGCCCAGGCCGAGAATGGCCCCCCACCCAGCGAGGGCCTGCCCCTGCCACTACTTATCTTAACCATTCTGTATTGTGATGGAGTATGTAGAACATGGCATTGATCGCTCTGGCCCTTTTCAAGGGTACAGTTGAGCGACCTTAGGCGCCTTCACGGTGTTGTGCAACATCACCACCATCCATCTCTAGAACGTTTTCGTCTTCCCAAACTGCGACTCTGTCCCCACAAAACACCCAGGCTCCCCAGTCCCCGCACCTGCCTGCCCCTGCACACATGCACACACCCCCACCCCCGCCATTCTTCTTTCTGTCTCTATGAATTTGACTCTTCTAACTAGAGAAGTGGAATCTTACAGGATTTGTCCTCTCGTGACTGTTTTATTCCGCTCTGCGTAATGTCCTCGATGCTGAACACGGGCCAGTGTTTCCTTCCATTTTAAGGCTGATTACATTCCATTGTATGAATGCACCACAGGAGTTCGTCCATCCATCCCCTCCACGGACCCCCAAGTTGCTTCTGCCTTTTGCCTGTTGTGAACATGGCTGGACGGGTAACTTTTCAAATGACCACTACTTTTTTTTTTTTTAATGTTTATTTTTGAGAGAGAGAGAGAGACGGAACATGAGCAGGGGAGGGGCAGAGAGAGAGGGAGGCACAGAATCCAAAGCAGGCTCTAGGGTCTGAGCTGTCAGCACAGAGCCCGATGCGGCGCTCGAACCCTTGCACCTTTGAGGTCATGACCTGAGCCAAAGTCAGACATTTAACCGACTGAGCCACCCAGGTGCCCCAGGCTGCTACTTTTGAGATTCTTCTGGGACTTAACAAAAGCATTGTCTCCAGAAGATCCCAAATCGAGCACACATAAGTGAAAGTGCTCCTTGGCCCCCTCAACACTCCAGCGGGGATCTGTTTACTGAAACTCTAGCTGTCGCTGGGGAAAAGGCAAAGTCCTGAAGACCTGGAACACAGAACAGGTAAGCCTGGCCAAGATGGAAACGAGTGGAAAGATTCTGCACTTGGGCCACTGCCGGCAAACGACAGGTAGGGACAGATTCTTGGAGAGCCACTGATCACCCAGGGGCATGGGAGCCTCTAAAAGGGGCAGTGAAAGGGGTCCCGGGAAGGAGCCCCTGTGGACTTGTGTCAAGGGCTCCTGGTCCGGAGGCCAGCCTCTTGTTATACCACAAAGAGCAGTGGAGCGTGACTTCCTGGGAGGTTGGGAGGGACACTCTCCAACGCCCCTTCAGTACCAGGATTCTGAGACTCTGCTCTCAGAAACTGGCAATGAGAGGCCAGGATGGCCTTTGCAGAGAGAATAGGAAGCGGTCTGCAGCCTGCCAGCAGATTCCCTTCATATCCTCACACCCAGCAACCGTGAAGGTGCAGTGTAGACCAACCCCGGTCATCCTCCACTTCCCCGAGCCAACCCAGCGAGTCGCGTGCAAGAGGGCTTATCACACAATGTGATGGTTGGCTTTGCGCACTTTCCCAAACAAGCAAGTGGATGATAAGGTTGAAGGAGAGGCTCGGGTTGAGGGCCCGCCTGCGACTCTGCCTGAGCGCCCAGGTGGGCCCCACCTCGCCCTGGGACCAGAGTCCCCAGCTACTGGCCCCCGTCCCTGAGTCTGTTCCCTGCCCTGTGAGCCAGGGGCTCCGGGGAGAAAGCCAGGCAGGGAAAGGGGAGGGTGTGGGGGGTAGTTTGGGCATGCAGAGGGGAGGAAAGGACTGGAAGGGACATCGTCCAGTCACAAAGATGCAGGAAAGAAAAACACAGACCCCGCTTTGGAGTTCTCAGCTGTCATATGGGAGCGGAGGGCAGGCCAGAACCTTCCACGCCTTGCTGTCAGCCATTCAAACACCACTTGGAGGGAGAATCAATCACATTTCAGAACATCTAGTACTTCTCAGCCCCGACTCTTACCAGTATTTCCCATCAAGTTACCTCACTTATCCTGGGGCACCTGGGTGCCCCCATCGGTTAAGCATCCAGCTTCAGCTCAGGTTGTGATCTTGAGGTTCATGAGTTCAAGCCCCGTGTTAGGCTCTGAGCTGATAGCTCAGAGCCTGGAGTCTGCTTTGGATTCTGTCTCCCTCTCTCTCTGCCTCTCCCTCACTCATGCTCTGTCTATGTATCTCTGTTTCACTGTCTCTTTCTCAAAACTGAATAAATGTTTAAAAAATTAAAAGAAAAAGTCCTCACTCATCCATAGAACCCTTAAGAGGCTAATCTCAGGACAGAACATGCTCCTAGGGTCATTTCAACATGACACACACACAAGAAGCACTACTGAGCACCTACTGTCTGTCAGCCGGTGTGCCAGAAGCTTCCAGAGCACACCCCTTCTCCCTTCCCACGAGCTGCTGGTTCTGCCTCCCTCCCACCACTTTCCCCACCCAACTACCAGCACACACGCCATCTCTAAGAGTTCCCTTTTCACACCCCCCCCCCACTTCTTGTGATTTCTACCAACAATTTTTGTTTTAAGGAATGTTTGCCAATAACGCTACAGAAAAACACTGAGGGGACAAAGTCCCTTCAGAAAGAAGTCCCAGCAAACCTTATAGAGTTCTCCTAATACACATGAGTCCCGATGTCCCCCAAAGACAAACAGGGGTAGGTCCACTTCCCCACACGGCCACAGGACCCCTGTCCCAGAGCAGCTGGGTTGGGCGAGGCCCACATACCTTAGATAGGCCCCTCCCCCATCTTTTTCCAGAACCTGTTTCCTGGTCTTCACTCTAACCTCCTAGGTCCTTTAACTGAGGGAGACCCTTCCCTGTGTGCCTCCACGAAGGTCCACCAGGCACTGGCTGTGGAAACCTCCCCTGGCTCCCCTTGGGGCTCTGTAGCTCTGGGAGGCAAGAAAAGTCCAGAAGCAGACCCTGGTTTAGAAGGGAAGGGACAGCCGTGCGCCACAGAGTGTCCGGTGGCGCCTGTGTGTTGTAATTATCTAACCAGTCCCCTGTGGGTGCACATTTTACCATAATGCTAGTGCGGCAAAAACTGTGTGTCCCTGTCATGGTGCGCGTGTCCGGGTCCATGTATGCCGAGAGCGATCACCAAGTTGCTGTCTAGAGACATGCGCCAATTTCCATTTTTACATTGATCATAATTTTGTGTCCTGTCCCCTCTGGCGAGAGGGGTGTGTGGGGTGGGGGTACCCACGTACCCATCACCCTCGCCTTTCCGAGTGTGTGCACCAGGGGGACCTGCAGGCGAGCGGCCTCACGGATGATGTGCCTTGCGCTGTGCCCATGCGGGGACAAATCAGAGGCCCTGCCCTGGGGGAGCACACCTTCTGGTGAAGGACACAAACAAGCAAGTACTGTGTCAGGGGTGAGCTATGCTGCAGCAAGAAGGAAGCCAGGAGGTGAGCCGGGCTGCCGGCTTCACACAGGCTGGTCCAGGGAGACCTGGCTGGTGGGGTGACATTGCGGCAGAGTCCTCAACAAGGCAAGAGAGTGAGGACCCCAGCTTCGTGGTGGCTGAGAATCCCGGTGACGGGAGCATAAAGGGCTGGAGTCAGAACCGTGTCCATGACTAGAACGCGCCCACCGGTGGCCCAACGCCTGTCACTTTGTGCTGCCCGCACCCATTTCCTCCCCTGGACTGTCACTTGCTCTCCGCCTGCTTCTCATTTGAGCAGGTCAAGGCCTACCTCTGTCCGTTCATCCTGAAGTGATCTCGGTGTGTTGGCCGTAAGCCCAGTTCTGATAGATGTGAAGGGGAAGGAGGCCTGGTCTCTCTGGCATTGACCTGGGCCTGGGCCTCCTAAATCGGCCTCCTGCGGCGAATGCCGGCAGCTCTTGCTGGGAGGGCCCCCGGGCTGGGTGGGTGGACACGACATGACAGGGAAAGGAGAGAGACAAGGGGGATGTGCAGAGTTTGGATTTCAAGCTAGCAGTAGGAATTGTCCCCTGTGGCTTCCCCTGCAATTGAACATGTCGCACCCAGGTCAGGAACTTGGACTTCAGTTCTTGTTCAGGGGACAAGGATACTCTCCCTACAAATGCCTCCCTCTCATGCTCTCCCCACCTTCCACCCTTCCTTTAAAACAAAAACAGGGGTGTCTGGGTGGCTCAGTCTGACTGTTGATTTTAGCTCAGATCATAATTTCACAGTTCATGAGTTCGAGCCCCAGACGGGGCTCTGCGCTGAAGGTACAGAACTTGCTTGGGATTCTCTTTCTCCCTCTCTCTCTCTGCCCCTCCTGGGTACTCTGTCTCTCAAAATGAATGAATAAGCTTAAAACAAAAAACAATGGGGACGCCTGAGTGGCTCAATCGGTTAAGCGGCCGACTTCAACTCAGGTCATGATCTCACAGTCCGTGGGTTCGAGCCCCGTGTCAGGCTCTGAGCTGTAAGCACAGCTTACAGCCTGCTTCAGATTCTGTGTCTCACTCTCTCTCTGCCCCTCCCTTGCTCGCTCTCTCTCTCTCTCTCAAAATAAAATAAAGACACTAAAAAAATTTTTTTAACAAAAAACAATGCATGAATCATATCGCCCAACATGTAGTAAATCCTTCCTGTTGCCAGGATCTAGGCTTGGCGTTAAAGGTGGCAAAGATGAGCACAACACTGCCCCAGCCTTCGGGAAGCCTGTTCACTTGTGCGGAGTGCCAAGCGGTTGGGGAAGTCAGGGAGTGAGAAGCAGGCGGGGTCACCAGGGGCTGTGGTGACCCAGAACTCTCCAAGGAAAACTGGGAAGCGCTGTGGGCCCTGAAGAGTGGGTGCGGATGGAGAGTTCCAGGCGAGGGAAGCATCCTCCACGGTGAATCATCTAAATGCAGGGTCATCCTTGCATGTGGGGACCGATGTGGAGGAACGGAGTGGGGATTGACGCAGGGGCTTCTGAGAAGGAACGCTAGCCAGTCAAAGGGACCGTGGAAGATGTGGTCAGCGGGGTTTGTGGAGAACAAGACTGTAGAGCATCTCTGAAGTTGTGCCAGGAGAAAGTTTCTACTGGGACGTGAGGGGGGAAAAAATGAACTTTAGAAAAAAGCAGAAAACAACAAATGTTGGTGAGGATGTGGAAAAATCAGAACCTTCAGACATCACTAGAGGGAATGTCAAACGGTACAGCCACTGTGCAGCTGGTCGGGTCCCCCCAAAAGCTAAACATGGGGTTTCCACATGACCCACCAGTTCCACTCTGAGGCCAGTACCCAAGAGAATTAAAAATACATGTCCACACAGAAACTGGCACATGAATGATGCTGGCAGCGTTATTCATGATGGCCAAAAACTGGAAACAGCCTGTTTCTATCAGCTGATGAATGTATAAACAGAATGTGGTCTGTCCGTACAATGGAATATTATTTAGCCGTAAAAAAAGAATGAAGAAGGGGCACCTGGGTGGCTCAGTCAGTTAAGCGGTCGACTTCGGCTCAGGTCATGATCTCACAGTTCATGAGTTCGAGCCCACATCAGGCTCTGTGCTGACTGCTCGGAACCTGGAGCCTGCTTCAGATTCTGTATCTCCCTCTCTGTCTGCTGCTCCCCCACTCATGCTCTGTTTCTGTCTCAATAATAAATAAACATTTTTTTTAATTTTTAAAAGAAAGAATGAAGAACTAGTATATTCTACTACATGGATGATCTTATAAGAAGTTATGTTAAGTGGAAAAAGCCAGTCACAAAAGACCACATATTGTATGGTACCATTTACATGAAATGCCCAGAATAGACAAATCCACAGAGACATGGACCGGGAGATGAGGGTTACCAGGGGCTGTGGGAAAAAGGGACTAACTGCTAATAGATGCACATTTCTTTTGGGGGGAGGGGGTGGTGAAAATGTTCTGGGTAATGCTGATGGCTGCATAACCTTATAAATATTCTGAAAGTCACCAAAGTATATGCTTAAAAGTGGCAAATCTGGTATTATGTGAATTCTAGCTCAGTTGAGAGAGAGAGAGAGAGAGAGAGATGAGGCAGAGGGAAGCCTGGACAGAGGCGTGGCCAGCCCCAACACCGAGCAGCCTGGCCAAGGCCTTGGTCAGGAAGTGGCTCCAGCCTCTGGGTAAGTCAGCACAGCTGTGGTTTTGCAGAAGAGCACTTTGATTTCTGGAAGCTCTCCTCTAGTCAGGGCCCAGGAGTGCCTGGGACCATGGCTGAGCCTCCCTCGCCCATCAGGAAGTCTTTACCCTAATTGCATTTCTCCGAGGATTTTCGCCGTCCGGTTGTTACGGCTGATGATCCCAACATGTTTGCCGCCGCCTTCGGACCCACCTGCCGCCTCGCTCTGCCGTGGTGTCTAATCGTAGCCTTCAGACTTGGCCTGGGCGCCCAGGCTCCATGACCACCATGGTCCTCCAACTGCTCTCAAATCCTGCCAGAGAAATCACCGTGTCCCTGCTGCCCTCTGACCTTCATGGGCACTCCGCCCTCCCCTTAGACATGTCTGTTCCAGGCTGCATCAAGGCTGAGGGAGCCCCAGGCCACCCCTGAGTGGCGTTCTCTGCCTCTCTCCTCTACAGCTCCTGCAATCTCAGGACGTGAAGGAAGACGCCGTCCTGTGCTGCTCGATGGAGGTAAGCCTCTCCCGGGCCCGGGGGCCCCTCACGCCTTCCCGCTGGGGCTGTGTGAGGGGCACTGGACGGACGCACAAGTGCCCGGCAAAGGTGTGTAGACAGGGCTGGTGGGGAATGGCTTCCTGAGCTGACATGGACTCCTGCATCCAGAATCATCAACCCCAAACCAGAGTAAATGTTGCTACAGTGACCAGCCGGCCACTAGCTGGAGGGAGAGAGGGCTGGCTCTCTAGAGAGAAGGAGCAGATGCTGGCATTGTCCACTGTGCTTCTGTCCCCACCTTCTCCTTGCACCACACAAATGACTTGAGCAATTCCAAACGAGGGGACCCCCGCCCCGCCCCCAAGAGTCTCCTTTGGCTTCGGCGGTGCGGGGTTTTGGGAAGGTGCCTGAGGTTTGAACCACCCTCATGTTGGCAAACATCCTCTTCAAAGTACCCTCTTGGAAAGCGCCACTCCTGTTCCCCAAAATGAGGCCACTACTCATTGAAACTCTTTTCCTGGGATCTCCCTCGGGGGCAAACGTAACTCTGGGAAATTAGCCCAGTCGTTTAGAGTGGGGTACAGTGAGGACTGGCACGTCCAGCGGAGCGCCCAGGGCATGTCAGGGCTGTGTGAGCATGCCTCCCGGGTGGCTTCTGCCCAGCCCCAAGGCCACTCCCAAGGATCTCAGAGGCCAGAAGTGCTGCGATTCTGGACAACAGCCCCAGGTCTGCGTGATGGTCACTGTCCGTTCGTGGGGCTCCGAATGGGTACCTGACATGGGACTCGGCGATGGGGAGGAAGGGGAGAAGAGAGCAGAGTCCCTGCTCTCGGACAGCTTCCTGTCTGGCTGGGAATAGATCACACATACACACAGACACACACATACACACACACACACGCGCGCGCGTGCACTGGATGGGGCCGTGTAGATAATAAATATGGGCACAGAGCATGCATCCCTGAGGAGTCAAAGGAGAGAGATCCGGGTGCGTTAGGGAGGTCAGTGAAGACTATGAAGAAGGCAGAGTCTCGGAAACTGGGCAGGTTGAGGGTAGGACGGGGCAGCGATGGAGACTGAGGTTTCACGGTAAGGCCCTACTGGGGGCTTTGCAACATCATCGGGGCAGGCCCTCTGGCCGGCTTTCTGCCCCAGTTCGTGTTTCTCTCCTGCACTTCATGTCACAAGTGTGGGCAGAGGTCAGTGCTGGGGAGGGGAGGGGGGTTTGGGGGCAGGAGAGAAGGAAGGAGAGAAATAGGAGACCTCACCCCTGCTCTCGGGTTCCACACAGAGACATGCAGGTAATAATAACTAAGCTCGTTTCTAGACAGACATCCTCACAGGTGAAAATTAACACACTGCAACCTGATCAGCTTTGAAGGGAGCAGGTCAACTGTTGAGGGTGTGGCAGCAGTCAGGGAAGGCTTCCCATAGGAGGGAAAGCTCTAGGGTGAAAGACAGAAGTGGCATGGTCCTGATAAGGGCTCTTTTTAGCCCCGGGCAGCAGGCAATAATCTAATCCCTCTTATTCCTGTGGCAGATTGGTCATTAAATGTGGGCTTTCACAGCTGACTGTCTCTGCCCTCCTAACTCCCCGTGGCACAGACACCTGCACCTTCCAGAGAAACAATCCAGCGATTTCCCGTCCATGTCCCCAACCCTTCTAACCAAGGTGGGTCAGGGGTCCATTCCAGAGCCTGAGTCCTGTCCTAACCCCCGACTTCTCTGCCCACAGCTGCAGAGCACAGGCCGGCTGCTGGAGGAACAGCTGCCCGAGATGATGACCGAGCTCCTGGCCAGTGCCCGCGACAAGATGCTGTGCCCCTCAGAGTCCATGCTGACCCGGTCGCTGCTTCTGGAGGTCATCGAGCTCCATGCCAACAGCTGGAACCCTCTGACGCCCCCCATCACGCAGTACTACAACAGAACCATCCAGAAACTGACAGCCTGACAGCCAGGGGGCCTGGCGGGCGGCCCGCGGGCAGCTGGGGCCCTGGTACACAGGGCCAGATGGACAGGCGGGAGGACAGGGGTGGCCCTGGCGGGAGAAAGAAATGGGGAGGAAAGCAGGCAGAGCCTGCGGCCAGTCTGGAGCCAGACCGGGAAGGAGGAGCGCCCCTCATCTGAGCCCCCCCAGCCCCAAGCATGCGGCAGTTCACACCAATAAGGGAAGCATGTTTCTTTCTCATGGTGGCCCCCGGTTGCCCCTCCCCGCTCCGCTCCTCCCCGCCCCCTCCCATCAAACGCGTCCCCCCGCAGGGCTTTGTGCGAGGGGTTTCATCTCTGTGACTCCTCCAGCAGCTCGGCACGCCGGGGTACCGCTTGGGTCAGAAAGGACCTCAGAAGGCTGAAAAAGTGGGTCGGAGACGGGCTTGCATTGTTCCTGCTGTCAGCCGCAGTCGCCAACTGGCAGCAGGCGACAGAGAGCAGATGTCCGGGAGGACAAAGGCGGGCAGGGTCCCCACCAGCCGCCCGTAATTGACGGCCTTTGTCCGCCACGGTCGCGCTGGGGGACGGAGCTTCTCCTGCAACCTTCACGCTGAACCCTCCCCACTTCCAGGTCCTCCTCCTTTTGGCCCCCCAAGCCTCAGGGGTTTAGGGGGGTGAGGAGAGAGGGGGAGCCGGAGTTGGCGATTCTACTTGGACTCTTATGTTTTATTGTTTTATTTTCTAAAGTCAGCTGCTTTGAAGTCTCCTGTCTCAATGAAAAGAGTCCGAGATGCGATCACACAGCACCACCAGGACCCCTTGATTAGTGCTGAAGATCAAACCCAGCCCCCTCTGGAAAGATTCTAGCCACAGACAGCTTGCCAGTAGCCAATTAGGGTAATTGGAAACTTCTGCCCCCAGCAGGGGTCCTGCTGGAACCCTGTGTCCTCAGGCCTTGGCTTCCAGTACCTCTGTTCTCTTGCTCTAGCTGGGCTCTGTCAAAGGACGATACTGTCGAAGGCCCCCCGGGAGTGCGTCTCCTGACCCAGGGGCCTGGTGGTGAATGGGGCACAGAAGGAGGCTGGCAAATTAAAACCAAAATGCTAGGTGATGTTGCCTGTGCCACACACAGGTCTTGTCCCAAGCTTAGTGGGGGGGGGGGGGGATGTGGCCCTTGGGTACTGCCTGGCTCTCTGGGGCTCGGAGTCTAGCTACGTGGGCTGTGCCACTGCCCTGGCCTCATCACAGGCAGGATCCGGAAGCCCAGGCCCCTCCACAGC
>NC_043713.1:24607674-24615406 GCF_006229205.1 Suricata suricatta | reverse complement strand
AGTCTAGCTACGTGGGCTGTGCCACTGCCCTGGCCTCATCACAGGCAGGATCCGGAAGCCCAGGCCCCTCCACAGCCAAGGTCTGTGCTCCGGGAGGGCCCCGGGCACTGAGCTGTGGGGGATGGTGCATTCATGGAGTCTTGAGCATAACAGTCGGGTGACTAGGTAAGGTCGCCAGACAGATCTTTCCAGGCTGGGGACTTTCCAGGCTGGGGACAAGGCTGGGGTTTCTTGGAAAGGCCAGGTCCTAGGAAGAGCCCCTTCCCTGTTGGAGGAAGATGCAGGTGGGGCTCTAGGAGATTGACTTCCGGTTGTCACAGCAGCTGCACAGCCCCATCTCTGGGGTCTGGAACCCCTACTTTGATAAGCCCCCATAAAATGAACTTTAGAGCCCAGCAGTTCCCTTTATCAAGGCCGGTCACTTCCTGTGTTACGAGAGGGCCCTGGCTGCCTGGTTTGCTCAGGCCGGCCAGGGCATGGGGGCTGTAGGCTCCCCTTTGTGGTCTCCGAGTCCGGGAGAGCAGGCGGGAGTTGGGGGCCAGGGAGCAGGGCCCCCAGTGTGCCCTGGTGTTCCCCACCAGCTGCAGCCTGACATTCAGCCCCGGGATGGGAGCCTGTGCGGGTCTGAAAGAAGAGCGTGTTGCAGACACATGTGGGGGCACAGGTTTACCTCGAAGGGGTCAGTAGCCTCTGCCAAGCCCGTGCTGCCCGTGCTGCCCCTGCACCCTGGCCTTTGCCTCCTCCGCTCTTCAAGCTTTTCTTTATTGCCCTTCCTCCTCAGTGGTCTCCTTCAGCCCAACCTGGGGCACCAGGGGCCCCATGGGAGGCCCTGAGGGAAGAGCTAGACTGAAGTGAGGGGGCTCAGAGAGAGCACCGGGGCATTCGTGGGCTCGAGGACTCAGGGGACCCCAGCAGGGCGCACAACCGCTCCCCAGAAGACCTCAGAGAGCCGTGTCTGGGCTGAAATGGGCTTCACACCCTGGAGTACAGGGTGTGTGTGCCTGTGTGTGTGTATGTTGGTGAGCGCATCTGCTGAGAACAAAACGAGGCCCCAGAGAAAGGGAGTGGCCCAGGGGAATGGGGTCTCCTGCCCCTTCCATGGGTCCCCAGACACTGTGCACGCAAGGGCTGATGTCCCCCAGAAAGCCGAGAGGAGTGGCATGGCGGGCGCCACGGCCCCAACGCCTCTTCCTCCTAACGGCCTCCCTGGTGGTCTTGCCACAGGGCCGCCCCTCCTTGACTGTTAGGACCAGAGTATGAAGTAAGATATAAATATGTATACATATATAAATATATTTTTAATTACGTGTTGTGTCCCGGTGGCTCCAGACGTACAGTTTGCCTAGTTTATCCCATTGCTTGAAAAGTGCTTCCTGGCCAATCCAAATAACAATTTAAGCTGTTTTTCTAAATGCAGGTTGCTGCTACTCTTGGAGACATGGAAGGAAAACGTTTAAAAAAAAACAACAACTTTTTTTTTAAAGGAAATAAGAGTAAAACGTAAAATCTGTGACTCTGAGGCAGTTTCCTGTGGGAGACGACTCAGACAGGAGCCAGGGGCAGAAGTGGGTTCCCCACAGACCCCTAGCCTCTCCCTAGCGCCCGCCCCCCACTTCTGCTGAGTGAGGAAGGCCATATCCAAGTTGACCTCTGAATGTATTTGATGGGAGGCAAAACTGGGTATTGCATTTCTAAGGCTCACGTTGTTTTCCCTACTCGCCCGCGGCTTTCTTGGCTCAGCGAAGAGGCAGAGTCCGGCCATCTGATGTTGATCCTGTCTCGGTCTGTCCCCCCCCTGCCAGTCAAGACCAGATAGCCATTGTTTTCCTTTCGGGCGGCCAGCCTGCTCTCCACGGCCCTGCTCCCCTTGGCCTTGTGGCTTTGCCTAGGCGCTGGGACCGCAGCCCCAAGAAGGCTCCTAACCTCCCCTGGATAAGGTGGGAGCCCCACCCCACTCCATGGGGAATGCGCACCCCACACCCAGTCCGTCTGTTCGTCCTTCCTTAACCAGTCTGTAAACCTTTAAGGTTTAGGGATCGCCCTGTCCATCCATGTAAATGTAAATGTTGGCCGAGTCGGTATTTATTCTAATTTTTATTTTATTTTATTTTCTCTGAGGGATGGGGAGGGAGGGTGTGGGAAATGTACCCCTGATTGCGCCCTGGGCAGCTGCAGGGGCGGGGACCCAGACAGCCGGGCTGCCCCAGACGCCACGTTCCAGTCGCTTATCTGGCATCAGAAGCCGGCCAGTGAGCCTGGTATGACAGACTCAGAGCCTGCCCATGGGGTTCTGTCCCTCAGCTGCTGGCGCTCTGATGGGACTTCTGCCTGGGCCTTTAAGGGGGCAGATCAGAGAGTAGACAGCTCTCCTCTGCTCGGGACACTGGCGTCGAAGGGCTGCCCACCTCGCCTGAGCCAGCTGGGAGCCTGGCGAGGGGACCTACCTCCCGGGAGCAGGGGCCTGGGGCTGCCCGCCAAAGCTGCAGTAGAACCCTGCCCACGCGCCCACTTTCCCTCCCTCAGTATGTCCTGCTTTCCAGCTGAACCCAAACTACAAGTGGGTTTAAAAAATAAATACCAAAAGCCAAAAATGCCCTGAATCCGTGTTCTCTGTGTGTTCGGCAAAGGAAAGTTTTCCCAGAGGCCTCTGTGGCCTCCCCCGGTCCTGCAGGGACTTCCCATGAGCCCCTGTCCAGGCAATGAGCTGCTGAGGAGATTTCCTACAGTTTGGCCATCTTGGAGAGCTGGCGCATGGTCTGGGGCTGTGAAGGAGCGGTCCGGAGAATGTGGGCAGAGGACACTTGGGGCCCCCCAGGCCCCAAACTGGGAACCGTGCCTATCCAAGGTCACAGGATGAGGCTGGTCCTGCAGAAAATAGCTTTCACACTAAAGATTTGGTCTGTTAAGTGTCTGACCACCTCACCCCCAAACCTACTCCTTCCTTAGAAAGAACACTGGAGCATTTGACTTATTTTAGAAAGACTGACACTTGGGCCCAGAAGCTTCCAAAAGTCAGCGGCAAGTGGCTGTCCAGCCCCAGTGGGTCAAACTAGTCTTTCATCAAAGGGGCCCAAGGGGGCCCAGTGATTTATTTTGCTGTGATGACATGTCTCTTGTTTTGCACAATCCTTCTGATGGCAGGACACTGGGGACACTGCCTCCTGGTAACAGATCCCCCTCGGGAGTTGTCTCTGGCTGGAACTTGCCAGCCTTTCACCTCCTCAGGGCAGCGACAAGAGCGTCCACCCCCTTTCTGTGTCTCTGGCCTGGTCAAGATGGCAGCCGGCCCAGCCCAGAAGCCTGGTGAGGGCTTGTTGAGATCGGTCACTGACTACAGGACACTGTGCAGAGACGGCCAGAGGTGCACAGCTCGGTAGAGGGAAATGACATTTTGATTAAACATTTGAGATCTTTGTCAAACCAAAGTTTTAACAAAATGCAAAAGTGTAGAAGCAAAAAACAGAGATCAAAGCGAAAGGGGTTTGGAGGTGGGAGAGAGGTGGGGGAAAGCTTACCAAACACTATTCACATAAAGGCAGGGGGGATTTTCCTGGGTGACTTAATCCTGGTTCCAGAAGCTTCTCAGTTATTGAAAACTATGAAATGCATCATCTAAGTGAGAGATGGTTCAATCCTGCATTTCACCACCATCTCTGCTAATAGGTGCTGTGTCCTCCTCAGGGCAGGTTACATTTGTACTGGGGTCTGTGGGAGGGAGGGAGTGTGAGAGAAGACAGTTGGGGTTGAATACGCCAGGACACATGCACACGCACGCGCAGGCACACACACGTGCGACTGGGAAGGGCCTTTTACCTGCCAAGGTAAAGGGCAAGAGAAGAAGAGATTGAGAGGGAAGAGGCAGCCAAGCCTTAATATTAACGTTCTGTCTTCCCCGCAGCTCCCAGGGGCTTCGGAGACTTCCAATCGATGTCTCCGGTGGTTCAATAAAGTAGGTGGGTATTTTTGATCCCCATTTTACGGATGAGAAAGCGAAGGCTCAGAGAGGTGACATGACTGACCGAAAGCCAAGGGCCAGTCAGTGGGAGAGCCAGGGACAGAGCGAGAGCCCTTTTCCTTACCCCAGAAGGCAGGCGTGTCCTCAACAGCCTCCCCGCACTGACCGCTGCAGAGCGCGGCCCCAGGGCGCCTCCTGTAACACCAGTCAGACAGAAAGAGTGGCCAGCTGCCCGCTGGGACCACATGGGCAGCCGACACAGTCTTGCCTCTGCGTCAGTGGAAAGTAGGCACATGATGAAATACCTCAAATCAAGGGATTGGGGTGGGGTGGGGAGACAGAGCCATGTGGCAAAGTTCGGTGCTATTATGTAAAAGTATCCACTGAAATATGTGCAAACTGTCCCCTTGGACTAACAACACACCAGTGGCTCTCAAGATGGGTGGGAGGTGAGGGACACCTTCTTAGGGACGCTTACAAGGCGTGGAATCAATGACCAAATTGCCTGGGAACTTCTCAAACTACACTGAAAGAGAACAGTCATATGCGGGAACACTTTCAGACTCGTAGCCTTGGGGAGCCCCTCTTCTTACGTACACATATGCTCTATGCTGCGTGGGAGGAAAGGTCCTAAAGGCTGCCACCCATGACTCCAGGAATGGGCCACCAAGGTGACCCTGAGGAGCTGTCACAGGCCTGCAGAACGAATGTCCAGAAACAGCAGGCGAGGATGCTTCGCTCCTCCCCTCCCTCCGCCTTACAGGCACCACCCGCTTCTCGGAAGTCTGCCTGGACCACTGCGCTTCAGGAAGGACCTGTCTTAGTACCGGATTTCCTTGAACCCAAAGAGATCTGAAGAGGATCTCCGCGTTAATGAAAACAAGCAAAAAGTGGAAATGGCATTCAGTGTTGAGCCAGCGGCGAGAGTGGGGCTGCCCAGTTCCTCCTTCTCGAGACACATTCAACATCTCACCATCAACCGCCAGAGCTTTGAACAGTGTCTGTGAGCATCTGGATTCATTTTACGCATCCCTTAACAAGATGCGTCCTAAGCTATCTGAAAAGCTTATGGGGGGGGGGGTGGTCTAGGAAGGCTCAAAAATTTTCCATATAAATGAATGCCAATTGCTTCTCCACTTTATGCCAGACCAGCTAATACAAGCTTTTGTAGGAATGGTCTTTCTTTTTTTTTAATTTTTTTAATGTTTATTTATTTTTGAGAGAGACAGAGCATGAGTGGGGGAGGGGCAGAGAGAGAGGGAGACACAGAATCCCGAAGCAGGCTCCAGGCTCTGAGCTGTCAGCACAGAGCCTGACTCGGGGCTCGAACTCACAAACTGAGAGATTAGATGGTCAACCAACTGAGCCACCCAGGCGCCCTGGAAGGGTCTACTTTCGAATAGCAAGGCAAGCCTGTATTGGACTTGCCGCCCTCACTGAAATGAGGCTGTCTGGCAGGTTCTGGGGCCAGGGCTCCGTAAGTAGCTTGAGTGTAGAGCGGAGCATACACCACAGACCCAGGGCAGTGTTAGGACTTCTGTGGGTCCCGGGCACTTAGGCCTTCATGGGCCCTCCCCGCCTAAAATAAAATAAACATGTATTTGATGGCTACATGGGTATGAACATGGGGATTTATAAAAACTTTCTTTTTCAACCTAGAAGTTTATGTCTGAATTCTGATTTTAAAAGAAATGAAAGTATTTTGTGGGCCCTTAAAGAATCAGGTGCCCTAGTATCGGCCCTGGGAGGAATCATCCCTGAGGGAGGACTCTCACCTTTCCCTACTACCCAGGGAAGCAGTCTTCCAAGCCAGCAGTTGGTCCGTTCCTGGAGTGGATGCACTGGTGGTGCCTCTTCTGCCCCAGACTGGCTGCCGGGCAGAGAGCCCAGAGCGCATCATGAACAACTGTGTGCATCTGACCCAGGAGACTGGCCCAGAGAATCCAAGAGTCACCTAGCACTTGTCCCCGTCCACAGCACTGTCCCACACATACCCTCATAGGGGCTCACCAGAGCCCTGAGTAGGAAATAAAGTTTTTCTATTCATTTTACATCTGGGGAAGCCGAGGCCTAGAGAACCATTATGACTGAATGGTTCTTCTTGTTTTCAAATACATATTCTTGTCTGATCCTCCTAAGAGCCCTACCAAATGACATTTTGGACTCCATTTTTTTAAGTGTTTATTTATTTGGGGCTCCTGGGTGGCTCAGTCTGAGCAGGTGACTTCAGCTCAGATCACGATCTCATGGTTCGTGAGTTCAAGACCCACATCAAGGCTCTGTGCTGACGGCTCCAAGCCTCGAGGCTGCTTTGGATTCTGTGTCTCCCTCTCTCTCTGCCCCTCCTCCGCTCACAAACTATCTCTCTCTCTCAAAAACAAATATATATTTTTTTTAATGCAAGGTAGGGGAGGGTCAGAGAGAGAGAATCTCAAGCAGGCTCCGTGCTGTCAGCATAGAGCCCAACGTGGAGCTCAATCTCAGGAACCACGAGATCACGACCTGAGCCGAAATCTAGAGTCGGCTGCTTAACTGATTGAGCCGCCACTCAGGTGCCCTTCTGACTCCATTTTAAAGATAGGAGAAACAGGCTGAGCAAAGCAGAATGACAAAGTCTTGTCATGTGACCGGTAGGCACAGAAGTCATGCCTGGCACTGCTGTCTTCCTCATCCTGAGAACCATCTGCTGGGCACGTATGGGGACCAGGCTGAGGATCCAGGATCCTGGCCAGCTTGGTGCCCGAGTCCCCTCGCTCTGCTGTGTCTCCCAGCCCAGATGGACACACCAGCTCCCAGCGACGAGGAGGGGCTCAGGCCAGGGCTCTTGGGCCTGGTGGTGACCGGGCAGGACACAGAGGAGCACAGCCCCCCCAGCTAGACAAATGCGTGGGAGAGGTTCACGGCCTGGCATGGAATTGATACCCTTCCCTCCTGACCAGGTTGAGAATTGGGATTCTGCCTTGGGCTTGGCTCAGAGGAAAAGGGGAAGTTCGGGGGCTGAACAGGGACAGTAACTCCCGAAGCAGGTCAGGAGGAGAGGGGAGGGTGCTCAGGGTCTGTGTCCATGAACTACTGCCATTCAACACCGTGTAACTGATTATTACACGCTTGAAAGCTAAAAGCACAGCACAGATGTTCACTGCTCTCCTTCTTGGCTCTGCAGATGGGCTGGGGTTTGGTTGATCTTGGCTGGCTGGCCGGGGGCTCAAGCCCAGTCTCTGGACCATGGACAGTGGTTGGAGATACAGTCATGCACCTTCCCTTAGTGCTGCTTCTTCCAAGAAGTTCTCCCTTACTGACTCTCCCCCACCGGGGTCCCATAGCTTCTGGGGACACCCCTATGATGGCCCTGCTCACTGCGTGTGACCATTGGCATGTAGATGGCTGATGCACATGGACCATGAGCTTGACCTCATCCCCTGTGTGTCTACCTCCAGCACCAAGCCCAGGGTCTGGCCCAAGCAAGTGCCAAGCAAGCATGTGGGGGACAAGTGGGTGAACAGTGACAGTGAGGTCCAAGTAACAAGTGACAGAGGGGCTTGGGCAGGAAAGAGCTGAGCTACCAGAGCAAAAGAGGGGACAGGGGACCCCACATGGGACAGGGACTTCCAGTGGGGAGGACTGGGGGTGGCCCTGGGCTCCTGAGGTCTAACAGTCCAGAGAGGCCAGGGGTGGGGACTCTCCTGTGTGGCCAGAGCCAAGGCAAGTAGAGACAGGGCCTCTGTGTGAAGGAGGAGATGGCCTTCCTCCCTGAGGGGCCCCGGGCCCGGCCAGGAC
>NC_043713.1:24600178-24607574 GCF_006229205.1 Suricata suricatta | reverse complement strand
GACAGGGGACCCCACATGGGACAGGGACTTCCAGTGGGGAGGACTGGGGGTGGCCCTGGGCTCCTGAGGTCTAACAGTCCAGAGAGGCCAGGGGTGGGGACTCTCCTGTGTGGCCAGAGCCAAGGCAAGTAGAGACAGGGCCTCTGTGTGAAGGAGGAGATGGCCTTCCTCCCTGAGGGGCCCCGGGCCCGGCCAGGACTCGTCAGCCGCCAGAGGTGCCCTCAGCTGGGCCCTTGGGTAGGACACAACCCGTGCACTGCGTGTGGGAGTTTCTGGAGCGTGCGGATGTGTGTCTGCATGGTGGGGGGGGCACACGTGGGGCGGGTGTGTGTGTGGTATGTGTTCGTGATCTGTGTGTTTGTGCCAGAGATTCTGAATCCCCCGGCTGGTTGGCCTCTGAGCGATGAGGGGTGGGAAGCAGAAGCATGAGGGTCCCAGGTCCCAGAACTAGGAATGCGGTGTCTTTCTGAGGACGTGACATGGTTTCCTGCCACCTGGGAACAGGGCTGATGCGAGGCCCGCCATATACCATGAACCAGTGACGGTCCCCAGCCGGGCAGGCCGCACGCTGCCTTCTGCTCCCGCAAGGCCTTTCTTCTTCAGACGACTGGTTAGGCAGTGAGGGCAAAGGTGTGGACAGACTGGAAAGAGGAAGCTGGGAAGGCAAACATCCCCAGGGGATGGAGGTGCCCAGTCACAGAAGCCCGGGCTCAGGCCGAGACCCAGGAGGGCCTCTGGCCACGACCAAAGGACGCACAGTCATTGCAGGTTCCCAGGACCCCCAAGGGAAGCCTCGGCTGCCATTCCAGAAAGCTCTGCGGTCCCGACCAGTGAGACCCAGTCACCGGGCAGTGGGCTTCCTCCCACAAGTCCTGCTCCCCCCACCCCCGCCCCACCCCCTCTTGGCCAGTCAGCTGCTAGGGTGCAAATATCCAGGGAAACCGCAGTCTCACGAGGACTCTGCCGGTCGTGTGTCTTCACCTGTCCCAGTGATGCTAAGGACTGGGCCACAGGGACAGGGAAGCTGCTTCTGTTTCTGACCCTAGCACGGCTCCTGGTGTCTGTCCGGCTCTCGATGCCTGACGTGATCAGGGTCCCTCCCTGACCCTTGTTGGGGAGAAGACGTCCTCAGAAGAGCTGTGCTGAAACCGGAATCGGGTGCGGAGGTGACAGACGGCTTGCTCGCCTTTCCCTGGTGAAGCTGCACCAGGAACAGCGGGCTCCCCTCTGGGAACTCAAGTTCATTAGGGATGGGGGGCTGGACACTGAGAGGGGACAGCAGACACCTGGCCCCAGCTCACACCACTAGGAAGAGGAAGGGCCACATTCCAATAGGGTCCCCTCTGGCTCCAAGCCCTTGTGGTGACTCCAAACCCCAAACCTCAGTGTCCCACACACAGACATAAATCAGAGAAGTCACTCAGAACTGTAGTCTCTTCTAATACCGTCGGCCAGGGTAAGTGTAGTGAGGCTGACAAGTCAGTGTCTCTGATCCTTAGTTTCGTCTACTGAAATGGGAATACTATTATGTACCTCCCCATCTTCATGGGAGGTTTGGGTAAATAGTGCGTGTCCTCCGAGCCCCTCACAATGACAGCCCTCTTCCCTCTCCACCACCAGGCTCTCCTACCTCACTGTCTGTGTGTGGCTTTTATTCTTTCAGATAATGGATGTGCATGAAAGCAAGTCCACTCTCCCACTGGGATCTGCCAGCATTGGGGTGGGGGTGGGGTTTGGGTGAAATCTTTTTTTTTTATGTTTATTTGTTTATGAGAGAGGGAGAGACAGAGCACAAGCGGGAGAGGGGCAGAGAGAGAGACACACAGAGTCAGAAGCAGGCTCCAGGCTCTGAGCTGTCAGCACAGAGCCTGACACAGGGCTCAAACCACGAACCATGAGATCATGACCAGAGTTGAAGTCAGACACTCAACCAGCTGAGCCACCCAGGCGCCCCTGGTTTGGGTGAAATCTGAGTACTTTTGAAATCAGGACTTAGAGTATTGGCTTCACCACCCCCACAGAGTCACTGACAGGTGAGCAGAGGTGTCACCCACACAGAATTTCCCCAGGCATCCATGAGCTGACCCTGAACGCCTGCTAGGTGCAAAGCAGAGAATGAGGTGTTTGCTCCTGGATAAGGTCCCATCCCCACAACCCTACTCTGCACCCTGTGTGGGCAATCTAGACACACACTTAGAACAACCCTCTTCTGTGCACCCCTGTGTGCCAGGCCTGTGCTGGGGATGAGGACACGTTGGGGACCAGGCCTCGGAGGCCGGCTAGCAGAGGAAGTGGGCGTGTCAAGGAGGGACTGTGAGGTGCGTGCTCTGGCGATGAAGTCATTAATCCCTGAGCAGTGAGGGGCCCACATCAGATGGGGGCTGATCCAGCACAAGGGGTCAGCCTCAGGGCGGGCTCACCGTGTGTCAGCAAGCGCCAGGTGGGGTCAGGTGGTGATAGGTAAAGCCTGGCACAGGCAGGGCCGACCATACTGGCGGAGGGCCTCGGAAGCCAGGGAGTCGGGGTGGGGAGGCAGGAGAAGTCTCCGATAGTGCCGGGAGAATTCGACGCCAGGTCTGTGAGGAGCCTGGGGTAGGTGGTAGGAGAGGTGGGCAGGCTGAGTCACCAGGGAGTAGAGTTGGGGTTCAATGCAGGAGACAAGAGGAGTTGCTGGGGGCTCCTTCCTTCGGCCTGCGGAATGGATTAAAGGAGAGAGAAGTGGAAAACCAGTTAATTATGCAGGTGGGAGGCACCTTCATGGGGGACAGGGACAAAACCAGGATTCCTGGGTTCTGATTTTCACACAGAGCTGGCCCTCCCTGCCCCGGGTGCCTGGCAGTGTCCGGAATGGAGGTGTCCTTACTGTAACTTACCTCTTTTTTTTTTTTTAATGTTTTGTTTATTTTTGAGAGAAAGAGACAGTGTGAGCAGGGGTGGGTCAGGGAGAGGGGGACACACAGAATCCGAAGCAGGCTCCAGGCTCTGAGCTGTCAGCACAGAGCTCGATGCGGGGCTCGAACCCATGAACGGTGAGATCATGACCTGAGCCCAAGTCGGATGCTCAACCAACTGAGCCACCCAGGCGCCCCTGTATCTTACCAGTTTTAACAGAAAACTGTTCTTAACAATATTCTTTGGTAGAAAACCTTCCATGGGGGATCACCCACACCTCTGGGCTCTTGAACAGGGGCGCTGTGTATTTCCTCCTTTCTTGATGACTCAGGGTCATTTCGACAGCACTAATTAGTAGACTGGACTGTAATACTGAGTTACCCTCAGGGATTAGCAAGGTATAGCCAGGCTGCTGTGATTTTTAATTACTGCATCTGCATTTTACAGTCTTTCTGCCCCCTCTCTCACCATAAAGGTCTTCATACTACTCTCAGGGTACGTGTCGTGGCCTGAGAAACTAGACCACCAAACTTGTCAGAACTGTTCATCAAGTAAGAGCCAACAGACCCCGAGCGAGGGCCTGAGGGGCTTTTTTTTTTAACATTTATTTATTTCTGACAGAGAGACAGAGCATAAGCAGAGAAGGGACAGAGAGAGGGAGGGACACACAGAATCCGAAGCAGGCTCCAGGCTCTGAGCTGTCAGCACAGAGCCCGATGCAGGAATCAAACTCAAGAGCTGTGAGATCGTGACCTGAGCTGAAGTGGGACACTTCACCGACTGAGCCGAGGGGCATTTTTGTAAGCAAAGTATATGAGCTTTACTGCACAAATGGCTCTTTTAAACAACCACCCTTTCACCCATTCAGAAACCATTTTTGCCCACTTTCCGGCCTCTGATGCCTTCCAAAAGTAGTGGATCTACAGGGTAAGTAAGGTTTTGCTAATCAAGTTGTTGTAGTTCGTGTGGACCTGCTCATGGCTATGAGGCTGTTGGCCTGAGTCTCTTACCTTCGGTTTCCAGGAACCAAAGCAGAGCCTGGGGCTGGGGTGGGCCAAGATTAGACAGTGAGTCAAGAGGAGTCTAATGACCCCTGGCTTGGGCACCTTGCCCCAGGGCCACACCAGACTTCCGGTCCTGAGAACTGAGGGGAAGCAGCCCGGGCTGGAAAGAGCCCCATGCTCTTTTCCAGTCAGCAGCTCCCAGTGTTAGCCCTGGTTCCACACTCCTGGTGTCAGCTAGGTGCCCACGGAGGCATTTCTTCTTTGGGCCTCAGTTTCCCCATCTGTAAAAGAAGGGTGAGTATATTCGTGTTTAAAGTCTCCTTTCTGTGATTTTTTTTTTATTTAAATTTTTCAAAGTTTATTTATTATGAGAGAGAGCTCACAAGCTGGGTAGGGACAGAGAGAGGGGAGAGTAAGAATCCCAAGCAGGCTCCACAACTGTCGGTGCAGAGCCCGAAGTGGGGCTCAAACTCACTGTGAGATCATGATCTGAGCCGAAATCAAGAATCAGATGCTTATCTGACTGAGCCACTCAGGCACCCCTAAAATATCCTTTCCATGATTTCTTGAGTCGTCTTTGTTAATGAGCAGGAGAGGGAAGCTAGGGAGGAGAAGGGAGACATTACTAGTTGCTCTGCCTGAGCCCTCCAGCCCCCCACATTCCCTCAGCCCCCCCCCCATTTAATCTCCTTTGTGATGCATCCCTACCCAATCTAGTTTATACCTAGGCTGACACTCTCAGGAGAGCTTTTAAATTTCAGATTAGTCAGGGGAGCCTGGGAGGCTCCATTGGTTAAGTGTCCGACTTGGGCTCAGGTCATGATCTCACAGTTCATGAGTTCAAGCCCCGCATCAGGCTCTGTGCTCACAGTATGTAGCTCAAGTGGAGTTTTCTCTCTCTCCCTCTCTCTCTGCTCCTCCCCTACTTGCTCGAACTCTCTCTCTCTCAAAATAAAAGCTTTAAAAAAATGAAATAAATTTCAAATTCGTCAGTCAGTATTCTACCGGCCTTGGGGGAAAGGACTGATAGAATGACAACGCGTAGGTGCAGGGGTCTTGCAGCCCAGGGCTATCATCCCATTTGCAGGGAGAGACTGCAGCCCGGAGAGGGTCTTGCTGGTAGGAAATCCGCCCTCCCCCGACTCCAAAATCAACAATTCTCCAGCTACCTCTGTCTTTCGCACCCTCCACCTATGTCCTGGGCCAGTCCTCCGGCTTCGATCCGCTTAACAACTCAGGCTCCCAGGCAGGAAGCGAACAGTGGCCCACGCTCCTGCGAGTCGGAGGAAGGCCTTTCCCCTTGAGACGGACCAGGGGGGAAGGCAAAGTGATGACCAGCTGAAGACACCAGGCGGTGTGTCCCCTGTTCTCCACCCACCAGCTGGACGCCCCGGCCCGCCTCGTGGGCCCTGCCTGCCCGGCCGAGGTCCCCTGGTCTGCTCGCTGGAGCCCGAGGCCCCTCCTCGCCCGGGGCGACAGCACGGGCCGGCCGGGCTTGGCGGCTTTCCTGGGCAGCTGCCTTATTGATTATTTCGGCTCCCTTTTTGCTGGGGATATCAATTTAGCGGGTTCCCGGGATGGCTGTGTTTTAACCTCTCACCCCGGTCTAGACTCCGCCGGCTCCCGCTGTCCCTCGGCCAGGAGGAGATGGAGGGCCCAGGGTCTCTCGGGCAGGCTCCGGAGCCAGCGGATTTCCAGGAACAGATGCCGGGATGGCCCGGCAGCTCCACGGCCCCGCCAACCTGCCTCCCTCCAAACCGGCCCGGTGAATTATTAAAGATGCAATTTCCTTTCATCTTTCCAGTAAAATCGCTCCCTGTGCCGTGATCCACTGCCTTCCTGTCACTGAGGAGGCAGGGGCTTTGGCAGAACCCTTGTCCACCCCACTCCCTGCTCATGGCTGAGCCCTCCTAGGAGGCTGGAGGGGACTGACCCCTCCCTAAGAGGTTCCAGAAAGCTCGGAGTCTTAAGAAAGTGGGCGGGGCAGAGGAGACTTGGAATCTGAGGATTTTGGAGGCTGCTGTCTGACAGTTGGAGGAAAAGGAGCCCAGAGAGGGGTGGTGTGCAGCTCCAGGTGGCACAGCAAGCCGTTGGCAGAGCCAGGTTGGGTCTCCCCTCCCCACTGAGGGTCTCCCTTCTCCAGCCCCAGAACGGCCTCAGGAGTCCCAGCCCTCTCCTCCAGGATGACCTCCCCACACCTCCCAGGACAGGGAATCAGGTCCAGGTCGTCACCATGTCAATTAGTCTGAGTGTGATTTACATTTACAGTTTTGCTTGTTATTTACCATCCAGTCCCCATGCCTGCTGCAGTGAGCTAGCTGGATGTAAACCCGTAATTATTACTGCCCTCTTGGCAATATTTACTGTTTCAGCTTTTACTTTTTACTCTTGGCGATCAGCACGGAGGGCCGGCAAGCAGACGGCGCCCAGGGTCCCGGCCCCGGCCTGCATACACTGTGTGGTCCTGCCCCAAGCCGCTCCTTCTCAAAGCACCTCCAAAAGCCTCCTCCTGAGTCGCCCCAAAGACACCAAACAACTTTTCTGCCTTCCTCTTGTGTTTCTTCTGCTCTGAAGAGTGCTGGGAAAGTGTTGCGGGGTCTCCTCTGGGGTCCTTTGGGAAGGCAGCCATGTGCCCCACCACGAACCAACTCCTTGGGGTTCCAGATGACCGCTGTCTCTCAGTCCAGCGGTCAGGTTCCCTCAGCCCAGCCAGAGGGGCCCTCTGGGCCACCCACCTCCTCCACCCGCTTGGCCTCAGCTGCACGCCGCCAGGCTGCTGTGGGAGAGTCTGCCCCAGGGCTTTCCTCCATGACAAACGGAGAGCCTCTTGAGACAGCAGGGGCCCCAAGGACATGGTGGAGGAGATGCAAACCTGCCCCCAGCCCCTTCTTGGGGCAGGACGGTGTCCTGGGGCCCTTGTTAAGACCGTGCTCAGACCCCGAGGGGCCCAGGTCATTGGTCTCTGCCCAGAGCTTGCCCCACCAGAGGCTGAGCCTGGCTGTCGCACCCCACCGTGCCCTCACCAGGCACAGCGGGCCCCTTCGTGCCCCGCCTTTCACTACATTTCCTGATCGTGCCCCTTACCACCCCCTGTGTGGTACAGCCCCCACGTCCACTTCACTTCACATAAAACGAACCATTGTCAAGTGAACAATTCGGTGGCACGTAGCAATGCCTAGGGTACCATCCCCACCTCTGTCTGGTTCCAAACCCTTGGCACCATCCCCAAAGGCAGCCCCGCACTTATTAAGCACTGTCTTCCCAGTCCCGCCTCCCCAAGGCCTTGGCAGCCTGTAATCAGCTCTCTGCCTCTTGGATTTGCCTATTCTGGATATTTCACAATAAATGGAATCAAACAGTACGTGGTCTTTTGTGTCTGGCTTCAGTCACTCAGCATAGACTGTCTGAGGTTCCTCCACGTTGAAACGTACACCAGGGCTTCATTTCTTTTTATAGCTGGATATTCTGTCCTACTGCATACCACCAGTTGCTGATCCCTC
>NC_043713.1:24585687-24600078 GCF_006229205.1 Suricata suricatta | reverse complement strand
GGGTGTGGTGGTTAGGAGCCCTGCCTCCAAAGCCAGCTCCCTGGGTCCACATCCGGGCTCTGCACCCACCAACCACGTAGTGTGCGTCAGGCACGCCATTTAACTTCTCTGTGCCTTTGTCTTCTCATCTCTAAAAGGGGGGTGATGACAATAATAATACTGCAGAGGGTGCGGTAAATATTCGATGAGCTACCCCTGTGTACAGTTCTAGACAATGAAAACTAATCTTTAGTGACAGAGAGCAGGTCAGTGGCTGCCAGGGAGCAGGAGAAGGGGTCTGGAGGGAGAGATTACAGAGGAAGGGTTCTGAGGAAACTCTTGGGGTAGTGGGTTCATTCATTATATTAATTGTAGTGATGGTTTCAAGGGTGTATATGTGTGTCCAAATTGATCAGATTGGACACTTTAAATAGGTTTCATTCATTGTATGTCAACTCTGCCTCCCTAATGCTGTTTAAAAATATCACCTGAGTTGGGGCACCTGAGTGGCTCAGTCGGTTAAGCATCCGGCTTTTGCTCAGGTCATGATCTCGCGGTTCATGGGTTCGAGCCCCACATCGGGCTCTGTGTTGACAGCTAGCTCAGAGCCTGGAGCCTGTCTTCGGATTCTGTGTCTCCCTCTCTCTCTAACCTCCCCTGCTTGCATTGTCTCTCTCTGTTTCTCAAAAATAAATAAAAAACATTAAAAAAAATTTTTAAGTATCACCTGAGCTAAAACATGTAAGTCACTTAGCACAGCTCCAGGCAGAGAGCTAGGTGGATAGTAAGTGCTGGTGTTGTTATTTCCTCCTGGCCCTGCCACCAATGCTCCCCACCCCTACTGAGGCTCCCCCTTCTCTTTTTATCCTTGGCTCCTCAGGGTTTCCTCAAAGCTCTGCACTCTCCAGGCAGCCAGCTCTGTGTCTGGCCAACCCTGTGGGTACGTGCTATCAAATTCTGATTCTCCGGAAACAATTGTTCAATAGCCACGCACCCCTCTTCCTGCACCCCTTTAATTCCTCCTGTTATCCCAGCCACCCACATCTGCTAACTCAGGGGCCCTGTTTCTGCTCTGTCCTCATCACTCAGTGCCACTGGATGGCAAATATTTTAACTATTACCCCGCTTTAGATCACCTTCACCCATGACCCGGCCACACCGTTGGGGTCCCATGGCCATGTCGAGACTCTCCCAAATCCAAGCATCCAGTAATGCCTGTGTCCCAGGACCCTGCCACAGCAGAGAAAAGGAAGCCCCGAGAAGATCAGAGATTCTCAAAGACTACCTGGCCGGGGACTAATGAGTCATGTCCTAGCTGGACATAGGTTTTTATTTGGTTTTCTTGGCTTTTCTTCAACATTTCCTCCTCTAATTACTCTAAGCTCTGAGCACGAGACTTTTGCTGAACTGAAAGGCAAGGAGGGTGTAGACCTTGACTCCATTTCAGAGGCGGGACTGGGCTGTGGTGAAGGGGTGGGGGGGGGACAAGTACAGGGGGCAGGACCCTGGACAAGGGCCCTGGCATCCTCCTGATACTCGCCCTTGCCAAGGGCACCTGTAACGTTTGGATAGGATGCTTCCCTCTTGTTAGGAAACGAACCACTGCTCCTTCCTGTCTTTTAGGCCTAAATGAGCATGGTACAAAGTGTCAAAGAATGGAAGGAAGAGATACAGAATATGGGCATTTACAGGTCCAGTGAGAGAGCCCGGGAGCCCAGAGCCTAAAGAGCATTCGTGTCTTCTCTCATGAAGAGGAGGCTGCAGACCTTGAAGCCGGCCCTCACCTCCTCCAGGGAGACCCTCAAGCTGCCTTCCCATCCTGGGCAGGCCTGCCCACAGCCTTCCCTACCCCCAAGCTGCCCTCCTTTCTGATACCACTCCCTCCCCACCTCCCTCACAGCTCTTGAACCCCTAAATCATCATCGTACATTTGATCATCTTGACCAAGTTTGGCCATCTTGCCTCAAAATAGGTACTTTTCATGAGATGGGTGGGGAAGAGTCCCCTTGATACCCTGGCCACCTCTCCAGCCACCCCTGCAACAATCTGTGGATGGCTTCAGAAACCCCCTCCATGGCAAGAAGAGGCAATATTGAAGGACAGACCAGGCACCAACCTGCCATGCTTAGGCCAGTGCGAATTTCTATTTTTTTTAATTTTTTTTAATTTATTTTTGAGAGACAGAGAGAGACAGCATGAGCAGGGAAGGGTCAGAGAGAGAGGGTGATACAGAATCCAAAGCAGGCTCCAGGCTCTGAGCTGTCAGCACAGAGCCCAACGCGGGGCTCAAACTCACGAACCATGAGATCATGACCTGAGCTGAAGCTGGACGCTTAACCGACTGAGCCACCCAGGCGCCCCTGTGCAGATTTCTACTTCTGGCTTCTGTAGACCAACTTTCTCACCAGAAGCAACTGAGAAAAATATGAGTAGTATATGTTTTTAAAATTTGTCTGAAGCTATGATAGATGTCTAGAGGCCATGATCCTGGAGAGAAGAGATATAGAAAGAGATGAGCTCAACATTTTGGCCTTTATTCCCCCTTAGCAATAACTGTGAAGTTGAGAACATGATCAGGAAGTGGAGACCATTTTTTGTAAATTCATAAGGTTAGGGAAAGGGTTTAGGGTGTGTGTAGGTTCAAGCATCTCTAGGGAAGAGAAGGGGCCATTTTTTTTTAAGGTTTTAGTTTGACCCTTGAAAAGTACAACAAAAATAGATCAAATTGAAAGTTTGAAGACAAGGACAAAATTGAAACCCAATTTCAAACAAACTTAATTCCAGATTGTATTAAAATGAGTTGCCTAAATTCTCACTCCCTTCCAGAAACAAGAGTAAATCATCTGTGGGTCATCCAGAACCTCTAGATTATTTCTAGAATTTTTCCATACACAAAGGTTGGCATTCAATAAAGGTTACCAGGCATACCAGTAGACAAGATCATATAACTGAAATCGGGCTCTGTGCTGACAGTTCAGAGCCTGGAGCCTGCTTCCGATTCTGAGTGTCCCTCTTTCTCTGCCCCTCCCCCGCTCATGATCTGTCTCTCTTTGTCTCTCAAAAATAAATAAATGTTAAAAAATTTTTTAATAAATGTGATTAATATATTCAAAAAGTAGATGAGATAAAAATGTAAGCAGAGAACTGGACAATTTTTGAAATTATCAAATGGAAATTCTAGAAATGAAAAGTATAATAATCATAATTAACAATGTAACGGACGGGTTTCACAGCAGATTGATACAACTAATAGAGGATTTGTGAGCTGGAAAACAAGGCAGTATAAAATATTGAACACTGAAGTACAGTGAGGAAAATTGATGGAATATAAAATCAGAGCACAAGAAGAAAAGTGCTTTTTAAAAAAATCTCTAGTTTGCCTTCATAAAGCACAGTATACGTGGTTTGTATGTTGAACATTCTAACAGTGTCATGTCTGTGTGTGTCCCTGGACAGTACATAAAAAAAAGAGCACATCTGGGGCGCTGGGTGGCTCAGTTGGTTAAGCATTCAGCTTTGGCTTAGGTCAGGATCCTACGGTTTGTGAGTTCAAGCCCCACGTTGGTGCTGACAGCACAGAGCCCACTTTGGATCCTCTATCTCTCTCTCTCTCAAAAGAAAAAAAAAGGTGGGGGGAGGCACTTGGGTGGCTCAGTCAGTTAAGCATCCGACTCTTGATTTTGAGGCAGGTCATGATCTCAAAATTTGTCAGTTCGAGCCTCCAGTCTGGCTCTGGGCTGACAGCGTGGAGCCCGTTTGGGATTCTCTTTCTCACTCCCACTCTGCGTTTTCGTCATTCACACTCTCTCTCTGTCTCTCAAAATAAATAAATATATTTTTTTAAAATAACACATCTGTAAATTTTAAATACAGCATTTAATTGCATAAAAGATAAGAAGATGGAAGCCTCATGCATTAAATACAAATTTGATGAGACCCCATGATGTACTGGGCTGTGGGAGAGAATGAGCTTTGGAGCCTGCTGCCTGAATCCTGCCTGTCTCCTACTGTTGTGTAGACCTTGGCCCACATCCCATAACCTCTCTGAGGCTGTTTCGTCATCTATAAAAGTCATGTAGTGTTGTCACGAGAATCACAGAGGTCATATGTGTTCATGTACCCATGGGGCCCTTTATAAGTGATAGAAAAAACAACGGCTTTGGGGCACCTGGGTGGCACAGTCGGTTAAGCATCCAACTTTGGCTCAGGTCATGATCTCATGGTCCGTGGGTTTGGGCTCCGCCGCGTCAGGCTCTGTGCTGTCAACTCAGAGTCTGGAGCCTGCTTTGGATTCTATGTCTCCCTCTCTCTCTGCACCTCCCCCATTCACTCTATATCTCTGTCTCTCAACATAAAATTCATTTTTAAAAAATTCATTTTTAAACAATGACTTTGTTTGGGTCTTCAGTTGCTGACCTCTCTTGGATCTCTTTCTAGCACTAAAGCTGTTACTCCATGGATATGTCTTGATTTTAGGTCCCCACCCCACCTGAGAGATGCGTGTGACATACTCATTTATACCTAGGAAGTCCTTAACAGGACGCTTGCTTCCAGAAAGGGCAGTGCAGGGAAGAGACAACACTTAACTACTAGAGAAGACTCTGGAATGGTGGGTCTTCAGACACAGGCAGGTCCTTTAGGAGAGGGGGCTTTGAGTAGGGGATTTTTCCTCAGATTCCTTGATCCATAGCACGTGGGTGATCTCCCCCAAACCCCATCTATGACCCCGATGACCACCCTTATTAAATCACTGGCCTTCTTTCAACTCCATGACCTACCCGTCTCCTTCCTACGTCAAGGCCCTTTACCACATTATCCCATGTGCCTGGGATGCGCTTGTCCACGCCCACCTTGCATCCTACTCATCCTTCAAATCTCGGCTCAAATATCACGTCCCACAGAGACCTTCCCTACGGTCCTGACTGGAATGTGTCCCCTTTCATGACCCTGATCACACTAAGAAGTCACTTTGTGCTCTTATTTCTTATCTATAAAGTCCTTCTACTGTTGAAGACAGCTTCTCTGAAGAAAAGTTTTCTCTGAAAAAACTTATCTGAAACTTATCACTCTGAGATTGAGACAACGAATGTCAACCCTCATTCATTCACAAAACGTCTCTAGAGGGCGCCTCGGTGGCTCAGTGGGTTAAGCATCCGGCTTCGGCTCAGGTCATGATCTCATAGTTCATGGATTCGAGCCCCGCGTTGGGCTCTGTGTTGACAGCTAGCCCAAAGTGCGGAGCCTGCTTCAGATTCTGTGTCTCCCTCTCTCTCTGACCCTCCCCTGCTCGCACTGTCTCTCTCTGTCTCTCAAAAATAAATTTAAAAAATTAAATAAATAAATAAATAAATAAATAAATAAAACATCTCTGGAGCATTTGCTCTGCCAGGCATAATGAAGGCACCGGGAGTTCAGGATAAACAAAACAGACCGAGTCCCTACAAACACCAAACCTGTCAGAGGTGTTGAGCACAGTTGCGAAAAGTACACCTGTAAAAGGAGATACAGAAGGTGTGCAAGAGGGCAGATGGCATTTCAGATGGGGGGAGTCACCAAGACCTCTCTGATGAGGTGTTATTCAAGTAACATGGTGCTGGCCATGAAGAGAGGAGGGTGGAACCTTCTAGAACTTCAGAACAGGGTTTGTTATGCTTGGCAAAATAGGAGCCTGTGTTTGTGTTTATTTGGTTTCCAAAGCAAATTGTCTCTTGTGATTGAATAACATAAATCAAAAGCCTGAAAATATGCATACCCTTTGACCCACAAGTCCACTTAGGAATGCAGCCACAGGAAAAAAATAATGCATACACATATATTTATGCATAAAGATACTAAACAGTGAGAAAAATGAAAAATATGGAACTCATATCAATGTTCAACATCATGGAAGTGGTTAAGTAATCCTCACAACGGAATACAGGGCAACTACTAAAAATACATAGAAGAACATTTAATGACTTAGGGCAATGTTCATAACCAAGTCCACGTACCACTTTGCAAAGAAAAGAAACACACGTGTGGAAACCTTCCGAAGGGCTATGCACCGAAGTGTTGGCAGTGGTTATGAAGGCGTGGCAGAATCATGGCTGACATCCGCTTTTTCTTCTTTTTACTTTTCTTTTGTGTCGAACTTTTTGCATTGAGCATATCCCATATTAATTTTGCAATTTGAAAATGTTATTTAATAAAATAAACCTTGCTGTCCTGAACACATATTAGTTTATGTGCAGAATAGATTCGCAGTGAGGGCCCACTTTGTGCCGGTCGGTAACGTCCTAGTGAGAGCAGACAACTAGAGAAGGGAGCAACCAAGCTGTTCGCATATCTGCATATCGTTGGAAAGGTCCGGGAAGGGCCCCAGCTGGCGGGGCTGGAAGGGGCCAGAAGGCTCGCGCTCCGACTGTGGAATGACAGAAAGCACAAGGAGGCTTTGAGGATGCTGGGAAGGCAAGAAGGACGTTCTGCTTCTCTCTCCTCGAGGAGATATGAGGGCAAAGTCAACGACTGAGCATGGGCAGCATGGGAGGTTTGAGGAAGTGCAAAATCTGAAGGAAGCAAAGTTCCCCAAAAGCACAGCAGACCTTCCAGGCAGTGCTGAGGCCCTTCGGAAGTCTGCGATGGGCCCAGTCGGCCCAGCTGGAGGATTTTCTTTGGCAAGTTTCAGCTCTTTGGGAAAGGTCGGGATTCTTCAAAGAGATATGAGAGAGACAGAGAGGTCAAATATGGTGGGGTTAAAGCCCCAAAATGGTGAAATCGAAAAATTACTGCTGTTACGGGTCCATCTGAGGGTCCGTGGATAGAGCTAGAGGCCCAGAGGCTAGGCCGGGCGGTCAAAAAGACAGTGAGGCCTGAGCCCAGGTCTCTGGTGGAGAATGTCCCTGGACTGCCTGGAGAGGACAAGTGTGCTAGAGGTGAGGCATCGAGGAACAGAGACTTGGACCATGGGCACCCCCGTGGAAAGTCCCAACAGGCTGAGGACAGAGCCAGGATCCCACGGAATGATGAGGAGTGACCAGGACAGGAGGCCAGCAGGCACCAGCCTGGAGGAGGCAGAGAGAGCGTGTGTGCCCCAAGGAGTGAACGTCAAAAAGAGCTGGGGGTTCAGAAGGAGGAGGGAGGAGGGGCGCTGGAAGCTGCCATGTGAGTAAAAATGGCGGCCTCTCGCCTGCATGTCCTGAAGTGAAAGTGGAGATGGGAGAAACCGCCTCACTGCAAGAGCTTCATGGAAAGCAGCGGCCTCGCCAACCCCAGGCCATTTGCTCAAGAGGCTGAGGCTATCGGCACACTCGTGGTGGCAGATCTGGTGTTGCAGGGACCAAGGAGGGCCAAGGCTGTCTCAGATCAGGGATGTCAAGAAAGGGTGAGAGTTGGGGGAGGACAATGGATAGTTCTGGAAAGCTGGACTCCCTTGGGTATGGGGAAAAAGAGGGACGCGAGGGGATCGAAAGGAGTTAGTCTCAGTTTGTATCCCCAAGTCCAATCCAGGTTCGAGATCCGGAGCAGAGAAGGGGCTTGTGAGGGCTGGCCACCGTGGGTGTGGGAAGCATGAGGCACCGCTGTGGGCTCTTCTGGGGCTCGGCCTCCAAGCACGTAGGTGAGTGGACGCCCAGCACCAGTGAGGAAAGCCATAAGTCCCTACGGTCACCTACAGCAACAAGGAACGTGTGTCCTACAGCAGACTCAGGGAGATTTGCCCCGGGCCACACAATCCGGGGATCCTACCCCCAAGATCCCGGGAGGAGGGGACAGGGCTCACAGCCGCCTCCTGTCTCTTCGGGAGGCACTGCTGGGCCCTGAGCAGGATACACGTGGCTGTCCTGACTCACTGGCGCTGGATGGTCCCCCGTCCCAAGCATTCCACTGTGTTTTAATGCAGTGCTGGACTTGTTAAAGGAGTAAATTCAGCTTTTATGGGAGAAGCAGCCGGGCTTGGTCAGGGAGGCTGAGGGGGGCCAGGGTTCCTCGTCCACCCCCAGCCTCTCAGGAGGTGCCTGGAAAGACCTCCTGTCCCTTTCCTCACTCGCTGCCACCTTCCCCTGCCACGGCTCATTGTCCCGAGGAGAGCTGCCAGGTGAGGTGGGAGAGAGAGGAAAGATGAGGAGGGAACCTCCCCACCAAGTGCAGCCATCTGTGTGAACACAGGGGGCTGACCCACCTGTAAAACAGGACAGCCGTGCAGCCCCTCGCAGGGTGGCGGGGATCCCAGAGCGACTGGAGAGAAAGCCTGAGGGCCAGGCCCCCGTCTTCCCCACTCTGCGAGTCAGGGTCCTCCCAGCTCAGGACAGGAGTATGCCTGAAAGAAAATGGCGAAAATGATGGGAAAGTGTGCGAGAGCCCTCAGATTGGGGCGCAAGTCAGACCCCAAGTGATAGACAGGAAGGAAAGGTGGGGTGGAAGAGTCTTAGACCCTTGTGGAGTGTAAGGAAGGCTCAGCAAGGCCGTTGGGAGCCCTACAGCCAAAGTCAGACACTGTCTCCCAGCACCGGGCCTGCCTCAGTGGCCTGACCAGGCTGGGAGCAGCCTATGGGCCTGGCAGCCATGATCCCCACAGGCAGCCCCGGGGCCAGTTCTGCTTCTGCAGTTGGAAGACTAGAGAGAGAGACCCGAATGAGCCTTGGCCCCCTCCTTATTCCCGTGGGGCCAAAGGTGCCTGGGTCAGCCTCTCTGTACCTCTTCTTGGCAATAGAACACCCACCCCAGGCGGAAGTAGCGAGGAGTTCATTATGACCGACAAAGCAACTAGCCGGGCCCGAGTATATCTGGACTTGGGTTACCCTTGCCCCTTGAGCCTGACACAGGAGTTCTCAACGAAGAGAAGAAACCAGGGCCCCAGGGCCCTGCTGTCAGGGGACCAACAGACCTCTCTCATTCTCTCCCATTTCTTCTCCTCCTTCCTTTCTACCCCTCCTCGTCATTTCCTGTCAGAGCACCCCTGACCCCGGCAGCCACCTTCTCCGGGGGGCCTTCCTGGCTTTCAGCCCCACAGGCCTCTCCCTCCTCTTCGGAATCTCGCTCCCTTTTAGAATCCCACTGCCCAGGAGGACACTTAAAGGATTTAAACATCTCGTCCCTGCTCAGCGTTGAGCTCCCAAGAGGCCTGTCTTGCCTTCTGCGTCCCTCAGCACGGGGGCTGAGCACACAGAAGTCCTTGGATTGGTGGCCAGCTCTCCAGAATGCCAAGCCAGCTGTGGGCACCGCCTGCTGCCGTGGGGGCTGGGAGACACCGTCTATGCATCCTGATTCTATTAATTAAGCTCATCGCCTGTCTGCTCTGCCTCCTGAGCCCGCGTGAATGTTCCAGTCTGCGCTTTATACGCACGTTAACACAGAGCAGGGGGGCACATCGCCAGGCGGGGGCATCAGCCTCAAGGACTCCACCTGGTTGCCCCGAAAGCACAGTCTGGGGGAGATGGGCCCCCCACCTCTCTAATATGCGCGCCCTGCCAGAATGGGAGGGAGGACCTGGGACCAGAGAAGCTGGAAACGCCCACCCCTGCCTTCCCAATCCTGTGGGACTAACCCAGGCCCCTGCCCCCGCACTCCTGGAGCAGGAAAGGCCAGGGGAGCCCCCCACCCTCCACCGCCGCCCTGTGGGGAGCAGCAGGCCTCCGCTGCAGCAACAGCACTTGCCACATAGTCCCCACGGCACTACTGAGAGTGGAGGGGACAATACAATCCTTCTCATGGTACAAATGAAGAAGCTGAGGTCCCCAGATGTGGAACATCTCGCCCCAAGTCACAGCGTTACAAACAGATCTACACCAAAAACTGTGAATCCCAGTGCCCTTGTGCCCTCTGACCTCACCCCTCCACATCCCTGACCCACTGCCTACTAAGAGATGCCCTTCACAGAGGGGCAGGCACCCCCCTCCATCCCCGGGACCCAGTATGTGTGACTTGTTGTCTCATGGCCCATTTCCTCATGGGTAAAGCGCCGCTGGTGGCACCCAGCCTGCAGGGCTGTAGGGAGGCTGGCAGAGAGGAGGAGGCATTTGGGGTGATGGGCATCTGACCCTCGAAGCCAGAGGTGCAGTGTCCTCACCACGGCCTGTGCAGCCCCAGCCAGGGGCCTGGCTCTGCGCCAAGCCCTGGGCTGCAGGGTGGGGGCTGTCTTTGTCATCGGGCTCTTCCAAGGCCGGCTGGGCCCACACAACCACGTCCAGGGATCTTGCTGTGGCACAGGAGCTGCCGTGTTCATAGGAGAATGAGGGTTACACTCCAGTCCTTGGCCAGCTGCTTGTTCAGGGAAGAAAAGACACTAAGGATCCCAGGTCGGGGGTGGGGTTGGGGGGAAGGGCTGCTAACCAGCGGGGCTAAGTCAGGAATGGACGGGGAACGTGCTGGCAGCCACATGCTTCTCTATGAAAACAGAAGTCTGTTTCTGAGGGTGCCCAGACCTTGAGAAAAGTCTAGTCTCTGTTCTGCTGCTCCTTGGCTGTGTGACCTTGGGTGAGTCATTTTCCTCTCTAGGCGCAAGGTCCTGTCTCTAAGCTCCCTGACTCTCTCTGTAAATGAGGAGGTGGAGTTGGGGGAGTTTGGTTTGGGAAGCCTGGTGACAGCTGGAAGGCATTTCCTTCTCCTGTAAAGGAAGATGGTGCTAGTGTCCTCTGAGGTCCAGAGGTGCACGCAGGCCCTCATGGACGCCCGAGGGTCGCATGCACCAGAGGCCCAGCGGTTCTGCAAGAGGGACACAGAGGGGGATGGGAGGAGAGCCAGGGCCACGCTGACCTGGAAGGCCTGAGAAAGGCCGGGCTCCCTGCTCCCTCCCCCTGTGAGGGCCTACACTCCCCAGGGAGAGCCAGCCATCTGACCCCCTGGCCCCTGGGTAAGCGTGAACTTGGGACCCCTCAGCCCCCCTCCTCCAGGCTAGCAGGGTTGGTTATCCATCACCGTGGATGCAATCTGTCTACCCAAGGAGGAGGCACACCCTTACTCCTCTGCCCTCCTCACCCAGCCCCACCCGGCTCGGTGCCCTCCCTCCTGCCTGACAAATGTCCAGTCCTGCGATGCCCTGGAGGCGTCAGCCTGCCGTCTTATTCCCAGACCACCGGGGCCCTGCCTACCCTCCCCTGCCGCCCCCGCCCCAGGAGGTGAGAGCCTCAGACAGCCACAGTGATTGCACTGTAGGCCCCTCCTTGGCTCTCTTGCACCCCCAGCTCACTGGAGGGGTGTGAGCTGCATCGGGGGCCACAGTGGGGGTCTGGCAGTCAGATCCTTTGGCTTTAAACCCCAGCGGTGTAGCACCCGGCAGACCACCTAACCCCACTGAGCTGCGGTTTCTCCATCGAGGAAGCTAATATGAATAGTTACTGCATTTGGCATTTAGATCGGTTCAAAACATTAAATGAGAAAATGAACACAAAGTATTTTCACCAGACGTGGTCTGTAGTAAGTGGTCAATTAAAAGCTAGCCTTTAGTAAGCGAACACGGCTTATGAGGAGGACCTGGCCCAGCCATGCCTCGGGGCCCCTCAGGGACAGGAAAAAGGCTAGAAGGACCCCGGGGCCGTGTCTGTGAAGCGCGTTGTGAACCCAGGCCCATCGTGCGGGCCACACTGAGAAAGGCAGAGCCCTGGGGATCCCGCCTGGCAGCCCGGCCTCTCTGAAGTCTGGTGTTTGAATCCTCCTCCTGGACTCACTGGCCAGAGCACACACAGACCATACCTCACCTCACCTGACTCAGGAGCGACAGGTGCGCACGCACACACACAGCACCGGGCACCCCAGGAGGATGTGGGCCCTGAGTCTGGCGGGTGTGTGCCCGGCCCCATCCGTGGGAGGGGGAAGACGCCAGCGCGGTCCTGGTGGAGGTAAGAACGCATCTCCAGCCGGCGCTGCCAGGCCTCACCGTGTTCCGGCTTGTTGACACGGTGATGGCATAATTACAGTTTCAATCGCAGATTAATAACAAGTCATTTTTGCAAACAAGGAGGCAGGTCTGCACTGGAAAGGGCCCCAAAGGGCCTGTCGCCTCTGCTCTCTGAGGCTGCTGGCCACTGTTGGATGGTTTTTGCCTCGTTGAGACTTTTCTAAGGTAGGATCATAATAACAACCACAACAATAATAGTATCTGTCTGCCCCACTGGCCTCCAGAGAGAAGAGGATGATGATGGAATTTGCTTTGGAGAAGGGGTGTGTGTGTGTGTGTGTGTGTGTGTGTGTGTGTGTGTGTGTGTGTAAGAGAGAAGCGTGTCAACCAGGATCTGGGGCTGAATGACCACAGGTGCTGGGTTGTGTGTAGTTGATGTGCCCGTGTGTGAGCATGCGTGTGTACTTGGGAGTGTGTATGTCCCCAGGTGACATTAGCAGTCCGCAGAGAGAACCTTGCCCCAGAGAGGCCAAGGCCCCTCTTCAGTCCCTCCTCCTCCCCCAGGGGGTCTGTGGTGGGAGACTGAGAAGGGCAGAGGGGGAACCCCAGAAGAGAGCTTTAGGGTGCAGAAAGAGACCCGGCAGGGTCTAGGTCAGGCCAGCCCTGGCTTGGCCTCCCAGCTAGGGCCGAGAACCTGCCCGGATACCTTTTTTCTGTGCAAGGTTGGCAAGGAGCTAAGAATAACAACAGTGACAATAGCAACTACTTATGTGTGTTCAGAGCTTTTTTTCTTTCCTATTCTCTTTTATCTCTGTGATCTCATTTGATCACACAACTACCCCGAAGGGAAAGAGTGCAAGACTCGTGACTCCCACTAGCCCCAGTGGAAACAGGAGTTCAAGGAGGCAGGGGACCTGCTCGTGGTGACCAAGCTGCTGGCCCGAGAGCCTCGGACGTTCCTGCAGCCGGACTAGAACGCTGGCCTTCTGCTCGGCGGAGGATGGGGCCTCCACGGGACCAACCACCCTCTCCACAGCAGACGGCCCTGGGCCACCGAGCCGCCAGCGTTCAGAAGCCCCATTAACATTTTCCAAATTCTCTTTGGGGCCACGGGGATGACTACGAATCTGTAGACCGTGGTCCCTAGAGCCAGACAGCCCTGGCCTGGCCTCAGGCCAGCCTCTCCGTGCCTGTGTACCCCCATGTTTCACTGCAAACCAGCCGTGCCTGTGCAGCTGAACCCAGCCCCTCAGAGGGGAATGACTTGGTGAGCTCACTCCCACGGCCAAGCCTGGCCCGGGTGGTTTAACAGTGCTTTGGGTGAGGTCCTGCCCAGGCGCTGTCCTCCAGGTGCCCTAGGCGAGAGCACAGAGCCCCAGCAGAGGCGAGTGGCCAAGATGGGGGTGAGGAGGAGGGGCCCCCACAGGCTCGGCTTCCTGCTGACTGGCCCTGCTCCACGCCCCTGGGGTCCCTGGCTCTTGCTTGGGGCTCCTAGTTACCTAGCGTGCCTGAAGGTCAAGTGTGGTGCCTGTGTCACCAGCCAAGGGGTTGCCATGCTGCTCCTCTTATTCAGTCGTCCGACTGCCAAGCAGCTCAAAGCAACTGGAGGCAGCATTCAATTACACCCAAGTGGAGGGAGGGCCCAGGGAGGTGGGTGGAAAGTCCCATCTCTCATCTGAGGAGCTTGAGGTAGAGCACCACACAGAGGGAAGGGATGAGTCAGGCCAGGGCACCGCCTGGGCAGTCCATGGAGCCTCATGGGCAGGAAGAAGGGCCCAAGCCGAAGTCTTACCCGAAGGGCTCACCGCAGAACCCCGACTGGGCAGGCCTGTGGGGCTCAGACAGAACCAAGCCCTGTGTCTCCCATGGACAGAATCTGGGGTTTTCCAGACCTTTGCTCAAAACGCTCTGAGGCTGCAGAACAGTGAGCTGCCGGGTGTCTCACCTGGTACTCTAGACCCTAGCAAGCTGGCCCCAACCCACTGCTCTAACTCTCCAGCACGTCCAGGGAATTACCTTCTTACGGCCTCTGCCTGATCAATTCCCCCTCCCCTACTGCCCGGTCCATGGTCAACGCCATTCCCGCTCCTCCTCCCTATCAGAAGTTCAGCCAACTCAAACCACTGCACACATTCCCGCCTCTTTTTGCCCGCACCCAGCACCATAGCTGGCGTGCTCAGCTAGCATTTCCGAGTCTAACAAATGCCTGGCTGGGCTGTCACCTTAGCTGGTGGCTCTGCCCTCTGAGCCCTTGGAGAGGAAGGTTTATGAGCTATTCTCTAGGTAAAGCTTCGGGCCCTGAAGCCAGGCAGGGCTGAGTGTCCCCACTCCCTGTGTCACTAGGGACTCCAGCACACCCCCACATCCTGGTTAACAGACCCAATGATGGAGGAGTGAGGCTAGCCAATGATGGTTTTTTTTCTTAAATACACAGTTTCTACCCTTCTTCATCCTAGACCCTACTTTCAATCGCTAAGAATATTAGACACGTTCTTCTGTTCTGACTGTAATTTTTTTTTTTGTTCTTTTATGTGTTTGCCTCTGTCGTGGACCTCGAATGATACCAATAGGTAAGAATTACCAAGTGGGATGCGTGGGTGGCT
>NC_043713.1:24580033-24585587 GCF_006229205.1 Suricata suricatta | reverse complement strand
CAATGATGGTTTTTTTTCTTAAATACACAGTTTCTACCCTTCTTCATCCTAGACCCTACTTTCAATCGCTAAGAATATTAGACACGTTCTTCTGTTCTGACTGTAATTTTTTTTTTTGTTCTTTTATGTGTTTGCCTCTGTCGTGGACCTCGAATGATACCAATAGGTAAGAATTACCAAGTGGGATGCGTGGGTGGCTCAGTCAGTTAAGCATCCGACTCTTCGTTCAGGCTCAGGTCATGATTTGTGAGTTCGAGCCCACATCAGGCTCCGTGCTGATGGTGCAGAGCCTGCTTGGCATTCTCTCTCTCCCTCTCTCCCTGCCCCTCCCCCACTCTCAAAAAATTAAAAAAAAATTATGGAGTGCTACTTCTGGGCCCAGCACTGTTCTAAGTGCATTGAGTATATTGACTCCTCTAAGCCCTGAGTCACCCTCTAGGCCACTATTTCTCAATCGGGGCGATTTGGTGGCCAGGGGACATTGCAATATCTAGAGACATTTTTTGTTATCACAACTTGGGATGGGCGCACCTCTAGGATCTAAAGAGCCAGGAAGCTGTTAGACATCGTACGGTGCACAGGAGAGCCCCTGACAGGGAAGAGCCGTCCCGTCCCCCATGCCAACAGTGTTGACCCTGAGAAACCCTGCTCTGAGACCTAGAGTCTAAGCTAAGGCCTGTGATCCTCATCTCACTTTCCCACTGAAGGAACTGTGGCCCAGAGAAGTTAAGTAACTTTCCAAAGGTCACACAGCTAGTCAGCAGGTAGCCTTAAGCCAAGCAGGCTGGGGCCACCGTCCACACATTTGACCTCACTTTGTGGTATCTCACTTTACCCCTCTGGCCAAGATCCATTTCCATACGGGCAGCTCTGTCTGCCTACCCACAACACTGAGGCCTCCCAGTCAGAGTCCCAAAGTACTTGGCCACATTCCACTAGCCCCATTAACCTGGGACATCCTCACCAGGCCCCCCACCCAGACCTGCAGCCCACCCTAACCTCTTTCCTCTGAATGGAGTCACAGCCCCATGCATGATGTCCGGCCTTGTACAAAAAGCACACAGGAGTCGGGGCTGGGACCACACCTCGTCCTTCGTTCCCATCCCACCGGGCCCAGGGCCATGCACCCACAGCTGGGCCTCAGTCAGTCTTCTGTGGTTTGGCATTGACACGAGGGAGTGGTAGGAAGGTTCTGGTGCAGACGAAGATGAGGTGACTGGTGGACACCATCAGTTTGTCTCCAGGTGCCACAGGGCCTAAACTGGAGAGGAAGCAGCTTGAAATGAGGATCCTGTTGGGACCTTGCAGCCTGCACGCAGGAGGAAGAGGCCGTGTGCAGAGAGAGAGACGCCAGCACAGGCACCGGCTGTCTCGGGATGCAGACCCCAGCTTGGCCAGGCCTCTAGCTGCCCTCCTACTTGTGAGGCAGTTGGCCAGGGTGAGGGGCCCAGGCTGAAACCCGATGCAGAAAAAGCCAGCTAGCTCAGTGAGAAATCTCCCCACTGCTGGCCTGTTGCTTCGGGGAAGGGGGGAGGTGCACCAGGGAACGAGGGGCAGCTTCCTCCTCCCCGTCCAGCACAATCCAGGAGTCCCCAACAGATCCCGCTGCAGATTACCTGCCTGCTAGAGGGGCGTGGTAGAGGAGGGAGGGAAACATGGCAGAAGGAGATGGGGGCCAAAAATAAGAAGACATCCAAGGGGATGTGAAATTGAGAAGTCATGTGATGAAAGAGGAAAACCTATGGGGAGGAGGAAGCGAAGCACAGGGGACAGAGTAAGTAAGGCTGCTTCCTTCAGGAGCCCCTCACAGGCAGCACAAGTCCCGCCTGGGCCCCTCAGCTTGGGGCTCCCCCCCACCGTCCAGGCCTCCCAAGGGTGCCCATTTCCCAGCAGTAGCTTGCTCTGCCTCCCTGGAGTCTGCCTGTGGCCTCACAGACACCCCAGGTGGGCTTACCTGTTTCCCTCGTAAATGCTCAGGTCCTCCAGCTGCTTCGAGATACATCACCAACTCACATGGCTTCTCTTTGTGTAGTTAAAGAGCTCCTTCCTGCCTCTCCCAGAGGTCTTTGTGCAGGTCTTCAAGAAGAGGGGAGAGGCAGGAAAAGCCATAACACAAAGTACGTTATTATGCTTTAATATATTATCTCATTCATCCTCATAACATGCTTGCTGCTGTATCCCCAGCACCTCTCACAGTGTCCAACACAGTAAGCGTTTATCTGCAAATCACTGGGCAATCCAATCTCTACACCCTACGTGGAGCTCGAACTCATGACCCCACGATCAAGAATAGCATATTCTTCTGACTCAGCCGGTCAGGCGCCCTAAACAATTTGATTTCCAATAACGTAGAAGTAGATTTAACAAAATAAGGGCAACATTTATACTCTGAAAAATACAAAATTTTGAAAGAAATGTTAAAATATCTAGATAATTGGAAGAACATCTCATGTTTAGGGATCGGGAGAGTTAAGGTTAGGACGATAATACTCCCCAAACCGATCTACAGATTCAGTGCGATCCCTCTCAGGATTCCAGCGAGCTCCTCATAGAGATTAGCAAGCTGATTCTAATTTTACTTTTTTATTTTTTATTTTTGAGAGAGAGAGAGAGTGAGCAAGGGAGGGTTAGAGAGAGAGGGAGACACAGAATTCAAAGACAGGCTCCAGGCTCTGAGCTAGCTGTCAGCACAGAGCCCAACATGGGGCTCGAACCCACGAACCATGAGATCATGACCTGAGCTGAAAGTGAACGCTTAACCGACTGACCTACCCAGGCGCCCCTAGCAAGCTGATTCTAAAATTCAGACAGGAATCGCAAGAGACCCAGAATAGCCAAAACTATCCTGAGAAAGAAGAACAAAGTAGGAGGACTCACTCTTTCTGTTTTCAAACTTTACTGCCAAATAGTAATCAAGACAACTTGGTCCTGGCACAGGCAGAGACACATAGATTGATGGAACAGAACTGGGAGTCCAGACATAAACTCACACATCTATAGTCAACAGACTTTTTGACAAGGGTGCTAAGACCAACCAATGGGAAAGAACAGGTTTTCAACAAATGCTCCTGGAACAAGGACATCCACACACAAAAGAGTGAAGTTCGACCGTCACCCCACACCGTATGTGAAAGTCCAAACGGAACGAAGACCTCAATGTAAGAGCTAACATTCTAAAAATCTTAAAAGAAACATAAGGGTAAGCCTTCATGGCCTTGAATTAGGCAGAGGATTATCAAATAGGCCACCAAAAGCAAGAATGACAGGAGACAAAAATAGAGACATTGGACTTCAACGGAACTGAAAACGTCTGCGTTTCAAAGGGCATCGTCAGGAAAGTTGCAGAACGCCCCACAGAATCAGAGAAAATATTTGCCAATCACCTGTCTAATAGGGGACTTGCATCTGGAATATATACAAGCTCTTACAACTCAATAATAAAAGGACAAATAACCCAAGTTTAGAATGCGCCAAGGAGATGAATAGATATTTTTCCAAGGAAGATGTGCAAATGGGCAAAAGTACATGAACTGATGCTCGACGTCATTAGTCATCAGAGAAATGCAGATCAAAATCACAATGAGATACCACTTCATACCTTCTTGGATGTCTAGATTCAAAAAGTCAGATAGTGATGAAGGTGTGGAGAAATCATAGATTTCTGAGATTCACCCTCATGGATTGCAGGTGAGAATGTAAAATGGCACGGCCCCTTTGGAAAATAGTCTGGCAGATCCTCAAAATATGAAACATAGCGTTATCAGATGACCCTGCAACTCTGCTCCTAAGGATACACCCAAGAGAAATAAAAACCTATCTTCATACAGAAACATACACATGAATATTTACAGCAGCATTATTCCCAAAAGGCAAAAGATGGAAACAACCTAAATGCCAACCAAATGATGAACGAATAAAGAAAATGGGGTATATCCATACAATGGAATATTTTTCAGACAAAATGACTCTATCTTAATGCAAACTGTGGACTTTGGTTGATAATGTTGTCTCAATATCACTTCACTGATTGCAACAGTCTGGTGCCACACCATAGCCCACTAGTCTGGGATGTGTGGAATGGTAAGGGAGTCTGTGGGTGGGGGGATAGGGGATGTGGCAACTCCGGACTTTCCACTCAATTTTGCTATAAAATTAGAGTTGCTCTTAAAGAAAGTATGAAAGGGTTTTTTTCATGGGAAAAAAAGGTGATGTATGCTACCCCATGGGTGAACCTTGAAACATGTCAAATGAAAGAAGCCAGTCACAAAAGGTCACATAGTATATGCCTCCATTTATATGAAAGGTCCCAAACTGGAAATCTATAGAGGCAGAATTAGTGGTTGCCTAGGGCTGGTGGTGGGGAGGGGGTTGGGGAAAGTACATGGATGAGAGCCAGAGAGCCCAGGATTTCTTTTCAGGGTGATGTTCTAACATCGGCAGTTCTGATGGTTGCACATATGTGGACATCCTAAAAACCATTTAATGTTTGTTTATTTTTGAGAGAGAGACAGAGCACGAGTGGGGAAGGGGCAGAGAGAGAGGGAGACACAGGGACCGAAGCAGGCTCCAGGATCTGAGCTGTCAGCACAGAGTCTGATGTGGGGCTCGGCCCCACAGGCTGTGAGATCATGACCTGAGTTGAAGTTGGATGCTTAACCGACTGAGCCACCCAGGTGGCCCTAAAAACCATTTAATGATACACTATGTAGAGTGTATGGTATGTGAACTATATCAAAATAAAGCTCTTACGAAAAAGGCATTATTAAGGTGGCTCAGTCGGTTAAGCGTCTGACTCTTGATGTCAGCTCGGGTCATGATCTCAGGGTTCGTGAGTTCGAGTGCCGCATCGGGCTCCTACCATACCGTCTCTGAGCCTGCTTGGGATTCTCTGTCTCCCTCTCTCTCTGCCTCTCCCCTGCTCTCTCCCCTTTTCTCTTCCCCTCAAAATAAATAAACATTTAAAGAAAGAAAAAGACATTATTGAGATGGCTAAAACTATAGACTGTAGATTAGAAAATTATGTCAGTAGTAAAACTTTCTGATTTTGATGATTGAAAAAAATTAATTGACAACTCTGTCAGTTAGGCACTATCATTATTCCCATTTTACAGATGCAGAAACTGAGGCATGGAGAAGTCAAGTTCCTTGCCCAGAAACACATAGCAGTCTAAGAACCCATTGTCTTTACCCTCTTCTTGTCTCCCCTGGTACCCTGGTCTTTCATAACCCTTGTCACAACTTCTAATTTTATATTTTTTGTTCCCCGAGACAATAAACTTCTTGGGGGCAGAGTCAGATCTCTTCCGATCACTACTTTTCCAACTATTTAAACAAACATTTATTGAGCCTATGCTAAGCCAGGCCTGAAGGTGTTATAAGAATCAGGGAAAATATTTAGTACAGATTCTTGCTTATAGAGGGTACTGAATAGGTATTTGTAGTTTGAATGGATGGATGGATTGGTGGGGGGATGGGTAGGCAGATGGATGGATGGGTGGTGGGGAGATGAATGAGTGGATGGGTGGATGGGTGAATGGGTGGGTGGATGGGCGGG
>NC_043713.1:24560011-24579933 GCF_006229205.1 Suricata suricatta | reverse complement strand
GGGTAGATGGATGGGTGGATGGATGGATGGGTAAGTGGGTGGATGCGTGGATGATGAGCTGGAAGCATGAGGAGGTAGGTTCTAGCCAAGGCTGACTGGTTCTGTCCAGGCCTCATGCTCTTCCCCTAGCTACCTTTTCTCTCCTACCCTACCTCCTTCCCCTGCCTCAGTCTTCAGGCCCATCACATCCTCAGACTCCCTCACCACCCCCCATCCAGTGCACAGACTCCCCTCCTTCCTCCATGAAGGCTGTTCAGACTTTCCTTATCCCTCAAGGCTCTACGGAGACTCACCTCCTGCACGAAGTCTGCCTAGCCCATGTGGTCTGTCCCTTCTCTGCAGTCCTTCTAATGTACAATATTTGGTGGACATCACCAGTTACTTCCTATAGATGATCCTGTCCTGAGATTCGGATCTAGAGCTTGGGGAGAGCATGACCTTGGCTCCCTCCCCCTCTGCTGTTCCAAGAACCAGTCAGTGGCAGGTACGGGGTGAAGTCATTGCATTGACCATGTGGGTAGAAGTCACGGCCTCCCCCGTGGTGAAGGGAGAGGACCCAGGCACCAGGGGAGGAGGAAGGCCCTCAGCAGCACCAGCTCCCCAGGGACCGCCAGGCCCAAGCCCAGTGGAAGGCGGGCCCAAACCTGACCCCTCAGCAGGGCTGGGGCTGGGCTGGCAGGGGGAAGGCAGGCATGCTGGCCACAGCAGGGACCGGGTGTGGGCGCCTCCCTCCCCTCCCAAGCCGGGCTGAGCAGCCCCAGGCAGGCTGGAGGCCTGTTTGCCTTGGCCCTGGGCCAGGGCCGCCCCGCCAGTGAGTAATGCGTGAGGACCGCCTGGCTCTGGTTCAAGGGAAACGGGCTGGAGACGGGGCCTCCTCAGCCTGCACTGGGTTAGGGTCTGGGGGCAGCTTTCCAGAAAGTGCCTGCTGGGACTGCCTCAGGGCCAGTGCCCAACCTGCTGTCCCCTCTTCCTCTTCCCCCTCTCCCCTTCACCTTTGCCTCTTCTGTAGAGACCAAGGACAGATAGAACTTGAGTTCCCAGAAAAAGATCCTCAGTTATGACCCAGGAGCCGGCCAGCCACCTACCCACACCCCTTCACAGAGCCTGCCATTTCCTAGGACTGAGAAACCGCACTTTCTATGCACCTACTATGTGCTGTTAGGGAGGTCATGGGAGCTCAGGGGCTGAGTAGTGGGCAGGAGGGGAGAAGAGCCCCCAGAGGCTCTGGGTGCTCATATTGAAACCACTGGTACTTGAATAGGCCTCTCCATTTATCTGCCCATACCCCAGGGTTCTAGGTGAGGACACTGAGGCCCAGAGACAAAGAGTGACTTGTCCAAGCCACTAAGCAAGTTAATTGCAGCAAGTTAAGAGCCCACGTCACCTGGGGGGTGGCGTAGCGGGGTGTCTGCTGCTCTGTAGGATGGCCTTGGTTTTAAAATGCATAGCTCTCAGGGGCCCCTAGTTGGCTCAGTCAGGTGAGCGTCTGACTTTTGATTTCGGTTCAGGTCATGATCCCAGGGCTGAGGGACAGAGCCCCATATCGAGCTCCCATATCCAGGCTGAGCATGGATCCTGCTTGGGATTCTCTCTCTCTCTCGCTCTCGCTCTCGCTCTCGCTCTCGCTCTCGCTCTCTCTTTCTCCCCTTCTGCCCCTTTGCCCAACTCATGCACTCTCTCGCAGTCTCTAAAATTAAAATATATATATTTTTTTTTTTAACTTAAAACTGCATGGTTCTCATGATGGAGGACACTGCCTAGAACATGTCTATTTCAAGGCTGGGTCCTGCTAAGAGCATTCCCAAGGAATTCTGTAACTTTACAGAAGTTTGGCCTGCTTAGGACCCAAGTGGCCATCAAGTGGGAAGGATACCATGGCCATTGTCACCACTGGGAGGGGCAGAGGTTCCCAGTCCTCCTGTTCCAGTGGATGACTGCGGCCGACCGTGCCCGCAGCCTTGCCCAGCTTCTAGCCGTGGGCCGACTTCATAGCTACAAATGCAGAAGGTTGTTCAGGCTGAGTTAAACACAAAAGAGAAGTCCTGACAGGATCCCGTGTAGGTCACAGAATCAACAGCAGACTGGAGAACTTCTCCATAGCAGGGGTGACTGCCAAAACCACACCATAAAGCTGGCCTCTTGAGAACCCACTGGCCCCGCCACGGAGCACCAGATGACTCTTCTCTATCCACTGACATCAGCACTGGACACCAAACATTGGACCGCACTGCTGGCCCTGCAGACACTGCTGTTCCCCCAGAAACAGGATGTGGCTACTTCCCACCCCTAGAATGACTATGCCTCATCCCTGCTTCTCTGTTCCCAGATCCTGACTCCAAGACCAGAGCCAGGGCATCTGATTGGCCAATCCCAGGTCACGTGGCAACATTCAGCCGCTAGGGAAGCTGGAAAAACAGGTATCTTGCCCTTCCGCCACCCGACAAACTCAAGCAAAAAGAATTCTGCAAGTTGGATTGACAGCCCAGGTGACCTATAGGAATTGGCACTAAGACACATCCTCTTGATTAAACTGTGCCATCTTCCAGTCCTTGTTTATCCTGTCCCCTGCCCACACTATCAAAACCAAACATATGCACAGAAGGGTGTCTCTGAAGAGCTTTGGGGTTCAGCACATAATTATATTTTGTAAGTAAAGCTCTTAGCATACCGCATGGCACATAATTGGCATTGAGCAAAGTCAAGTTCTTTTCCAAAAAAGAGCGTGTACAGAGGGAAGGTGACCTGGGGCTCAGCTAGTTGGTGACAGGATTGGTCTGGGTGACGTGACCCCTCTGTCTGTTCTCCCACAGCAGATGAGGATGAAGGTTATAAGAAAGTGTCAAACAAAGCCAAACAGAGCACATTTCATGCCAACAGGAGAGGCTGGAAGGCTTCTTAGAGAATTAGCTACTTGGCTGAGCCTTGGAAGAAGAAATGAACTTCATCAGATGAGGCCCGGGTACGAGGTGTTCCAGGTCAAGGAGCCTGTACCAAGGTGTGGAGGGGAAGGGCACAGCTTATACAAACAAAACAACTCAGAGCTGGGTTTTGCAGAAAGCCCTCTGTCATAACCAGGAGTGGCCGTGTGGATCAGCCGGGGAGAGCACAGGTGCCTGGAGAATGGTCAGAAAGCCTCTGAGCTGCTCCGGGTAGAGGCCAGGAGCTGCGGCAGGGAAACAAAAATGATTGGATAGTCAGAAGCTTCTGGTCCAGGGTGAGAGAAAGGCACACGAGGGGCGAGGAGCAGAAGGGAAAAGGAAGAAGGTGACTCAGCTTTCAGGCAGACGCATTTGAGGCACTGGATTTTGTGTCCAAGGCCCCTTTAGATCACGGGCACCAGAAATCACTGAGAAGGCAACAGGAGAGAGAAGGCATTTCTCTGACGGAGAGCTCTCCACGTGGTTTAGGTGAATGGTAAGTCGTGTGGGGGCAGGGAGTGACTCGGGGAGGGGAAGCTCAGGAAACCACGGACGACCCCTGAACACGCTTCCAATTGGTGAGGGTGTAGTTATCAACAAGGTTTTTAGATCCTGCAAGTCCAGGGCCAGAATGAAATTGCCGGAGATGACAGAGCAGAGGCTGAGGCTGCAAACGGGTCTTTCCCTTTCCTTCTGCCATGCAGTCATCAGGCAGGGTAAGGGGGTGGGGGGTGGAGCAAGGATGAAGAAGGGAGGGAGGAAGAAAGGAAAACATGATACAACCAGTATTTAAAGGTGATTGGCACCACAATGAAGGACTGAACTGTTTTAGAAAAGGGAACTCGTGGGATCTAGGGAACAAGAGACGCGACACAACAGAGAGGTGGAGGGATGCTGTGTACCAGGCCGGCAAGACGGCCCATCCCGACTAGAGCAGGAGAGAGACATTCAGAGAGAAAAAAATGCTGAACTGACAAAATGTCTCATCAGTTGACCCTTGAGCAAAACTGTGTTAAGAAGGATCTGAAGAGTGTGAAAAATGATGGCAAAAGGTACAATAAACTCCAAGAACATTGAAAGGACCCAAGAAGTCCCATCTCCAGGACTATCAAGGAGTTGTGTAAGAAACCACATGCACTCAGAGTACGCTCCACGGCTCAACGTGAACAGTAACGGCGTAGTCTGATGTGAGTACGGAGTTTTGATGAGAAGGGATGTAGTGTGAAGATTCAAGAGAGCTAAACCCCAGCTAGGCAGTGACTAGAGATTTAATAGATAAAATCAAAAATTGGGGATGCTTGGGTGGCTCAGTCGGTAAGGCACCCAACTCTTTTTTTTTTTTAATGTTTATTTATTTTTGAGAGAGAGAGAGAGAGTGTGTGTGTGTGAGAGCAGGGGAGGGGCAAAGAGAGAGGGAGACACCGAATCCAAAGCAAGCTCCTGGCTCTGAGCTGTCAGCACAGAGCCTGACATTGGGCTCAAATCCATGAACTGTGAGATCATGACCTGAGCCGAAGTTGGATGCTCAACTGACCAAGCCACTTAGGTGCCCTTAAGCATCCAACTCCTGATCTCAGCTCAGGTCTTGATCTCCGGGTCATGAGTTCAAGCCCCACATTGGGCTTCCTGCTGGGAGTGGTGTCTACTTTTTTAAAAAAAAATCTAAATTTGGTGTATCAGGAACACCAGAATAAGAATATTATTTAGAAATATGGTGAGATAGGGGTACCTGGTCAGCTCGGTCAGAGGAGCATGCGATTAACATAGATCTCAGGGTCGTGGGTTCGAGCCCCACATTGAATGCAGAGATTACTAAAAAAAAAAAAACTTGCAGAGATCGCTAAAAAAAAATAACTAAATAAACTTTAAAAAAGAATTTATAAAAAAAGAAAAAAGAAATATGGGGATATAATCGTAGTTCTGATGTAAATTACCTCTGACAGTGGCACTGAAAACACTGAAAAGGGCTTTAAATTTTTCTTAACACACCTCTGCACCTGTGAATATTTGATGATGAACATATCTTTTTGCAACATTTTAAACCAATAAAAAATGCTTAAATACTGAAAAAGAAGAAGAAAGACGATGATAAATACCAAAAGAAGCAGCTGGTATAGTTGAAGGGGTTGTTTCTGGTTCACTCAAGGGGGAAAAGCAAGGACAGTGAACCAGGCTGGATTTCATCATAGGGCGTTCACTCTTTCACTTCTTAAATGTTGTGCGTGAATTACTTTGAAAAAAATTAATTGAAAAAGAAATGGCCATAAAGCATAAGAAACCAAGGGGAAAAATAGGCAAAGGGTATAAATCAGAAATTCATAGAAAAAATGCAAATGTCCCTCAAACACATGAAAAACCTTCACACCCTCTCCCCTCTCAAGGCTGAAAGAAAACGTCAGAAGTGGCCGAGCATTCTCGGCCTGGGACATACACTCATAGCACAGAGGACTGGGCGGCGAGGTGTACAAAACAACACGATGGTGTGATCTTACAAGAATTTAACAAATTTCCTTTGAGCATCTCCTATGTAACAGGCAAATTGGAATGTATTTTTTAGGGGCACCTGGGTGGCTCAGTCAGTTAAGCATCCAACTTCAGCTCTCTCTCTCTCTCTCTTTCTCAAAAATAAATAAACATTAAAAATATTTTTAAGAATGTATTTTTAATTTTTTAAATGTTTATTTATTTATTTATTTATTTTTGAGAGACAGAGTGTGAACACGGAAGGGGCAGAGAGAGAGACACACAGAATCTGAAGCAGGCTCCAGGCCACGAGCTGTCAGCACAGAGCCCGACGTGGGGCTTCAACTCACGAACCATGAGACCATGACCTGAGCCGAAGTTGGACGTTCAACTGACTGCGCACCCAGGTGCCCCAAGAATGTATTTTTTAGAAATCATTAGGGTTGTGTGCTCTGATGTTAGCAGGTGCCCTGTGATTGTGGGACCAGATGTGAGTTTTTAAAAATTCTTTTTCCTTCTTATTAATTTAGTCTCTGATTTTAAAATAGTAAACATAGGTTGCTAAAGAGATCAACATAAGGGAGCCTGGGTGGCTCAGTCAGTTAAGTGTCCAACTCTTGGTTTCAGCTCAGGTCATGATCTCATGTTTCATGAGTTCGAGCCTGGCATTAGGCTCTGTGCTGACGGCATGGAGCCTGCTTGGAGTTCTCTCTCTGTCCCTCCCCACTCCCCACCCCTTGCTCTGCTCCTCCCTTGCTTGCCCATGCACTCTCTCTCTCAAAATAAATTAATTTAAAAAAGAGAGAGTTCAAAATAAAGAACAAAACAATTTTATTTATACATTTACCTATGTTGAGCACCCCCACAAAATAAGATATAAAAACAGTGAATATTAGTTTGGATAAGCACCCAGTTATGAACTGCTCAGACACCGTAGAGATTGTATGCCACGCCCAAAAGGGTCTAGCACACAGTAGGTCCTTGAATATACAAACTGAACAGTCACAATTAAGCAAGAGCTGGTGGGATATTGTAGGCAGGGTGCTTACTGTATGTATGGGAGCCTCCAGCATGTACATGGAATAAAAAAATCTACCTACAGGGGTGCCTGGGTGGCTCAGTCGGCTAAGCGTCCGGCTTCGTCTCAGGTCATGGTCTCGTGGGTTCGAGCCCCGAGTCGGACTCTGTGCTGACAATTAGCTCAGAGCCTAGAGCCTGTCTTCAGATTCTGTGTCTCCCTCTCTCTCGGACCCTCCCCTGCTCACGCTGTCTCTCTCTCTCTCTCTCAAAAATAAATAAAACATTAAAAAAAAAAAGAAATGTCAGCTGCTATTAGTAATAGTAGTAGGGTAATAGGAGATATTGTTGTTGTAATAGTACCCAGCATCCCAGAAATCCCACCGCTCATGCAGCTGCCTGGCCCCAGGCTCTTTTCCGTGTCCCCTACAGTCACAGAACCAACAAAAGGGGTTTCCTTTTCATCTGCCGGCTGCTCTCCTCCCCCTCGCCCTCATTTTCCTCCTCCCTAGCTGCCCGCTGACCTCCCGAGTAAGCCAGGGAAGTGGTACAACCTGAGCCCTCGCCTGCCACTGGCCATCCGGTCCCAGGGACGCCACCACCAGAATGTCGAACTCTCAGGCGTGGTGCTCCTGCCACACATGCTCACTGGGTCCTAAAAGATGAGGGAGAAAAGGTCAAACCTAAGGGGACACAGACTGACTTTTTGGGAAGGGGCTTGCATGCTATCGATTCCCTTTTAAAAAATTAGACTCTAGGCGCGCCTGGGTGACTCAGTCGGTTGAGCATCCGACTTCAGCTCAGGTCGTGAGCTCACGGTTTGTGGGTTCGAGCCCCGGGTCAGGCTCTGTGCTGACAGTTAGCTCAGAGCCTGGAACCTGTCTTCAGATTCTGTCTACCTCTCTCTGACCCTCCTCTACTCACGCTCTCTCTCTCTCAAAAAAGTAAATAAAACCTTTTAAAAATGACCAAAAAATAAGTAAATAAATAAAAATTAGACTCTAACGGTAGTAGAACCACGTACAGAAAAGTGCACAACTGCTAAGTGTGCGGCTCAAGCCGAAGATCTCATGCCAACAGCCCTGGGATTAAGCAGAACTTCATCAGCCTCCAGGAGCTCTTCTCCCATTCTCCCCTCCTGACGTCTAACACCAGTAGATGCACTTTGCCTGACACTGAACTCGATACAAATGGAACTTCATACAAATGGAATCAGGCAGGGTGTGTTTCTGTGTCTGGCTTTTTCAGCTTAGCGTCATACCTGTGAGAAGCATTCTGTTGCGAATAATCGTAGTCCTTTGTTCCCGCTGCTGTGCGAAGTCCACTGTGTAATGCTTTTTTTTTAATTTTTAAAGAAAATATTTTTAAGTTTTTCATTTATTTTGAGGGAGAGAAAGCAAGCCAGCAGGGGAGGGGCAGAGAGAGAGAGAGGATCCCAAGCAGGCTCTGCGCTGTAGCTCCATACGGGGCTCGAACCCACAAACCGTGAGATCACGACCTGAGCCAAAACCAAGTCAGAGCCTCAACCAACTAAGCCACCCAGGCGCACTACCACTTTAAGAAAAAAAATCCATTCTACTTTTAATGGACAATGTTTCCATTGTTCTGGCTACTTGAATAGTGGCTGTGCATATCCTTGAATGCAACTTTTGGTGAATATGTGTATGTGTTTCTGATACAGGAATGATAATCTTTAGCTTGAGGATACGGCCAGTTTTCAGAAATTACTAAACCGTTTTACACCCGCACCATCCTCACAAGAGGCCTCCAGTTCTCCCACACTGCTGCTCTCATTCAGTATCAAGCTGTGTACCTTTTCAGTGGACACAAGCGTCTTTTCAATTCAGCTCCTAAACTAGACATGAAAATGGATGGTCTACAGAACTATCTGGAATGGATTATTAAGTGACAAAACCAGGTTGCAAGCCAAAATGTGTAACACGGCTTCGTTCATGAAAATTGTATACGTGTGTGTATAGAATCAGAGGCCAAATTTAGAAAGGGGACGCATTAAAGCCTCCATAGCCTCTAGGACTGGTTCTGGAAGGCATAACTTTATATTTTTTTAATGTTTATTTATTTTAGAGAGGGGGAAGGGAAGAGGGAAGGAGACAGAAGATCCAAAGCGGGCTCCATGCTGGCAGCACAGAGGCCAATGTGGGGCTCGAACTCACAAACTGTGAGATCATGACCTGAGCCGAAGTTGGATGCTAAATGAACTGAGCCACCCAGGCGCCCCTGGAAGGCATAACTTTAGATCATGACATTGAGGATGGCTTTTCCTTTTCATTTGGGGGTTTTCAGCCTTTTTTAAATTTGAAAACAAAAGCCTGCATAAATCAAAAAAAGTATCCATCCCCCATTCCCCATTCCCGGCACACGGCATTCCATTACCTAAGGCTGGCAGCCTGACCCTGTATTTCTTGTTATTCCCAGCATCCTCTCCTGCTCTGGAATTACCCTGGGCAGGGCCTCTGGGACAAGTCTCCCGGGCACTGTAATTTCCCTGGCTGTGGCATGTCATTAAAAGATCTGGTGCCGATGATGCAAAGCCCAGATGCGGCAAAGATTCCAGCCCTAATGGGACAGGACAGCCTGGCCCTGGAGCCAGCCTTCTGGCAGGGACAGCCCTGGAGTCTCAAGCTGCCTCAGTGGGACATGGCCTTCAGGACATATCTTCACTTGGAGGAAAGAAACTGTGAACAGTGCACTTTCGAAGCAGCGGCCTCCCATGGGAGCTCAGGGCTCAACTCAAGGGGTGTACAATTAGGCAGTGCTGGCCCTTGCTTTGCCACTCTCGAGCTGTGAGGGCCTCCCTGGGCCTCCATTTCCTCACCTGTAAAATGGGATAATAACAACCCTTACCTTGCAGCCCGCTGTGTTTGCTAGGATGGTGGAGACGGCTGGGCTGTTGCTATTCCCATGGCTCCGGGAGGCAGGGTTTTACATTTACCTCTGGTGGGGGGGAGGGGGTATAAAGACGAGAGTGCACTCTTCTTTATCACTAATGGAAAGCAAGCACTTTTCTTGGGGAAAACTGAATTCACCTGAAATTTGAATTGCGTGTATTTTAGTTGAGAGCTAAGTAACCACTCAGCATTGATTCAGCCAAGGAATATTTGTCGAGTGCCCACTGTGTGCTGGGCACTGTTCTAGACACTGGGGACACGGCAGCAGCCAGAGCCCAGTTCCTGCCGTTTCGGAGCTTTGTCTCTGCGGGAAGAGTCAGCCCACAGCCAAACCAACAAACATACATCGTACAGTGTGAAACATGCATGTAATACAATACATATGATGTCAAACAGTGCTGTGAAGAAAGATAAAGCAGCATAAGAGGGTGTACTGGGGGTGGGGGGCACCTGGGAGTCGGTAAGCATCCAGCTTTGGCTCAGGTCATGATCTCACAGTTCATAGGTTTGAGCCCCACGTCAGGCTCTGTGCTGACAGCTCAGACCCTGGAGCCTGCTTCGGATTCTCTGTGTCTCCCTCTCTCACTGTCTCTCCCCCGCTTGCACTCTATTTCTCTCTGTCTCTCAAAAATGAATAAACATTTAAAAAAGTAAATAATAAAATAAAACAAGAGGATATACTGGGAATGCTGCCCAAGGAGTCAAATCACTATGTTCAGTTGAGCCTGGGCTCTGTTCTGGAACTCTCTCTCTCTCGTTGGCCAAGTGAGAAAGCCCAGGACGGTGCAGGTCTTGGCTGGGTCTAAGCTGCCACCGGCCTGGGCTGGACCACTCTGCGTTGCTCACTTCTGTGGAGATGGGTGGCCTGGGGAGGAGGATGGAGAGGGGCTGCGAGTGGCTTGTAGGAGGTGAGGAGCAGGCCGGGGGGCATTTCCATGAGTCAGTGGGGTGCTGCACCCTCAGAGGGCACCCCAGCCACCCTCAAGAGACACCACTGGAGCTCGGGTCAAATCTATTACAGCAGGTACTAACTCTGCACCTACTATGAGCCCAGAGCTGGATTCTTGCTCTGAAAGATTCTAGTAAGTTTGAGAGCTGGCGCCTGGCGTCAAGGTGCCCCAGTCAGCCTGCAGGTTATGAGGCCCATCTTCATAGAGAGAGGAAAGCACAACAGATTGGGTGAGCACCTGCGTGTGGGGAGCAGGCCACGATTCATCTGGACCGGCAAAGTGCCAAATCTTGGCCCGGTGACACACAAAATGTGCACATTTACACAAAGTCGGCGCCGTGGCTTCCCAGAGCAGGGATTCAGGGATCCAGGCTGTTTCCAGAGCATGCCTCCGCCAGCCCGAATGTGTCTTCCAGGTGCAGGGTGCGAGACAGAGAGTCAAAGAGAGGCAGAAAGAGCTGGGTCTCGGCTGACCAGTCCTTCACTGCTCCAGGCTAGGAGGGGGCTCAGCCCACCAGCCAGGACAAGTCAAGTAGCCCCACACAGCCTACAAGGGTGACTGGGAAACATAGGGCGCACACATCTAGTCCCCCAGCGGCCCCTCGTTCCTGCCGGGATGTGCCCAGCTGAGTGGAGGAAGGGGAGTTCGAAAGGGGCATTGGACGGGACACATGAGTGTCATGCTTTGGAGAGAAAGAGCCCTGGGATCGGCTTAAGGAGAGGTGCCGGGCCTGGTTCTGCCATTTCTGGGCTGGGGGTCCCAGCTGACTCACTGGTTCTTCCGTTCTCAGTCTCTTCTTCTACAATGGGGATAATCAGAGCCGCCAGCCAGAATCAGGAGCAGAACGTGTGCGCAAGGGTCTCTGCACTGCTGAGAACTAATGTGATATCGTTATCAACGAATTAGCCGTGTTTTCTTTCAGGTTCAGCGCAGCCCTAAGAGATACGTTCTGTTTCTACCTCAAGGGCCTCTGTGTCCTGCCTGTGAATCCAAGACAGACAGACTCCATCTCATACTCTTCCACCAAAGTGGCCACACTGGCCGGGGACCACACTGCGAGCAATAGCAGGAGCAAACGGTCGTTGTTGTTATTCCAACAATTCCTGTCAAGTTTGCCATCTAGTATGTAATAGACATGGGCTTGTCTTAGGATAAAAACAGTTCTAGTCTTTATTTCCCCTGAAGATCCTACTAAAATGGCAGCACCAGGAAAGTGCTTTGGGCTGTTGTTTTTTAATTTCTATCTGTTTTTTAGAGAGAGAGAGAGAGACAAAGCATGGGTGGGAGAGGAGCAGAGAGAGAGGGTAACACAGAATCCAAAGCAGGCTCCAGGGTCTGAGCTGTCAGCACAGAGCCTTGATGTGGGGCTTGGACCCACAGCCATGAGATCACTACCTGAGCTTAAGTCAGATGCTCAACTGACTGAGCCACCCAGGCACCCCTGGTGCCCTGGGTTTATTTGTCAGCTTAGCTGGCCCAGGGCACGCAAGTCCATGGGACCACCTCAGGTCTGGGGCTGAGATCCTGGGGCTCTTAAATCCTCACATAGCCTTTCTAGAAAGAGGTTCCCAGCTCTCCTAGTCTCTGCGGCTCCGATAGGCACCAAACCGTGAGTCCACCCTGACCCACCCCCAGCCCTCACCCAGCCTTTATCTCCAATCTCCCACCTCCCCAGCCCCCCAGCCAGTAAATCATCCCTGAATTAAAGTGCTTGTACTGGTCCGAACTCACCAGGGGCCTCCTCCAGCGGCCACTTTGTGTTCAGTAGATTAATTGCAGCTGGGGGAGGGACGGGAATCCATTTTTAGAAAATCATTACTTTCAGAAAGAGAAGGGGGCACTTCTGGTTGGGGAAAAGTGCTGAGCTGGCAGCTCCTGAAACACCAGGAAACCTGGGACTGTGCCGGCTGCTCACGGCTTGGCCTGCACGGCCCACATCCCCTCCCCAAGGCCAGGGCACCCCAGCCCTCCTGCCTGCCTCCCACCGGCATTAGCCTCCTGCTCTGGCCTGGGCTCAGCAGTTCGCTGGCATTCTGAGCATGAAGGGGTCACCCCAGTATTGGTCACCCCCCCGCTGCTGATGGGCTTTTTGTACAGCCAGCCAGCTTGCACTGTAGCTACACAGAGGTCACTGTCAGCCCCTGCTGACAGCTCCTCGGCAAAAAGGAGGTTGGGGACCCCTAACTGCTGCTGCCTTGAATTGAGCATCTAGCAGCTTAACTGATATGAAATTGCCATCTTTGTAGGTCATGATGGTCAGATATTAGCAGTCCCACGTGGTTCAGCCTAATTAGCATATGGCCATCTCTTTGGATGTCTTTTCTCACTCATCCCCCTCTTGGCCCCGTGAGACAGGTATACATGTCCATTTGTTTCAGAAATGGAGGTTCAGAGAGGTTAAGTGACTTGCCCAAGTAAGTACTCAAACCCTGGTCTACGTGACTCCAAAACCCAGGACTGTGAGTCACATCCTATTTCATGACAGACCCCCATCCCACCTGCCCCCACACTCACTCATTCATGAGCTTTGTGCTTCTTTGAGCTGTTGCCCAGCCAACAAGCACACCGGGGTTGGGGGCCAGGGGGTGCTGGCTAAGCCCGCCTGCCTTGCTGCTGTCATGAGGGGCCACGAGTGACCCAACACTGGCAAGGGCCTTGGTGCATACAAATGTCGCTTCTATTGGTGATCAGATCAGCGTGGTCCTTTCAAACCAGAACTTGTTTTAGGAGAAAAACGTGCCCAACACAGTCACCCCCTGCCCCAGGTGTGCCCCTAGAGATTAGATAGCAGAGAGATGATGAAATCTGACACTGCCACTTACCAGCTGGGGGGCTTGGCCAACTCTTTGAACCTCAGTTTCTTCATCTGTAGAATGGGGCTAACAATGGCATCTATTTTTAGGGCGGTTTGGAAGGATTATATGGGATAATCCCAATGTGCTTGGAATGCTGGGAACACTGCCTCACGCACAGTCAGGACACAATCTGTGCTGACTGTTCTTACTCCCAGGCCAAACTAAGCCCACAATTCTGCCTCTCTCTTCCTCATTCAAGGGACAAGCCCTGTCTGAGCATTGTGCTAGGAAATGTCAGGATAGCAGATCCTAAGCAGGGCCCCAACTGATGCTTCGGAGTGCCAAGACCTATGGTTCAGGAGGGGAGACAGATTCCTACACTACCGATGTCTCTTTAGGTCAGATATTTTTAAAAGCCACGAGGCTTCCTGGAGGAGGTGTGGCCTGAGTTACTTCCTGAAGGATAAGAAGAGAGCCCATTGAAGAAGCTGGAAAGCACTTGCTTGGAAGCCCAGAAGCAAGGCTTGTTTGAGGAGCTACAAATGCCCCCAGTCCGGGGCCAGGGTGAGGAGGTAAAAGGGTGAGGTCTGCAGAGAAGCGCTGGGAGGCCCGGAACGAAATCACTCCCGGTGGAATCTAAGAGGGGAAGATGTGTGAGAGAGATTTGCATTTTACAGTCACAGATTGAATGAGGCAGGAGGGACAGGATTTGGTTGTTTATTGTATGATTGCAGACAGGAAAAGAGAGATCGGAAAACCCAGATTCCTGGTCGGGGCTGAGACAGCCACAGGTGAGGGCCAATAAGGCCACCAGAGTGCTGCTGCTGCCCAGGGAGAGGGCAGAACCCTGTAAGACACCCCAAAAGTTGAGGGGTGAACTGAGAGAAAAAGAGTAGAACCAGGCAGGGACATCTTCACTTCCAGCCACTAATCCAAACCCCAGCTGGTCTTTGGGAGCCTGGGGCTGTGCTCGCCTGGCCTGCTGGTGGGCGTGTGGTCCTCTGGTGGCACTTGTCACTGGAGGGCGGGGTGCTGCCCTCAGCGGTCCTGGCACATGGAAGGCATGCAGGGAAGACCTGTGCATGATGCCCACTCTGGCCAGGTGAGGAGCGGTGGACTACCAGCAGACACCTGGCTTCCCCTACGCATCCCTCTGTCCCTGCCCACCCACGGCCAGCCAGGCCACCAGGGTCTATGCACGCCCCCACCCCAGTTGCAGCCTACTGGGGCTGAAAGTCAAGTCCAGGAAACACAGGAGGGCATCCAGGTGCTGCTGCCACAGCCGGCTCCTGCCTTCCGCATCAGAGGCCTTGCCCAAACAGTGGGGCCAGGTGGCAGCGTGGAACCCCCAGCCCTCCACCTCCCCACTCCCGTCTCACTTTGAGTTTCAGGGCTGTCACTCTACAGGATTCCATCAAATAAACATCTCAGCAGGAACCGAGGACTAAGCCCACTCAACCGTGGAGTCAGATCCAGATCTCTCTAAGCACTTACTCCCTAAGTGACCTTGGGCAAGTCTTTGAACCTCTCAAAGCCTGCATTTTTGCAGGGGGTCCTAGTAAGAATTAAGTAATTCCCCTGAACACTTAGCATCGTGCCTCGCACCTGGTTACGCATCCAATAAATGGCAGGTATTATTATTATTAAAGTGCTTCCTGCAGGCTGATGCAAGTTAGAGCAAACTAAAATGACTTTGCCGGCTCCTGATGTAACACCTCCCCACCCCACCCCTCCTCCACACTACCACCCTGGAGTTAATTAAAACCCTCCTGGGTGTTTTCCAGACATGGGATTTTACACTTATTCTTGGTTGCAGAACTAGAATGGAGGCAGGTTTCACTTCAACTGATTTAAAAAAAAAAAAAAAAAAAAAAAGCAAAATGCTGCTTTGAGAGGTAGTGAGTTCCCCATCAGCTCATGTGAATAAGCTAGCCCAGATGACCATTTGGCACTAAGGCTCGAGCATAAATGCACCCGTGTTGATATTTCTTACAACTGAACTGTAATTCTCTTGAATGAAATGGTGGTGTCAATGGGCTGTAGTGCTCTGTACCACTATTTGGTAAAATAAAATACTGATAGTCCTGCTGCGCCCTCCAAATAGTGGTTTCCAAATTGTGCCAGTTTGTGGTACCCACAGTCTTAACCCCCCACTTCAGAGACACCCCCTTCCTGGATCTTAGGATCAAGAGCCCTGTTTGGACGCACTGCTTGTGCTCGCTTCGGCAGCACATATACTAAAATTGGACCCACCGCCTGTGGGAGAGGTCTTGGAGTCCAAAACGTGGTTTAGATCACACAGCAGAAACCCACCCACCTTTACAATTCGGGGCTCCCTGGTGTTGACGAATACAGGACGCCTGGCCAGCTATGCCCCACGGTCGCTGCGTACTAACAGGAAGAGGGGGATCTTTGTAACAGATCGTGAAGATCGTGTTCTGCAGGCCCCTTTCGTGAGTCATCTCCCCTTTCCCAACCAAGTACAGGGGGCCAAGGTGACCCCAAGTCCTGATTCCTACAGACGCCCTCCCTTCTCCCCTCCCACCAGAAGAAAAAGATGCTGGAGGACATGGAATCAAGTATACATTTTAAAAATTGTTTAATGGAACATAAACTCCTTTAGAAAAACATTCAGCCAGGTGATAACACCCATAGAAAAAAACACCAATCTCGTGTTTATCTTTTTTTAATTTGGCATTTGTTATTTGCATTTATATTAAAGCAAAGTGCATCTTTTCTTTTATTTTTCTTGTTTATACACATTGCACAATACATAAATAATGATGCTTATAAAACGTCTTTATATTTACAAGTAATAATATATTTATATATAACATAAAATACATTTTTTTCTTTAATAAATCTCAGGGTTTTTTTTTCAGGAGTCCTTTCTCTCTCAAAGCACTACAATGCTAAATTTCCAATGAGAATGCTTCTCTTGTTCATTTAAACCTTTGTAGTTAGAAAAATAGCTTATGTTAAAGTCTAAACATGCTCATTGAGCTAAGAGCAGTGTCAACATATCATACGAGTGTATGAGTTGTAGAAGAAATGAAAGAAGAGTTAGGTGTGAGCCCAGGGTGGTACCTTGGGTTATGATGGACCGAATCCTTCTTGGTGGGAAGGGGGGCTGCTGAGAAGTCTCCCTCCCGGGGCAGCTCCCCCCGCTGGTCTAACAGCAGAGCTCAACACACAGGCGGCAGAGGGGAGGAAAGTGCTGAGCTGGTTTTCTCGGGTGGGGGAGGGGACGGGCACCTGACATGACCAGGGGCAGAGAAGAGGCTGATGGGGTTTGGGAGGGTGCTCGGTGGGCAATACTGTGCCAGGGTGGCCCCGGCAGCCCTGGGGAAGCCCATCTCAAGAGAGATCCAGGAGCAGATGGCCAAAAAAAGAAAGAGACGTGACAAGGACAGCAGGGTGGCTGGAAGGGAGTGAGGACAAGCAGGGAACGACTGGTTCTGGTTCAGCCTCTTTGCAGGTTTGCTTCTAAGAAGCCTGCAGACAGGCCCGTGTCCTAGGAGGGGAGAGGCGGGGCGGGGAGGCTTGGGGAGCGGGGTGCAGGGGAGGGAGAGAGCCTGGCTCCTGGCAGCTGCCGGAACCCCAGCTGCCAGCTTGCCCAGGTACGGCCTCTGCCCCCACTGAGCATGTCCAAAGGGCAGGAGACACACAGCTCGGAGGGCAGGCCTCTCGCAGACACCGCAAGACACAGGCGCACGCGCACAGACGCACACACGCTCTCACATACACGGGCCCCGACGAGGGGAAACAAGGACCCCAAGGTTAGGGCCTGGCCCCCATTCTTCCACTGTGTTGGCTGGGGACTCACTGTCGCTTCCCCTTTTCACACTGGGGTGTGCTCTGCCCGGCACACTCCACCCCAAAGAAGCCCCCAACAATTCTTTTCATAAGCTATTTCTCAAGGAACAAAACAGAACATAAACAACGACCAGAAAGGCGGGGAGTGGGGGGTGGGGGTGGGGGGAACACACCGACCAAAAAGAGTCTGCATGAAAAGCAAGCACTCGGGAGGGAAAGAGTAGCAGCAAAGTAGTTTGGACTGGGCCCGCTCGGCTCGCGCTCCGTCTCCCCACGCGGCTACCGGCTGTTGAAAATGACCTCGAGCCAGCACGGGCAGCTGCTGATGAACTGGCGGGTGTAGCACTGGCCCCAGCCCTTCACAAAGCTGATCTGCACCGTGAAGCCGGTCCACGGCTGCTGCATGAACTCGTGGTCGTTGGGCCGCTGCAAGCTGTACGCTTTCTCGTAGTCAAAAGCCTTGATGGAGAAACCGGGGAACACTTTGTGTACCAACAGCGTCCTGGAGTCCGGGTTGTCCAGTGTGGCCGACTTGATGAAGACGGGGTAGCTGCTGCGGTTGTACACCCACACGCCGTCCACTTCCCGCGTCAGCTGGATGCCGCAGCCGATCTTGCTCCGCACCTTCTGCACCAGCTGACTCTTGTTGTCGGAGTTGAGCTGTCCGAGGCAAAAGCCATTCCCCTGAGGTAGATCATAGAAGATGTCCAGGGAGGGCTCCTGGACACAGTAGAGCCTCCCCACTCTCGTCTTCTCCTCCCAGTATGCCACCACGCACCAGTGTGACCGATCCCCAGGCTCCAGAAGAAGTTGGGAATCTGCAAAACAAGATGGCAGACGTGGTTGGTGGTGATGGGAACTGGCATTTTCCTCTTCGAGAACCAAGGTGCACACAGGAGGTTCATCACCAACTCAAGCTCTCGTTAAGACAGGTGATGGCGGTGCTGGGTCTGCCGCCGGCTCGGCAGTCCCACCGTGGCTCAGAAATCTGGACCCAGAGATGCAAGAACGTGCTTGTGAGCTCGGGGCTCGCTGGGGTGCCTCCTGCCTCCAGTCCCCCACCCTGGACGCCATCATGTTTTACCCGTGGGACTAGTGGAAGTCCCATGCCTGTAAAGCCCAGGGGCTAGGGTACGCTTAGTAACATCACCTGTCTTGTTTTAGGGACAGGATGGCCTAGAGTTGTAGCTCTTTAACCTGGACAGAGCCCCTGGTCACCCTCAGGAGAAAAACCAGGACCCAGAAAGAGCCAGACCTAGAACCCAGGCCTCCAGACTCCAGGGTCCCGTCCTATGTGGTCTCTGTGTTTGTCACCCAGTGCTCAGGTCAGCGCCTCAGTCATAAAGGAGCGCTATCTGATAAAAATGAAAGTGCGGGTGCTTTGGGGCAAAAAGATCTTCCTAGTAGAAAATCCTCTCTCAGTGTGTCTGTCAGCAGCAGCTCTGGACACAAAGGGCGAATTCAGTCAAAATGCCGGTCCGGCGTTAACCCAGACTACCTTGCCGAAGCTGCTTCTGGCCCAGACAGGGGAGTGTGCGTCTCAAATGGGGTGACTTTCCTTGAAGTGGCCTTCTCTGCCTGTACCCTCTCTCCCCTCCCTCCCTAGAAGCATGCAGACACCTTGCCCTGGCCCCTTCTCCCCATTACCCCTGCCCCTCCCTCAGCCCCCCCCCCAGCTTTCCTGGACTTGGTTCTTCCCACAGGCTGCCAGGAGACTGGGGGGAAGGAGGGGACCCTGATAAGGTGACTTTCCTGAACAGGCGCTTGGAGGTCTTTAAAGGGGGGATCACAGGGAGGGAAAGGGGGCCCCAGCGGCTGGCATTCCAACTCCTCCTTCCACTGGAGCCAGCGGGGCAGGCCTCAGACTGGGAACCATAAATCTCCCCAGCCGGCCAGGGCAGGCTGCAAGGAACGGGCAGGCTGCAGGAACGCTGTGGTTTGCGGGGCAGGGCGGAGACCGGAAGTCTTGTATTTGTTAACAAAAATGGGGAGAGGCAGGCAGCAGAGACCTCCTCCTGCTTCCCCTGTGGCCCTCACTGTTCACTCACCCGGGGGCTTGGGGCCTGAGGACCTTGGGGCCTGAGGACCGGGCAGGGTGGGGTGGCTGCGAGATGGTTTTTTGTTTGTTTGGTCTTTCTGATTTTGGAACAAGGGCGGGGGGCATGCGGATGGGCTATACACCATGGCAGCTGGGAGTGGAGGAGGGCTCCGGGGGCCACGTCCTGCCACCCCAGCAGGCCAGATAACTAACCCACGGCAGCGCAGCACATAACTGCCTCTAACCTTTACAGGCATGTTAGGACCTGGGAACTAGTCGGCTCCATTAATTTTTTTTTTTTTAAGCAGCAGCCAGCCTTGCATGGAGGCGTTCTGTGAATGCGTCTGTGTGCTGTGACCCACGGAGGGAGCCACGAACACACACCCTGAGTGGCTGTCTCCTCTGGACACCCCACTGGCCTTCCCAAATGCCTACCCAGACAGCTCCACGAAATGGGGACGCGGAGGGCTCCCTCCTCTCCCTCAACCCCACCCCTCCGAAAATCAGCCCCAGAAAACTGGCCTGGCCCCCAAAACATGTGCATCTATAAAGCACAAGTGAGTGAGAGAGACTGTGTGTCCGTGTGTGTGAGCACACGTTGAGTGTGTTGTGTGAGCATGCGTGTGTTTGCGTGCGTACACTCTGGAACATATGGAAAAATAAAAAAGGGACAAGGGCTCCAAGCAGAGGTGACTCATCAGGCATTAACTTGTTTCTGCAAAGTATCCATCAACTGCTAATAAACTCGTGAGTGCTGGCAATCTTTGAACTTTCTTGTCGAGGGAGTTCAGCTCTAAATGCTACACCAAAGACCCATAAGATCCATGTAAATAAGAATACTCTGGCGTGCAAGTTTGCTGGGAAGGAGAAAGCTCTCTTCTGGAAGGGATGGGGGCGACCTGTTTTGGGGAGGAGGGTGTTTTGAAATGTAAGAAGCTCTCTTGCATATTATCCCAACTCAGAAGGCAAACCTGGTCTGGAATGAAGACTGGGGGTGGGGAGGTGCAGGAGACCCT
>NC_043713.1:24535103-24559911 GCF_006229205.1 Suricata suricatta | reverse complement strand
GAGGGAGGGGGGAGGGGGGGAGGGAGGGGGAGAAGGAGGGGGGAAGTGTTCTGGCGGGTTTCTCTTTCATCTGTCGAGCCCACCAGTCCACCCAGCGATTTGCTGCCAGACATCTCTGGAAAAAACCTTTTTTCTGCTGAGGTTAATGGCCCAGCCTAGATAAACAGAAGGGTATGGGTGTCCCTGTGTGTGAACAAGGCCCCTGAGAGACCACTAGGGCCCTCTCCAGCCTGCCCCGCTGTCACCCCCAGCCTCCCAGGGCCCTGACGCCCCTTCTCACTGCCCCTGGGCTATCTCTGGGCACAAATACACACTCTCCAGCAAAACCAGCACATCCTCAAAGGCCCCCTGAACACATCACACTTCTAGGGGCCCCTGACAGCAGCCCGCGTCTGCCAACTCAGAGACCTGTCCCGAGAGCCCCACCATTTGGGCCCATTTCTGCGAAACACTCAGCATCCTCTTCAGAGAAGCACAGTCCCCTGAACTGGGCCCACAGCCCACATGCGTCTCCCCAGAGGTCTGCACACACGCTTCGCCCCCAGAGGGGCTTCCCGAGCCTTGGGGCCAGGGGCCGGGAGGCTCTGACGCCGGAGTCTCCCTCTCCCCAGTTCCAGAAGCAGAGGAAGCCTCTCAGAAGCCCAACTTCGGCTTCTCCTCCCGGTCGCTGATACTTAACCTCCGAAGGCAAGACTCGCAGGCCCTTGCTAAGTTTGCTTTACAACCCTTTTCCGGTATTTTCAGCAACTTCTCTCCCTCCTCAGAAAACGACACAGGGGCTTGTTTTAAAACTGTATTTGTGCGTTTTTAAAGCATCCAAAAAGAAAAGCTGTGTTGTAAAAAGCCAACTAATCAGATGCCTGCTCACAATTTTTTCTTTTTATTACAGTTTAGGGAATTTTTGGAGCAACCCCAGAAAAATGCTGAATCCGCCTAAAATTCCTTTAAGGTTGTTTTCCCCCCCTCCCCTTCCTCATTTCCCTTAAAGCATAAAATCTACCCTTGAAAAGAAGGGGGGGTGGGTGTTGAGAATGGAAAGGATTTTGCTTGTGTTTGCACTTGCATTAGGGAAGACCACTTAACAAGGAGCTCCTGCCTCTTACAAAGAGTTATTTAATTACCCTGGTCACGAATGAACAGACCTGACCCTTCTAGAATACTGGAGGCTCATGAATGACTCTCAGGCCCAAGGTTCTCAATGGCACAGGGTGACCAGAGCTCAGGATTTTAAATTAAAAAAAAAAATTTTTTTTAATGTTTATTTTTAAGAGCACGAGCAGGGGAAGGGGCAGAGACAGATGGAGATGCAGAATCCAAAGCAGGCTGCAGGCCCCGAGCTGTCAGCACAGAGCTCAACACGGGGCTCAAACCCACAAACCTCGAGATCATGACCTGAGCTCAAGTCGGACCCTTAACCAAGGGAGCCGCCCAGGTGCCCCAAAGATCCGACTCTTGATTTCAGCTCAGGTCATGATCCCATGGTTGGTGAGCTCAAGCCCTACACTGGGCTCTGCATTGAGAGTTCAGAGCCTGCTTGGGATTTTCTCTCTCCATCTCTCTCTGCCATTCTCCCTGCTCATGCTCTTTCTCTCAAAATAACTAAATAAAACTTATAAAAATAATAAAAAGTAAAATCGTTTTTAAAAATATACTTAAAATATTAAAAATGAAAAATTTTTTTAACTTGAAAAAATTTTTTTAAAAGGAGATCACTCTAGGGGCAGCTGGGTGGCTCAGTCGGTGAAGCGTCCCAACTTCAGCTCAGGTCATATCTCGCAGTTCGTGGGTTCGAGCCCCGCATCGGGCTCTCTGCTGACAGCTCAGAGCCTGGAGCCTGCTTTGGACTGGGTCTCTCCCTCTCTCTCTCTGCCCCTCCCCCACTCATGCTCTGTCTCTCTTTTCAAAAACAAATAAACATTTAAAATTTTTTCTTAAAGGAGATCTCTCTGACAAAACCCATCAATGGGAAAAGGCCTGTGCACCCCCTCCCCAGTGGTACCACAGCGCCAGAAGGCGAAAATGGAGAAGCCAGGGAAGACTGGGCAGAAATGGTTGCCCCACACAGGTGGGTGAGGGTAAGGAAGCAAAGGGCACAAAGGAGACAGAAGTTAAACCCGGCAATCCTGGAACACAAACACCGCCACACCTCGCCTGCTGCAGGTCCAGGGTCCTCCCTGGTCGGGACTCAGGCGCCACCAAGGGTTGCCTCATCCTGCCCTCCCCCCACCTCAGACATCTCAAAGGTTGACAACATCGTCAGCCCTGCTCCCCACCCTGCTCCCCACCCGGGGTCAGAAACGGGCTGTTCTGAGAGCGACCAGCCCACTTCAGGGACAAGGACGGATATCAATGGGGACGCAGTGCCAACCCATCCCATCTACCCTCAACCACAACACCCTCGATTCACAAGGAACCTTGCTGGTGTCTTGTCTGAGAGGCAAACGACCGAACACCAAAGCAGACGCTTGCCGAGGTGTTCGAGCTCAGTGTGGGTGCTGGAGTGAGCTGAGACTTCATCCAGATCCCGACAAAGATTCCTCCAGGGCACCGTCAGATTCCTGAGGCAGCAGGGAGGACCCTGGAGTTTGGAGCAAGTTACCCAAAGGGAGTGAAATCAACACGCAACATTTCAGGTTAACCCTCAGTTACCCAGAAAACGCTCAGACTCAACCCATCACCACCGCGCCCAGCTCCTTCACAGAAAGAGACCAGGAAGTGGATTCTGGCTGGCACAAGGCAGGATGGAGAAAAGGTTGGGTTGTTTTCGAAGCTCTGCAACAATTTATCTCCACTGAGGTGGCTGGACTTCAGGGGTGGGAAAAGGGGGACCATGGGGTCTCTCTTCAAAGGCCAGGGTGCTTCCTCGGCTCCCCCAAACCCCGCCCCCCAGGGAGCTCCAGTGTTGTACAATATCCCCCCTACCGCCCAGCTAGGCAGCCAGACACCTTGCTGCTGGGCTACTTCCTGGGCACCTTGGCGGTGACTTAAACTCTTCCCTAAAGCAGAGCTCCCAGCACAGCGTCATAGGGTTGTTGTGACAATTTGATACAAAGTGGCCAGCACCTAGGACCCAGCTGGCCAGGACCCAGCTTGCGGCTACAGGTGCTGGTCTCATTGCTCAGAATTCTTGTCTTGGGTTCTCCAACTGCTTAGAAAATGCTACCCACCCACCCCTCATCCCTCCCCAGGGAACAGAACAGTTCTGGGCCATGCCCGCACCTAATGATGTACACATTGGCCCTGTTGGAAGAGGCTCATGACAACTCTAGGAGGTCGAGTCCTATTCTGTCCTTCTGTTAAAGAAGGGGAAATGAGACACCGGTCACTTGCCAAACAGGAGGCCAGACCACTGGTCGGTGCGAGCCATGTGTGCTCTCCAAATGCTAGAGGGGAAAAGACACGTCCTTCCAAAACACCCTCTGAAGTGTGATGCCTACTGTAAGGCTGAGCCTGGGGTCCAGCCCCCTCATACCGGGGAATGAACTGGTTTCTTTGGCCAAAAGGCTTGCCCTTGCAGAGTCTCAGTCCGACCCTTCCAGAACTAATATGAAGGAGGCTGGGGCACAAGAGGCCCCCTTAGGGCTCTGACCGTCTCTGGCCACACTCTGTAAATCACAGAAATGCCCCATCCCTATGAACGCTGCTTCCATTTATTTTTACTCTGTTCCAGAGACTAAGAAAAACCACTCTGCAGAGCAGGGCACATTTTTGCATTTAATTTGCAACAATAAAAACAAAACCAAAAGGAAAAGGAGATTTGAAGGCCGATTTTGCTGTGTCCACCCATAAACCAATTTCTTTCACGAACTTCGAGTTACAAACTTGTGTTCCTTCTGTCTTGTCTTTCATGGCCCTCAGGAAAAGGTGGGGGGCCCCAGGGGAGGGTCTGCCCAGGTGCGGCACCCTCCTAGTTTCTGGCCCATCACCACCCTCTCCCCCTGCGAGCTCTCCGGAGCTCACAGGCAGATCCTGCTAGTCGAGAAGACTGATTCGTGACTGTGCCTCACAGACTAATTATGATGAGTAATCAGTTCCTAAAGCTGCAGCGCACTCCCCCCAGCTCTCCCAACTGGTCCCAGCCCGGTCTCCCAAGGCCCCTCAAACGTTCAAGTCTAATGAAGCCCCCAGCCCGGGGGACCCTCCTAAGAGAAGCATTTGGCCAGCGGAGAATGTAATTGAGGGTAGTGCCGGGCAGGGAAGGGAAGCCACACAAATCAAAAGCTCTCGTCTGTCTCGCCAGCCGGGCTGACCCAGCTTCCTGTGCTCCAGCCTTCAGCCATGCAAATTATAGCGTGTACCCGGCTGCCTGCCTTCTGAGACCAGCTCTGCCCGGCTCCGAGAGGACTCAGAGGAAGGGTGGGGACGCCCAGCCTGGCCAACTCCATTCATAATATTTACAGTAAATGGGCCTCTCTGGCTGTCAGGAGGCACCCAGCCTCATCATTTCTTGAGTTTGAACTTCAAGACTCTTCCTTCCCCTCCAATCACGTACCACAATATTCCCACTGTGACCCCCCCTAAATAACTCAGCGACTCTTTTTGGAAACGGGGTTCCCACATACAGCCCCCCCAGACCTGCATTATCTGCTCACTGGGCTGACCACAGGGTATGACCCTGGCCACTCCCAGGAAGACACAAGATGTGCAAAGCAAATCTCTAAGCTGACCCACCCACCTCTCCCTCCTGGAGAGAGTCCAGAGCTAGGCCCCCTTACCCCCCCAATTCCACATGCGGATTCCCAAGTGGGAATACGTACTTGCATACAACAAAAGGATCTTTTCTAAAACCACCAAAAAGTCCCTCATTTTCTTCTTTGTGTTGACCCCTCCTTAGTATGTGGGCTACATACTAAAGCTCAGGGAGATTCTTGATAAAAAACGGATGCGCATGTCAATTATGTTAAAGGACACACCCCCAGAGGTTACAGAAGAGTTCTGGCCTGGTCTGGCGACAGGTCTGGGGGCTCTGCAGGGAGCTGTTGTGCCTTGGGCCCCATGCACACTGACCTCCAGGGCCCTGAAAGGCGGCACAGCGTCCCAGGACCCAGTTGCAGACCCTGCCCTGCCCCTCCCGTACCCCCACACAGCCCCAGCTTTTCTAGAGGGCAGGAAAACCATGGAAGACATGGAAAAACACAGGGAGAAACAAAAGTCCTTTTCATCCCTCCCCTCCCCCAACTCCCCTTGTTCCGTAACAATTATGAAAACTGTTGGATGGGATGGCATTTTGAAAATTTACTGCATTCCAGCCAATAAATTCCAACGCGGGATCTGATGGAAAAGGCTCCCCCTTCTCTGGCTGGCTTCTGCCCCCCCACACCCACCCAACCCCCAGCTCTCGAGAGCTGTCATTTCTTCTCTTTCTTTACAACCCAACACCAGGGCCTGGCCAGGCCAGGCCCGCGCTGTGCTCACAGGGAAAAACAACAGTAGGCAGACTGGAGACAGTGTGCAGACTGGAAAAGTTAATCATTACTTCTGTCTGCCTCTGTAATCTAATCTCTCTGGCTTTGACACACTCACTGTTCAGCCATCCTGGCCCTTTCACCCCCAAAGCACCAGGGCCTCCTAGGCCTGCCCCAGGCCCTCTCCAGGAAACAGGGATGAAGCCTCCCCCAGCCTGGAGGGCCATGGCAAGGCCCCCTGGAGCCCACCCCACCATACACTGAGGGCTGCTCTGTGCTTGTGTGTCCCACATTTCAGAGGACTCCGGGTTGGACGTTCTTCTGGGTTCCAACGTGCTTGTATTAATTTGTAGAGAGCAAAGCTGTCCCTCCTCCCCCCGCCCATGCACGAGCACCCCCCTGGCTCTTCTCTCACTCCCCCTGCACCAGGGCTCACCCACAAATCCACACGGCTACATCCAGGAGTGTGACGGGCAGTCTGACTCGCTGGCCCTGCACCATTGATCCACATAGACACGCAAGTCAAGATGGCCCTGCCCTATGGTGGTGTCTCAAAACTAAACATGCAGGCACCACATGACCCAGAAATTCCAATTCTGGGTCTATATCCAGAAGAGTCTTGAAGAGTTTGTTCACACATCCATGTTCATTGCAGCATTATTCACAACAGCCAAAAAGTGGAAGCAACCCAAGTGTGTCCACTGAAGGATGAGTAAAGATGTAGATACATGCACACTAAAAAAGAAAGGCAATTCTGACACAGGTTACATCACCAATGAACCTTGAAGACACTATGCTGAGTGAAATAAGCCAGATGCAAAAGGTCAAATATGGCTTGATTCCACTCATACATGGTACCGAAAGGAGTCAAATTCACACAGACTGAAAGTAGAATGGCGGTTGGCAGGCTGGGGGGGGGTAAGTGCTTAGGGGGAACAGTCTCAGTTTGGGCAAGAGAAAAGGTTCTGGAGATGGAGGGTGGGTGCGCGGGCATGTAACAGGCAATACCACTGAGCCGTGCACTTAGAAATGGTCAGGACGGATGGACTCCCTGGGCACCTCCATTGGTAAAGTGTCCTCCGACTTTTGATTTCAGCTCAGGTCATGTTCTCACAGTTTCGTGAGCTCAGTCAGAGCCCTCCATCGGGCTCTGCTATGACAACCTGCTTGGGATTTCCTCTCTCACTCTTCCCCTCCCTCATTCACGCTCTCTCTCAAAATAAACTTAAAAAATAAGAGAAGAGAAGAGAAGAGAAGAGATTCTACCTCTTCTAATGCTTTCTGGTCCTGCCCTTTAACCTGCCTCCCTTTAGTACAGGGGATGGGCGGTGGGCTTCGGCCCATCACAAGGATAAAGGCCCCCTGGAAACATATGCAAATGCTGGCATGCATATGCATTTTTATGGGGAAAGATTCCTCAATTTTCACTCATTCTTGGGAGGTTTGCAAGTCAAGAAATGTGAAGAACTATAATCTTTTTATCCAGTATGCAAGAGGCCATTAGCTACCCACCTCGGCAACAGGGGGTCTCATTCCCACAAGCCCTCAAATCCAAGAACCAGAGACCATCACTGGATGTCTTGCAAGATTCTGGCCTGGGGACTTGAGAGAGACTAGGTTCAATCTCTTATTTTGCAGACGAGGATAAAAATGGAGGCCCAGCACTGGCATGGCCCTGCGGCCAGCTCAGGCTAAAATCCCCACCTTCAACCACCAAAGCAGGCTGGCCTCTGGGGACAGACACCTGGACGGGGCTCTCCCTCCCACTGTCATTCTGCAGGCCCCCTCCCAGACCAGGGTTTGGGGTGTGGGGTCACTTCTGAATCTTTGCATGCCCCTCACCCCAGGCCTGTCCACCAGGAAACAACCTCTCACTGGGGTTTTAACTGTGACCCCCACTATGCTGGAGATGAGACCTATTTTTTTTTTTTAGTTTTAATGTTTATTTATGTTTGAGAGACAGACAGAACACAAGTGGGATTAGGAGGAGAAAGAGAGGGAGACACAGAATCCGAAGCAGGCTCCAGGGTCCAAGCTGTCAGCACAGAGCCTGATGCAGGGCTCGAACCCACGAACTGTGAAATCATGACCTGAGCTGAAGTCAGAAGCCACCCAGGTGCCCTGAGATGGGGCCTACCTATTTTTAAGAGCTGTCCAGCGCACCCACCTCGCAGGAAGAACTCAACTAGTTCTTCTCACTCTTGGTTACTCACTAATGGGGGGGGCGGGGGGGGCCATGCTGGCTAAGAGGCTGCCCTGCGATCACTTGCTGACCAACTCTTCAAGACCCTTTTGTGGCCTCAGAAGTTTGCTCGGCCCACTGGGGAAGAAGACACTCCCAGCTTTCTTAGGGGCCTGGAAGGAGTGGAAGCTGGAGAGGGTGATGGGGACAAACTATTTAACCTCTGAGTGGCAAATGCAGAAAGGTGAGTCCACAGGGAGCACAGCCTGGCGTCCTGTTGAGCGACCATCCCAAGTTAAAATTACAAATGAACCAACCCGAGGGACTCAACGAGTCCCTGGCAAGTTAACCGAGCTGTCTTCGGACAGAAGCTCCCAACATGACAAGATGAAACTGGGGTGGAGATCAGTTCTTTCCCTTTCTGCCCTGATCAAACCCCAAACCAAAACAGCTCTGAGTTTTCTTCTGGCCACTGGGGTTCCGCAGCACAGCGAGTGGATAAATGAAATGAGTGACTTCCATGAACAAAGCCACCGGTCTGCCTGGGGGAAACAGGCAGGGACAGGATGAGCGTGGAAATGAAAACACTTTGGTCTCTGCATATTCGACCACCTTGTACAAAACCACCGCGGTGGCCTAGAGCCCTCCTACAAGGGGCTGGCATCTCAGAAATGGGTTTGACCATCGGACTGAAAATGAAAGAGCAAAGAGTTGCATCTCCCAAAGCCCGCAAGAGTTGTAAAAGGAAAGTGAAGCTCCAGCGCTCTGAAGATAGCCCACCTGCCCTGTGGCTGTCAAGACGTTAAACACTATCTCTCCAGACATCTGTCTGGAGATGACCTCTCCTCACCCCACCCCACCTGGGGCTGAGCCAGTGCAAGGCTGCTCACCTCCGCTCTGCACCGCGCTCCTGGGTGCCCTACCAGGGTCTGGATTATAACCGTTCTTCCTAAGGTTACTGCTTGTTATCTTACAGTCGAGGGGGGCGGGTGCTTGAGCCGGAGGAGCAGACCTCTGTTTACCCACAAGCTTTGTTTTACCTCAACTCTCAACAGACCACACAACCGAAGCAGAGGCAAAAGCGGATGACAGAAAAGCTCTTGCCAACCCGGCGTGCTCAGACAATCACCCCAGGGGCCCATCCCTGCACCTCGACCTCATCTTACAACATCTACAGCCTGGCCCTGGGCCCAAGGGCCCTGTCTGGCTCCTTTCTGTCCTGTAGAAACTGACCTCTGTACTCCAGACAGAGCCAAATCCTGCTCAAGGGCCCTCCACCTCCCTGACCCCAAAAGCACCTCCAGACATGGTGCTTAATAAATGCATGCTGCTTTTCATTCTAGCAGGGGACCCCAAACTGCAGGGCCTGGCACATAGTAGGTGCTCAACTAACAATCACTAAATGAGTGAACCAGAAGACAGGATGGCTTCTTGCAAAGCAAGGGGTCCACCCAGCTTTACACCTGCCAGAGGGAGGTACAAGGGAACCTATCGGGGAGGAGGCATGCCTTCCAGGCAGGGGTCAGCCAGAAAGACCCAAGCCCTCCCCCAGTCGTGGATGGAGGCAGGAAGAGAGAAGCCCCTGTCCTCACCTACTTCCCAGCCAGCTGCGGCAGATCCGAAGGGGTTTCCAAGCCAGGCGCCAGCCAGGCAACCTCTATGGGCACACCACCTGCCCACAGCATTCTGCCTTGGCATCCTGCTCTGTTTGGACAAGTTACCCTCACCGAGTGTTCAACAATGCTCTTACATACCCCAGGGCTCTTGTTGTGTTATGAAAACAAAACAACGCACGCTAAGGAAAAAAAGCTAGGGTGGGGGAGGCAGAAGTGAGTGGTGAGCAAGCAAGCCACACACAAATCGCTTTCTGATCTCCGTCCTGAAGAGGTCAGGCCCCTTAGCAGCATGGGGTCAGGGCCCTGGCCCATGACATCGTCCTAGAGGGGACTCAGAACCCTCCCTCCCCCCCACCCCCCGCCCCCCGCCCCGTTAGGGGGAAGGCAATGTTGGGGTGGAAAGCTTCGGGCATGAGCGATTTCTTACACCTACCCCCTCCCAAAAAGAGGGTTTTTTTTTTTCTTTTGCAAGTTAAAACTGAGCTAATGACCCTGGGTGGGGCTCAGTGTCGAGGACCTCGAAGCAGCCAAACCAAAATTCACTTCCAGCCAAGAGCTGCTTGGCCTCACCATTTGGGGAAGGAAGCTGAAAAAAAATCATGAAAGATTCTTTTAGTGAAACCAGGAAATAAGGCTGCAGTTAACATTTCAACTGAAGGTGACCCTTCTGGTAAAATATTTTTTTAAATAATAAAAATAACATAAAGTTCTCAAACAGCCTCTTTCTTAAAGAAAATGGCCTAAAAGTTCTCGTGGGAGTGGAAAGGAAGAAGCGGGGAGAAGCCCCCCCCAAAAAAAGAAAGAAAACAAAACAAAACAAAACAAAATCAGGCTCGCCTCGTCTTAGCCACTACCTTTCATGAACAACTTTTTTTTCTGGAGTTCTTCTTACAGAAGGAAAGATGCAATTTCCTGTCTTATCCCCAGTATTTCCTGTTCACTTACAAGGTGAAAGTTATCACTCTGTTTTAAATAACCGTCCTCAACTCCACAGAAAGTTCCTTTTTCCATCCAGTGTCTCCATTCCCAACACAAAATCTCCCCGCCTTAGTAGAGAAATACAGTCAAATCCTACACCTTTCAAGAACTGGCTTACTGGGGCGCCTGGGTGGCTCAGTTGGTTAAGCATCCAACTTCGGCTCAGGTCACTCATCTCACAGTTCATGGGTTTGAGCCCCGTGTCGGGCTCTGTGCTGACAGCTAGCTCAGAGCCTGGAGCCGATCTTCGGATTCGGTGTCTCCCTCTCTCTGACCCTCCCCTGCTCATGCTGTCTCTCTCTCTCTCTCAAAAATAAAAAAATAAAAAACATAGAAAAAAAAAACTGGCTTAATTAAAAAGGTTCGATCCGCGTGGCAGAGGGCATCTCCGATCGTAGCTTCCCCTCCCCCGGATCCCCAAGGACGCCCCACGCCCCACGGGGAGACGTGCAAGGGGCTGGGCGCAGCTGGGCGCGTTTGCCTAGCGCTGCCACTGACAGAGTGAATGTTGCTGTCTTGGTGTGTTAGCCACTAAATTGAGAACTGTGCCTCAGCAGTTAATAATATCTTCCCGCTGAAAATAGCCCAGAGAGGAAGCCTCTCTGTGACAGTAGGCACACAGCCAGCCTCTGGGCTGGCCATTCAATACTAAGCGAGGAAGATGGCAGGACCAGGGGTGACGTCCCACTGGCCGTACAGCACAGGATCCTTTCATGAGGCTCCTGCAAAAGGAGGGCTCCAGGCAAGTCACCTGCCTTCCTCCGCAGCCCTATAACCTCAGTGGGGATGTCACATGGGCCAGGGGCCCTGGCATTAGAGCCAGGGGAGGGGTCTGGATCGCCGAGGAGGGGACAAGGGGTTGGGGGGGCCCCGGGCTTTGAGGGACAGCCCCTGCACTGTGCTTGGTCTCCAATCCCCGGGCTGGCTAGGCTGCAGGGAGGCAGGCTGGGTAGACCAGGGGGAAATAGCATCTGGGGCAGAGAGGGAAGATGTGCACTCACTTCCCCTGCAGAAAGGTCAGGCTTGGAAAGAACCACAGGGAACTTTCCTGCCTCTCATTTCTGCAGCCCACATGGAAAAGGGAAGGTCAAAAAAAAAAACAACAAAACCCATCACAGAGGTGTGCCTGCTTCTTCCCATTTCTTCAAGTAATAAGAGTCAGAGGGACAGGTTCCCAGCCATTCAAGGGGCCCCCCTCCCCCCGCCAACCCAGGAGACCTCAGAAGTCCTTTGGCAACACAAGTGTCTGTCAACAGTAGATCCCAGGCGCCAAACACAAGTCTTTCCGTTTCCAGTCTCTAGAATCATCGTTCTGGATTACCTTAAGTATATGCAAATGCATTTAAAAGCTACCACAGGTCACTCCTTTTTAAAAAACTGTGGTAAAATACACACAACATAAAATTTGCCATCAGTGACACTGGTGCATTCAGAGCTGTGTAACCATCACCACTATCTAGTTCCAGAACACTGTTATCACCCCAAAAGGAAACTCAGTCCCACAGGTCGCTTTTACAAGGTCATTAACAACAGCAAAGTCAACTGGAGGAAGGTGCAAAGTGAACGTACCTTGTCAAGTTCTTACAAATCCAGCAAAAAAAAAACCTTATTTGAGAAGAGGCTCATGGAGCAAGACACTCAAACTCTTCACTACGGGAGCAGACAGGGGATCACAGAAAACCTGCCCGGCCACCAAGAGAAGCCACCAGATATTCCACACAGGGACGCAGACTCCTGTTCCCCTTCCACCAGGGGTGCCTCAATTTGTCAGCACATTGCAATCACCCAGGGGGCTTCAAAACATACCGATGGGGGTCCCCATCCACAGGCTGTATTTCAGAAGATCCCAGCAGCTCTTAACGTTGCGGGCACATCTGGGACTCGACCCTGTGCCTTGTTTTCTCTCACCAGGTTTGCCCCCCCACCCCCCCCACTTTGAACTTAGCACTGCAGCACGGACAGGAGCAAGGTTTTGGTGCGATAACAGCAACAGTAAAGATGCAGAGAAGGTCAAACTTGAGCATGGCCTTGGCATTCCTTCCTTGTTCACTGCCCTCCTGGCACTGAGCTTGCCACAGAGGTCCTCTAGGTCTAGAAATCCACCAGGCTACACAGCCAGGCTCTGCTCAGAGAAGGTCCAGGGATGGGGGTGAGATTTAATGTGCTGGACTCTATGTAGCCAGAAGGGACTCCGGACAGAACCTGGCCTTTACCTGGCCCCCTGCCCCTTTGCTGGGAGGCCCTGTTCTGTCTCAAAGACAGGATGCACGAGGCAGAAGCCTGTCCAGTCTGGCCAGGAAAGCGGACCAGATTTGCTCCAGAGACTTTAAATGCTGTCTCCCTGCATTTAACCCCTGCCTGACTACCTTGTTCTTTCCAGGACAAAGGGGGTTTCATCAGTGAGCCTGATGATCCAGGGCCGGGAGCATGACCTCGAGCACTGCAACAGCCTGAGCTGCTGTCCAGGACTGGTCTTCACTGGGGAGTGGGTGTGAGCCAGGTGAGCCGAAAGAGGCCCAAGTCATCACGCTGGCATAGGGAGATATGAGCTGAGTCCCTAGATATCCAGACTGTCTGGATCTGGAGGGTAAGGAAGTGGGTAGGCAAGAAGCTCACTCATGGTCACATGTGCTGGCCTATCGGACTCCCCCAAAGCCTGTGTGCTCTTGGCCACTTGGGTGAGCTCAATCCTCCCCCACCCCCACCCCTGGAATCAGAGACCTCAGCAAAACCACCAGCTGCTTGTTCCCAGGCAGAGGAAGGAGACACAACAACACGGCCAACAGGCACCCGGGTTCCAAATTCCCACCACTCCATGCCAGACAAGAAGGAACCGTTCACATGTATTTTATGGACAAGATGGGGCAATCTTTCTGAAGCCACTCGGTTTGAAGCTAAACTGACGACTTGGACTGAGCCGGAACCACATTTTTTGGATTATATAGGTATTTTTGAAGACTCTTATTTTTCTGAGGCAATCCCAGATGCCAGCAGGGACAAAAGAGAAGGAAGAGACACGTTCCAGGAGTGGCCGCTGACCTAAGGACACTCCCATCACCCAGGAGTGTCAACCGGAAGCTAAACAAAGGAGAGCCTGCAAAGGAGTTGGCCTCCCTCAGGCTGGTGGGACAGTGCTCCCCAAGAAGCATGACTGCACAGCCAAGAGCTGGGGCTCCCTCAACTCCCTCCCAGCCCCTCAAGACTCAGCAGTACCTAGGTCACACTGCCTCCCACCTCCTTCCGTGAAGCCCATGGGGCTTCTCGCTGGAAGTTTAAATAAGTAACAAAGTGTTGCTGGCCTCCAATCCTGTTCCAACCCAAGGAGGCACTTCTGGCAGAGGCCCAGCCAGCTCCAGACATTAAGATACACGGGAGGAAGACAAGGGTGGGTCTAGAGCCAAACAACCCGGAATGTGCAGGCGAGACAGTGTCCCTCCCATCCTCCCATCCCCACGCACAAACCAGGACAGCAGACGAGGTAAAAGAAAGAGCCCCACGGGGGACTCCAGATGGAAGCTTCAAAGATGGCAGCTTCTAGCATGTGCGTTTGATGACCAGCGATCCAGTGAAAACTCTGGGAGCGAATCCTTCCCACTTCCACCACCACCCGAACCTAAAAGCTTCCTCTGGACAGCAGAGCTCTCCAAGGTGGCTCTTCCTGCGCGTGGTAACCCGCCAGCAGCAAGGCCTATTTCGGACTCGGGTGCCTTTCAAGAGGCACCATCCACACAGAGCTTAACTCGGGGCTGCCAGATTCACCACCACGCCTCTCACCCCCAAAGTGCGTACACACCCTGCCATCCGCCTACCCCCAGGCCTATCCCACAGCCTGCTCGTGTGTCTGCGCACGGGACCGTCTCTCTGTACGTCTGCAGCACACGCGTGCGCACACACGCACACCCAAAACCGTGCACCAAGCCATCCATCTGTCTCTGAGAGCCGGCTGTCAGAAATGAAAGTACAATCTCCTGGAACCGAGTCCCAGCCTTCTAAAAATGTGCCGTTTTCCCAGACTGAGGAAACTTGCAGGGGTGGGGTCTGTTTCCCTGCGAGGCCTGAAGGCCCGGGCTGGTCGCCTCCCCGGCCAGACCCGGAGCTGCAAGGCTGAAATTCCAACTGCAGCCAGCAGGCCCGCTCCCAGGGCTCCTACCCGCCCTCTCCCCTTCCTCGCAGAAGGAAAGGCCAGCCTTGGAGTCACCCCGGCAGTTCAGGAGGGGAATGCCTTGGAGCACACCCCCACCCCCACCTCCGAGGCACCACATTTTCACATTTGGCTGTTTTTTCTTTCCCTTCTTCCCTTGCCAAGAGAATCAAGCCCTGGCTCCCACTCCCGACCTTCCTCCCACCCTAAACTGAGCCCCATTCATTAAGCCTGCTCTCAGCCAGGGCAGGACAGGAAGGAAAACAGCACACAGGGCCTGTGAAAGAGACACTCAGAGAGGTTATTTCAGGGGGGAGAGGGGGCAAACCCTGTGGGGGCGTTCGCCGCTCCCCACCTTGAGGCCCACCCCCCACTCCTGAAGTAGGCTCCCACCCTCCAGCCTCTGCTAACCTCTCCCCTGCACAGCCCTGTCCCACTCTGCTAGTCTCCGCAGCCCCCACCAGCCTCATCCTCCAGGGCGGACACACCCAGCAACCCCCCCCCCCCCCCCCCCCCCCCCCCCCCCCGCCCGAAATATCAACTTGGGAAGGAGGAAGTCTGGGCTCTCTCCATCTGCAAAACCCTTGTCCCGGACCCGGGCCACTAAACCATCTTTTCGGGGGCACTCTCACCACAAAGGGTTTCTCTGTGCCCATCGCCTCCCCTGACACCCCCAAACCACTGGGCGCCAACCCAAAACTCAAAGTTTCTTCAATTTCCCCCCATAGCACATTTATTAATAAGCTGTTCCAACTCCAAACGGAAAGAAGAAAAGAGCTCAAACTTTGAAGCCTTGGGAATTAGTAAATTAAGAGCTAAAATTCAAAACAAATGCCCTTTCATGTGGAGGCCCCCTGGTCTTTTTCTTTCTGCAGTTTTGTTAAACCATTCGATCCCTTCAGAGACAACCACTCCTCCTTCCAAGCAGCGCCTCAGTGATCTAAATGGTTGCGATTATCTTGGGGGTCGGGGAGAGCAGTTAGTTAAGTGTTTTACCCACGCCCCCCCCCACTTCTTTCTAGGACTGGAATGGCTCTGGGAACAGAAAGCCCACCTAACTCAGACGGGGCTGTACTGGGGGCCGAGGAAGGTGTCGTCATTTCCTCCGGCAGACCAGGAGACCGAGACAGACAAGATGTTATCAATAAGACAACCCTTCCGAAAAGCCCCCTTTCAAAAGCTACCACTTCCCTTGCTTATTTCATGTGGTTCGAAAGGGCTGGGGCTCCCCCTTGCACATTCAGGATTTAAAAAATAAACCCATCCAACAACATCCTGAGTGTTACTCTGCCCAGACCCTCTCTCCTCTTGGCCTTCTTTCTTTCAGGAACATACTCAGCCTTAGAAAGTAGAAAAGACGCAGTTCACCGGGTCCAGGCTCATTCTCCTTCCTCCACCGCTGCAGTCCCCGGCCCTTCTCCCCCCCCGCAAACACACCACACACACGCGGCCCCCACCCCTCTCCGGGTCCCCCTTCTTCCTGCCCACTTCTCATTAGGAGCTTTGTGTAAACAATACCCTCCGCGGCAGATAACAGTCAGAGTATATATTGCACTGAAATAAAAACAAACAAGGGTCCTCGTAAAGGTGTCCTCAGCAAGCTCGGTTCCTGGACCGGAGAGCCTGTGAGGGGCTGGCCAGGATGAGCCATGACCATGGCCTGGAGGCAGCGCCTGGCCAATCAGAGGTCACCTCACCAACGAGGGCACACCACAGTCCCCCCATCCATCCCCAAGGTTCTTCTGAGCTGCCATGATCCTATGCCAACGTCCCAAAGGCAAGAACAACAAATTCATGGAACCCTGGAATTTCTCCCCCACCCCCGCCCCCAGGTGACTTTCCTTCTTGCTTTAGCTGGCTCTTAGAAAACCTAGAGATGGCACACTTGGGTGGGAAAATCAGGTAGAAATAGGATGTCTTTGGAAAAAGAGAAAAATGCTTCCTACTTACAGTGCTAATGAGTTTCTATGGATTTATGGTTCTCTTCTCATTCATGCCTCTCAGGGACAGTGAGGCTCGGGCTACCTCCCTCATTCCCATAAACCTCCATCTCTGGCATCCAGACCCTCCCTCGCACGCTGGGCCTTGAGGAAAACCTTCCCATCCCAGGAGCCTGCTAAGTCTCTACCGTCCGCCCTGCCTCTATCCTGTGGCTCTGGTCCCCGGGTACGCGCTACGGGATCCCGCTCTGAGCTAGACTGGGAGTGAAAACCTGCGCAGCAGCGTCAAGGACATCTACACTGAATTCCCCCCCCTCCGCCTGAGATCTGTCTTCAACGAGTTCCCAAAAGACAGATCCATTCCCTTCGAGGCACTCCAGGCACTAAGGGCAAGTGCAAAAAAGAGCTTAAGCTTAAACCCATGAACTAACGCCAAAAGCTCCCAGAGTCGGTAGCTGCGTTAACAGTAACCATGAAACAGCACCCGCCAGGCTCCAGCTGGCCCCCACTTCCTCATCACCAGAGCAGGCCCAGTGTCCTGATGTGTAAGGGGTTGCAGAACTGCAAGTTCAAGGGCCTGAATCGCCACTGAGGCATCCAGTTCAAGCACATAAAAGTGAGAATTAATTCCAGACCAGCTGGGGTGGCAGAAGGCCACCCCCATTCCTCTAGTCTCCAGTCACGTCAAGAGGTCTTGAAACTGCCAGGAAAATAAGAGAAAATGTCTCACCTGAAAGCCCCCCAGGGGCCAGATAATTCGTTCCCCCTGTTTCAGCGGAGGAAGGCACAGCATCTGGACAGTCTGCTGTGGATTTGAAAAGGAGACAGAAATAAATAAATACACAAACAAATAAATAAAAGCACCAAGATTAATTTTTAAGCACATTCTAAACAGCATTAAAGAGAAACCACACATTCCAAGCAGCCGACTCCCCACCGCGATGCTGATTATTAATGGTCTGCTCAGGCTTCGCTGCCCATCAGAAGACAGACCATAGCACCCTGTCACCGGTCTGGGCTCTGGGCAGCCAGTTAATCATTAGTCAAGTCAGGCTCGATGGCAGACTGGCTGGAATTTCTCTTTTATTGCAAGTCCTCCATTGAGGAAACCAGGTAGTTCCCAAGGTCAAAAGTAAGCCTGGGCTCTGCTCTCAAGCCCAAGTACCGTCTCCCTACCACTTATCCCAAAGGACAATCAAAGGGGAAGCCTTCCACCATGGACCCAGTGGCCTCTCTGCCACTCCCGTAGACCAGTCTCTTCCTCATCTTGTTAGACCTCCCAGTACTTTAGGACCTTCTCAAAAGTGCCCGTGGCTGAAGAGCCTTCTTTTTCTTTTTAACTCATGTATAGGAAGTATAATGAGGCATACTGATCTCAAGAACAACCCAATGGTGGGGCGCCTGGGGGAATCGGTTAAGCGTCTGGCTCTTGATTTCGGCTCAGGTCATGATCTCAAGGTTGGTGGGATCGAGCCCCACATCGGGCTCTGCCCTGGCAGCATGGAACCTGCATGGGATTCTCTCTCTCCCCCCCCTTCTCTGCCCCCTCCCTGCTCAAAATAATGAAACATAAAAAAAAAACAATTAAAATAAAATAAAAAGACTCAATGAATCTTATTCATATACACACCTTTGTAAAGCCATCGGCCCATCAGGACAGAGAACGCTGTCAGTGAGCCTCCCGGCCGAAGGAGAAATGTTCTACCTCCTTCTAGGCCTGGTCCAAACTCAACTCTGGAAACCTTCCCGGGCAGCCCCAGACCTGCAAGGCTCCCTGCCCTTGGTTCCTGTAAAATCTTTCTGGCACCCAGCACTTGCCGACTTTACTCATCTTTAACCTTCAGATCCCATCTGCCCCAACTAGCCTCCACGCTTCTCTTCAACGTCTTTGTCACCCTCAGGTGCTTAGCACGGTGACCTAAACCCTAACCCTAATGAGGCTAATGACAATTCCAGCTGAGAAACAGACTCAACAACCTCCCTCCAAGCAATTAAACCAAAAATATAATGCCCACGAATCACAACTCATTAGCCCCATGAAACAAAAATACACAAGACCCTGAAAGCTCATCATGCATCATTGCCAAGGCCAAACTTAGAGGGCCACAGAGAGAGGCCGGCTCTGGAAAGGGGCACCACCACAAGCACACTAGGTTAGACAGTTTAATTCCAGTCCCTCAACCACCCCAGGTCACCAGCAGGATGAACCTGGGGTGTGTTCTACCAGTTTCCCATTGGAACCACTTGGCCATGGTGGCAAATAGGAAGCCAAACGGAAAGGGAAGCCCAGAGGCAAGTAGCCTGTTTGAAGTCCTGTATTTAGTAACCTACTAGCAGCCTTCATTCCCCAATAAAAGGAGGAGGGGGGCTGAGCATGGCCTACCCTGGGCCCCCAAACCACGTCTGGGTTTCTGCTGCCTATCCCTCCAACTCTAAGATTCTCTAAAGAACAACTTTTCAAGAATCCTAGACAGGGGCGGGCGGGGGGGGAGGTAGGGGGGTCACGGGGGGGGGGGGGGGGGGGGGGGGGGGGGGGGGGGGGGGGGGGGGGGGGGGGGGGGGGGGGGGGGGGGGGGGGAGCAGAGTGGAGGAGTGGTGGCCATGGGCAGAGGCAAGACAGAAAAGACCGTGTGTAATCTCATTTTATCAGGATAACGTGTAATTCCTAACAGGAATATACAGTTTTACAGGATACACTTAATCAAATGGAAAACAATGGGGGAGCAGGAAACCGAGCTGCTTGTTAGATGGTGTATACCCTGCACTTTCTAAACTACTTTGATGGCCTTCACCATGTTCGAGAGGTTTTTACTTACCCACAGACGGAAGACACCCCCACGTTAAACAGGAGGACGCATCCACGGCCACTGCCCCCCGCCTCCCTCCGGCTTTGGCTGGCTGAATCCCAGGGGCAAAGTGGGTTTCAAAGGAAGAGCCTGGCATCTCAGGGCAGAGCTGGGACCACATTCAAGGTGTCAGCCTGTCTCAGATCAAAGGTAAGCCAGCTCCGGCAACCACAAGCGTTTTTATGAAATGGTGCTCTGCCCTTCTGCGGAGCCTTTGATCTCAGGAGGGATTTACAAACATTAATTAGGCCTCCCCACCACCTCTGTGAAGTAGCAAAGTATACCTGTTGGACCCGCACCTAGGTAAACTGAGGCGTCACTGACTAGCCCAGGGGGCCACCCAGGGAGCCGGGCCGTGAGCAAGAGCTGAGCGCTCACCCAGCCCATCCCGGGCTCTCCCTCCCCAGGCACCCAAGTCCTCAGTCTTCCCTGCAGGTAGCCAGGCCCAGGCTGTCTCAGACTCCAGACTGGCCTCCTCGAGCGACTGCAGGGCTCATAAAGGTCAAAGAGGCCACACCCCCCAACCCTCACCCACAGAGACAGACCTCCAAAGCCAGTGTCTCAGCCTCTGTGTCACCAGCTTTCCAGAGCCCAGGCCGCACCATTCCTGGCTCTTATCCATCTTTCAACATTACCAAGCACCCAGTAAAGTGCTGGGTTCTCGGGAGAAAAAGACAGTTCTTGAAGAGGCAAGCCTGGGGACCAGCCAAGAGCCGTACAGGGGGTACAAGGTGAGGGGGCTGGGGGTTCCACTTCTCTCACCAAGACAATGGTTCCAGGAGAGCCCAGACAGTCTCGTCAACATAGTCCTGAGCTTCCCAAGTGCCACCAGGTCCTGAGGAGCCCCAGCCCCGCTCCCCCAACCACACCCTCAATGTCCCAGCTCTGCCCCAACCCACAGCTCCCATGAACCCTGGTTATGGTACGACCCACTGCATGGGAATCATTCAGATTTTCAGGCAGGCATATCATTAGGCCTGTAGAATGAATGAACGAACCAATAAATGAGCAAATGAATGAATCATCTAACTCTTGACTCTTTGATCATCTAGATTTACAGAGGTCCAGAAAAGTTAAGAGATGTGAGTTAAGAGGTAAAAGCAGGGCTAGATCCCAGACCTCTCAACTACGCTTTGGAGTCTTGAGACACCAAATGGGTGCTGGTCACCTGGGTCCCTGGCTTAAGCGTCCCCAGCAACACCATCCTGGCCAGCCATTCTGGGAAGTCTTCCGCACCCTCGGATGCAGAGGACACAGGGAGCAAGGCCTACATAGCAACCCCTCAGCACAAACTAAGTTCTACCTTCAAAGAGCATGTTCCTATCCCTTGTGGGAGGGGAGGGAGCCTTCCTGACTTCAGATAGTCACAAGTCACAGCCCCTAGGTTCAGGTATGTCTAACCTCTTCCCAGAAGATCCTACTGGTTTGGGACCTCCTAGCACCCAGGTCCCTTCCCCAGTTCCCTTCCCACCACCTCTTTCCAAGCTGGAGACTTCACAGAAGGGATTCCCTTCGTTGTGCAACTGGGTAAGATTTTAACAACTGTCCCTTTTAAAGTCTGGCTCCTGGTTCTCACCTAGTCACCCCAGACCAAAACCTCAACCCGGAACTCAGACACTCAAGAAAGCAAGCAGCTGATCTAAATTCCCCAACCAAGTATTCTCCTCCCATGGGCAAGGTGAAGATGAAAAGTGGGGGCAGCGTCCTATCTGTGTGTGTGACCTCAACGGCCCTGGTCACAGCAGCCGGCCAAGCCTGCCCCAGACCTGTCCCCAGTCTAACCGTTCCCACATCTGGCTCCCCTCCACGGAGCTGGGACAGTTCCTTCCACAGGGGCATCGCCGGTTACCACCTCGTGTCCTTACACCACAGCGCCTTTTTTCATTCCCTTTCTTGTTTTGTTTTAAACGAAACATTTTGGGTGAGTAACCAGCTGTTTAGGTTTCCGACTGGCAGGTTAATCACTTCCTATTGGCTGATCTGGAAAACTTTTCTCCCCCTTGGAAATGGCACATTCCTGTCTTTGTGGCTTCTCTGTTTACACACATTTTGCTACCTAATGTCAACACTTGCTAATGAATAAATATATCACTCCACTCACTGCAAATGAGGTCCTGGCCCTGGCAGAAGGACAGCCTGAATCCTGAGAACAGATTTATCCGGGTATCTCTGCAGGAAACCCACAAGAATTGTGACTCTTCTGTTCTGCGGCTTTAGGAAGTTTCTGGGAGCATGTATTCACCCCCAAGGATCTTTACTCCTGGGCCCAAGGTGACTGGTCTTTCTTTCAAGGAATCCCTCCAGATGTGAAGACTACAGAAGGAAAAGACTACAAACGGGACAGAGAAGGCCCCTTATAGAGCAAAACCTCATGAAAGGATTCTGGGTCTTGATGCCAAAAAGTCCTGTCAAGTTACATTCTTTGAGAAAACAGCTTGGTTAATTTCAGTTACCATTTGTTACAAATACAGAGAGCCGGTTATCTCCTCATTAATGACCATTTATCTGGTGTTTTGTAAATCGAAAGGAAAATATCACATGCTTTGCAGGCCACTTATTAGATAGGCACCAGGCAGGCAGCAACGCCTCCCGACTTCAGGGAGCGGCGGAGTCCCGGGGGGGCTGGCTGCAGAACGCGGGCTTTGGTTACACCGTTCATTAAAGTATTTAATGTATGACAAGGCCCCAGCAAAACTTTTAATTAGTGGGGGGAAAGGCCCAAGCGCCAAAACTCATGAGGCGGAAGGACCTGTGGCATTCCAAGACAGAAATGGGGCCTAACCCTTCACTTCTCCTTCTCCCAGAACCTTGGCAAAATAAAAATGTCACAAGGGTTGCATTTTTCAGGCCATCAGGAGACAGGCCTGAAGACTGAAGTTACCATCCGGTACTTTTCAGCAAGTGCATCTCTGGTGTTTAAGCAGCAGCTCTGGGGCACTGGGGCCCCTCCCGGGACGCGCTCCCAAACCCCAGTTCTGCTTGCCCCTCTGCCCCCTGGCACTGTTACATCCATAGGGTGAGCCCCTGCCCGGCCAGCCAGAAGCGGAATACAGACAACCGCAGTAGGGCTGGTGCCAGTCTCAAAAGGGCTTTTGCTCTGGCCCCCGGCCATCTAGCGACAAAGCAACAGGCAGGCAAGAGTTAGGCTAAAAGCTTGAGAAAACCAGAGACAGAGCTGACTTACAGGATGCTGTCGCCTTCACTTCTTGGATGTTCTAACCTCTTATTTTAAAAACCAAGACCTTCTCTGCACCCTTGAAACCGTCTTCCCTCTCATCAAATTATCCATTCTTCTCACCAATTCTCCTGGCACTGAAAACTCTCCAAATTCTCCCCATCAATCTCTCCTATTTGGCTCTCAAGACACTTCTTCGTGGATCAAATTCCACCGGTTAAAGCTGAGCCAATTTCGGTTACAGAGCGAAAATATACAAAAAAAGGAACTAAACGTAACGCTTATCTAGGAACATCTTTGCAAAAAAGAAAATCATAGTAGACAGATAGATCGATCTGTACACACACACAAACACACACACACAAACACACACACACAAACACCCCTCTCCAGCCACAACAAAAACAGAAAAATCCACCAAACTTCCAACAGAGGAAACCCAGAACCACCTCAGGGCAAGCCCAGCCTCCCCAAAGCCACTGCCTAGACAGAAAAATCCGCGTTCTAGAGGCTCCATTTCTAACTTGAGATAGAAAGGGTATTTTTAAAATCATCTACTCACCAGTTGGTTTGAGAAAATCCATCGGGTATCTGGAGTAAGGAGGAGGGGGAGACTCTGGAATTAAAAAAGTAAGAAAAAATAAAGGCCAAGCCATGAGAAAGAGAGATAGAAACTTATGATAACAGAGACATTCTTTTAGCCCAACTGTTTGTCTTAGCTGTGGGGGTTGGAGGCAGGGCCGCGAGGCGGTGATTGCCTTGATATTTAGCTGTCAGATAAACAAAAGAGGCCGCCTGGCGCCAGCCTCGGCGCTCAGCTCCTTCACGTCTGCAGCCGCCGCCGCCGCCGCCGCCGCCGCGCTCCGCCGGCCCGGCTGGAAACCACCGGTTCGAGCCTCGCACTTCACAGTTCACGGGGTGGGGATCGACAAAGCCCCCTCCCAGTCCCCGAACTTCAGAACCCGCTCCCGCTGCCCCCGGCCCCTCCCCCCGGGGTGCAATTCACCCGGCCCGTCACCCCCCTCCCGCCACACCGCTGCACACCCGCGCAGAAACTCGGGGATCCCCATTTCCAGCCCACCCGGGAGACGCGCCCCAAGTGCGCTGGTGAACTTGGGCGGATCTGTGGGCGCCCGAGGTATATCCCCCCGCGGTGCACAGAGACGCCGAGAAACTGGAAGCAACAGAGGGGGCTGGGAGGATAAAGAGAGGGAGGCTGGGGTCTCAGAGGCGAAGCCCTGGCCCTGGCGCGATAAGGGGCAGCAAAGGCACAGAGGCGCTGGGAACAGACCATTCTAATAGTCAATTCTGTGCTTGACATTACTGAAAGAAAGGAAAAAGCTGGGGACACCCACGTTCTGATCGCTTGCTCTTTTCCATCCTGGCTGGCAGACGTAAGGGCAGATACCCACTTCTGCCTCGCATTGGAACCCTCTTTGCCCCAAGACCCCAGACCTGTGCGGCTGGGGAGTATCCCGACCTGACTGTTCTTACTTACTAAAGGAGCAGAGACTTTCCAGTCTCTACAACTTGATTCTCCCAAACTTCCTTGGCGGGCTTGGACCGAATCCAACTCGGCCACACACCTTAACGCTTTTCCGGGTGCAGGGGAGGCGTGACCCCCACTTCTCTCTGCACCGCCTAGCTGATGGGGAAATGAAGGCATTTAACTTTTAACCGCGTGCCTGTGGAGTGCGCGCAAGAGCTCTGCCCAGCCCACTTCGGGGCAGCAGAGGAGAAAAAAACTGGAAGGGAACCCCCAGGGAATGCCCTTGCAGATTCCCCTTATCCTGTCTCTACTTTTGTCCCCAAAGGCTCTTTCAGGAGGGGATGTACAACCCTCCCCCTCCAGAGAGGTGGCTGCGCGCGCGCGCGCGCACACACACACACACACACACACACACACAGTCCGGGGGAGTGGGGGTTCTCCTACCACTTGAGCGCCAGGGGGAGGAGGCAAGAGAGTGGGCGCAGGACAACTTCTTACCTAGTTCGCAGAGTCGGCTAAGGTGATGGGGGTTGCAGCACACCAGCTCGGGGTTGATCTTCCCGTAAGATTCACAGCAACACAGCCTCTTGACTTCCGAGGAATGCCTGAGATCCGGCCACCTGAACACTTTGCACAGCAGGAGGGGGAGCGAGTAGGACGAAGGCGGCTGCGCGGGCTGCGAACCGGCGGGCGCCCCCAGGCCCAGCCTGCAGTCCAGGCGGCCGGGCAGCAGGAGGCACGCGGTGCGCGTACCGCCGCGGGACTCCACGGCCTGGAGTAGCAGCTCCAACTGCCGTTCCTTCAGTTTCTTGAGCACCGAGTGCGTGAGTGCCTTCAAATCCGTCTCGGCGCCCCCGGCCGCGCCGGCGCCCGTGGCGGGGGGGTGGGGATGGTGATGACCTTTGGCACCTCGGACCGCCTTGCCCAGGCAGCAGCCAGCCCTGCCCGCGCCGCCGCCACCGGCCCCATGCGCCCGGCCGGCCGTCGCCCCTTCTCCCCGCAGCTCGCCGCCTCCTCCGCCTCCCCCCGCGCCCTC
>NC_043713.1:24512088-24535003 GCF_006229205.1 Suricata suricatta | reverse complement strand
AAAAAAAAAAAAAGCGATTGTGTTTCGCAAACAACAGATCGGGTTTCTAAAAGCTATTTCTCCCCCCACACCTCCCCCCGCCACCGCCACCACCTCCCCGGTCTGCAAAGGGGGGAACCACTCGGGCGGGGGGGTCGGATAAAGGTGGGGAGCTGAGGAGCTCCCAGAATCGACGGAGACCTGGCGCGATGAGAGGAGAAACGGGAAGACCCAAAGGCGCCGAGCGGGCTTCGGCGGCGGGTTTTGAAGCGGAACGAACCGGTCGGCGGCCCGATTTAGACCCAACCCGGGGAGCTGCGCGGCGGCTGTCCCGCGCGCGCTCGCCCCTGCACTTCATTCATTCGTTTTGTTTTAAAGGCCCTGGCGGCGGATCCCCTGGCCGCGCTGGAGGGAAGGGGGAGGAGAGCGCTGTCTCCGTTTTAAAAGACATTTACACCGGACTGGACCGAGGCCCTGGGAAGTGTGCGCTGTAGGGAACAGCCGGGCCGCCGAGGGCGGGGAGGCGGCGCGAATGTGACCTCAGCGGCGGCCGCGCGCTCCCTCCCGCCCTCTCCCGCTCCGGGCTCGGGTTTCTAGGACTGCCTGGAGAAGTGTGTCTTGTGCACAGCTCTGGAATGCATTTGGCCGGCTGATGAGCTGCGAGGGGCAGCATCCTGGCGGGAGAGGGGGCGGGGGCGGGGGCGGGGGGTGGCTCTGCGGCCCGCCGCCGGCAGGTTTCCTCCGGAGCCCGGAAGACCTCCGGCACCCCGCCTCCCGGCGCGGGAAGGTTACCTTTCCGAGCAGACCTGCCTAGGGCATGCATATGCATGCACCGCCTGTTTCTGCGCTTTACTCGGCCCCTTGACGTTCAAGGTGCTCAGGGTCATAGAGTTTAGCCCCTGACCCCAGGTTCAGGAGTAGAGACGCGGCTGGCCGATTGCCGCAAGGAAATGAGTAAGGCCTCGGTAGGGCACAGGACCAGAATGCGTTAAAGCTGGTGGTGCTGAGAAAAGAAATGATTTAAATATATACGCGTCACTATTGACGAGGCCACTAGTTGGCATGGTGATCTAACCTCACAGTGAAATTTTTTAAAAAAATTTTTAAGTAATTTACAATTGTGATGAAGGACATCGAACCTCATTGGGGATGAGATGAACGACGAATCTTAAGAAAAGGTGCAATGTACTATTTTCATTATACCAGCTGAATTATATCTTCTTAAAAGGAAAAGGGACAGATGAATTTTAGCTTTACAGTTCAGCCCCCTCCCCTCCAGCAACTTTAGAGGCATCTGACATGTTGTAAATGCATAATAAACATTTAGGAATCAACACAGGATGCAAGGGGGCATTTGGAAGTCTCCCTCCAGACCTAACAAAAAAGCACCTTTGGAGATAAAAATGTGAGAGAAAATCAGCAACATTGGTTACACCATCAGCTCCAGGCACCAGGGCGCTGAAGCTTATTGACTTGTAAGGCACAGGGATGCCAAGCAGTGTAGAAATGTATGTAGGACAGGGCAGAAGCTGGCATTCTAAATGTTTACTTTGTAAGGCCACATGGCTGCAATTGTATAAGGTCATAATTTTATTATAAATAAAAATGGTGCCTATTGAAAAGGGCCTTGAGACCACGTGTGTCTGCATGTGTGTGTGTGTATGTGTGTGTGTGAGTGAAACTTTGTAAAGAAGCACCTTGCAAACTTGCAAAGACAGCAGCAAGAAAGCCCCGGAAGAAATGGACGAGGTTTGGCTCTGGTTGATCCCATCATCATAGGCAGGAAAGACAAAAGAGACAGAAATAAGATTTCTGGGAAATACATCATATACTCACCTTAGAAAGGCTTATTAAGAATCCCAGGCTAGAAGTCAGAAAATCTGATTCTGGGCCGAGGCTCTGCCTTCACTGCCTTGCACCAGTGGTGATCCTCACATTTAGCCCTATACTTGGCAGGGATTAAACAGCTTTCTGGGCAGGTTTACTACCCTCACGGGGTCCCATTCCCTCTTTCTGCTCTGTGCCTCACTAGACAATCTTTGCATTTCAAGAGAGGCTAGCTAGGCTGCAAAGTGACAAGAAGGACATAAATAAACAGAGAAAACAAATGTCATAATTCCAATTAAACATCTTGACTAAATGGAGAAGCTGAAGACATATAGCAAATGACACTAATACTCTGTGATGAGAACCCAGTGCACACACTGGGCAGGTAGATTTAGTAGGTGTTTCGGGCGCTGGATCTGACGTCACAGCTTGTCTGAGGAGAGCATGCATATGCTTGCAGAGATATGTTCCCACATAGTGTAATTGTGGGTGTTTTAATTCAGGCGTCACCTCTAACTTACCCTCTGTCCACGGCTCTCCTCCATTTTACTACCCTCGGTAGATGATGGGTGGGAGGCTGGGCAAGTAGCAGCAATGATTGGTGCTGCTTTATGGCTCCCTGGCATCCCCTGAATCAGTTAACATCCCAAGCCTTCCTGAGAGCCAGCCCCGCCCCGCTGCATTCTTGTTCCTTTCCTTTCCAAGAAAGAAGCCAGCCGATGGAGGAACTCCTGGCTGGCTGGTGTGCCTAGAAAGGGATTTCTTTCCTCTCCACAGGCACAAAGGAGACTGACAATAGTTGCAAACTATTCTGATCCTTTAAAAAAAAAAAGTTTAGAGTTCACCAAACTATTGTGAATGAGTTTGATTCTAATCATTTGCTGGCAGGGAATATGGAATAAAATATCTCATTTGCAGTGGTTTATTTCCTGTTGTGGCTTCTATTTTCATCATTTAGTCACTTTGGTGATAGTAATCAAACCCTAATCATGGTGCAGCCACCAGTCACGGAGACCAAAATAACTTGCAGCAAAGTTCTGACAAACAAAGATGGAGTCAGCTAAAGATCTGGCTACTTAGTTGCTGGCCACTGGCCCCAGGAGGATGGCGGGGGCTGCCACTGGACTGACCATGGGCAAAGCTTCTAGATGAGGGAGGAAACCAGAGGAAGGTTGCTCCAAGGAGCATCCAGCAAGCAGGATCCCAGAGTAGTTGAGGAAGGGGAGCTGCCTGGGGGGAAAGGGGGTGCGGGGGCAGGGGAGCAGAGGACTAGCAAGTGAACCCCCTACAACTGTCATCAGAGAGAAAAAGGGAGCAAAGGAGAATCTGCAAAGGCCACACCTACAAGCTACCCTCAGCCAAAGCCAAAACAAAACAAAACAAAACAAACAAAAGAAACCACCCGCCTGAGGACGCCAGGCTTCTTCCTTTGGGTACATTTTTCGTTTTCAGTGGTTCTGGGAAGAGAGAGGCAGAGAAGCCCCGGAGTGCATGTGGGTGTGTGTGTGCTGAGGACAGGGGTGAGGCAGGGCTGAGGACAGGGGTGAGGCACGGATGAGGATTTGCTCTTGCAGAAGCCAAAAGAAGAAAGCATTGAAGGGGCCAAAAAAGTGTTGGAAAATATCGACATTTCTTGCACAATTGTCTCCTGAAAAATGTGTGAGTGAGTTCTAAACCATCCTGGGCTGGCAACCTTGCAAATGGAAGGGATGGTTCCTGAACGGAAGAGGGCATGAGTGAGGCCCATGTGACCATCAGCACTTCTTGGCTTATCTTAGAAGACCAAGAACATAAATGAATGAAAATGCATCTAATTCACAATCGAATAAAGATGCTCATCAAATATTATTGTAGTCCAGACATGCTGTCAGCTGATCCACAACATTTACCAGGTGGCTGTCCAGGGCCCTCAACTCAGAACAGGGTGCTGGGGGGAGGGGCAGGATGAAAAGAACCTTGCTCTGAAGGAACAAGAAACATCCAAAAAAGCCAAGATCGAGGACAACAGGACTGTTCAAATATACAATCACCTACAGATACAGTTTTCTCCAGGGTGTGCTGCTGGATGACTGAAGAACCGAGCAGGCTGGGAAACTGCGATGTATACAGTTTTTTGTACCCTTACACACTTTGCACCCTGTGAATGTGTTACTTATTCAAAAATGTACAGATTTCAAGATTTCAAAACAACAAGAGGGGCGCCTGGGTGGCTCAGTCGGTTAAACCTTTGGCTTCGGCTCAGGTCAGATCTCACGTTCGTGGGTTCAAGCCCCGCGTCAGGCTCTGTGCTGACATCTAGCTCAGAGCCTGGAGCCTGCTTTCGGTTCTGTGTCTCCTTTGCTCTCTGCCCCTCCCCCTCTCGTGCTCGGTCTCTCTGTATCAAAAATAAATTAAAAAAAAAAACATTAAAAAACATAACTAAAAACAACAAGAAAACCCTGCCTGCTTTTCTCATTTCCCGAAATTTGCTGTTCTGATGTTCTTGTAGAAAGAGACGAGTTGGCAACGTCCCACGTGGAAGTGAGGCTGTAGACGGCTTCTCTCTCTGTGGGGCAGTTACTACAGGAAGGCCGATGACAACAGAGGCCAATGTGTCATCCCAGACGGCAAGGGTGGAGGCTGCCTCGTCATGACCCTGGCAGGAGTCAGTGAGGAAACACGCCAGTCCTAATCAAAAGTCATTCTAGATATCAGTCAGGTGCAAGTCCTAACCCGGGACAGACAACCTCATAAATACTAATGTCGCGACGACCAGAGACACAGGAAGGAGCCTGCCCGATTGGAGAAAATGACAGCTTCGCATTTGGGAACAGAAATGTGGTCACATGATTCTCAGTGAACCAGCATTGGTTCAAGGCATGGTGCCAGGCACAGGGGAGACCGCAGAGGGCTGTGAAACCAATAGTACTAAGTAGGGTCTACCCTCAAAAAGGGCATCATCTAGAAGGGAGCTTAAAATATGAAAACAATCAGGGCGCCTGGATGGCTCAGTTGGTTGAGAGTCCGGCTTCAGCTCAGGTCATGATCTCACAGCTCATGAGTTCGAGCCCCGCTTCGGGCTCTGTGCTGACAGCTCTGTGCTGACAGGCTGGAGCCTGTTTCAGATTCTGTGTCTCCCTCTCTCTCTGCCCCTTCCTGGCTCGTGCTGGCTCTCTCTCCCTCAAAAATAAATAAAAACGTAAAAATAAAATATAAAAACAACAAACCCTTGCAAAATGTGACCAAAGCCACCAGGGCAGGAAGAATGGAGGCGCTTACTCGAAGAAAGGAAACTCAAGGGATTCATTCTGTCTGGAAGGGGTCTTGAAAGGTTTCTCAAAGAAAGAAATATTTCACACTAGGGTGACCGAGTCGACTAACCAGGCAGAGAGCTGCTCAAGGCGGCGAATGGTCACATTCAGAAGAAAAAAACACAAAAGAAAAACATTGTCGTTTTCCGTCGGCTTGGAGCTAACTCTTCAAAAACCGCGCCATGCTTGTCATTTTTAACTTTATAACTTTATCCCCAAACACTCTGAAGCCTCAGGTAGTGCATGACGGACGCGAGACCTCTGCAAAAGGGGTTCAGGGCATCATCTCCTTCAGAATAAAGTTTTCTTTGTAGAAAGGATTCACGGGACAGACACTACACTGTCTATAGTTGCAGAAAAACTCTCTCTTCAAATAACTGGGGAAATTTCCATGATCTTCCCCTCTCAAATCAGCAGCCGGGTCTCCCTTGTATCAGACTGGGTCACGTCAGGAAACGGTGCCTCTTCAGCAGTGGAGTAGGCCTGTGGCAGCTCAGCAATGGGAATGCTTAGATAATGCTCTCAAATGCCAACAACAAACATTGTTATTCCCCACTGAAGTACAGACAGACATAGGATTTGGAGGATTCCCACAGGCACTAAAAAAGAAGGGAAAAAATCATCTTAAAAACAGCAAAGCAAAAAAATCAATGTGGAGCCTAACCCGACACACCCTGATGAGCCCTGGCCTTATTCCCCACCGTCCAAGCGTCAGGCAGGAGTCTCCATTCTGAACCTCAAGCTGAAGGAGGACCTCAGCTGCCTCCATTTTGACCTCAAGCTTTCTAGCTGGGCTCTTTCCAGCAGGTCCCTACCCTCAGGCAGTACCCGCTGAGGACTGAGCATCCCCTATGGGGAACAGAAACTATATCCCCTCAAACAGTGAGAACTGCCCTGAGCCAGCAGGACCCCACCCATCATTGACTCCAAGACCCTGATGGACTTGACCTTCACTGCCCACCTGCACGCACCCACCCACCTTTGCTGCACATTTTCCTGATATAAACCTGGAAGTATTTTAAGCCCTTGGGAGACAGTCTTTGAGAAGCCAGTCCGCTGTCTTTGGGTGTTGGCTTCATGGAAATAAATTCTTTTGTTTCACCACCGCTTCTTTCTATGCCTTTGGGTTTTGAGAGTGGGCAGTGGCTGAATATGATCTGTTCAAGACCCCACCCTCCCACGCACCTCTACCCAGTCAGCCAGGTGCTCTTGCACTCCTGTGCCCCTGGCTACAAAGCCACACTCAAAATAGAGTCCCCCTCCTACAAAAAAAGAAAAAAAAAAAAAAAAGATTCCCAGCTCCTGATCGAATTGGAGTACCAAATTAACCTTAGCTCTTTTCTGATTCTCTACTCCCACCCACATTTTTATCTTTCCCGTTCCAGAAGTCACTAGGAGATGAATTCGGTGCTCGGTTCTGCCTCGTGTGTGCTGGGTAGGATCCAAGTGCCGAGACATCTGGTAATAGTGAATCAGTACCGGCAGCATGCAGAAGGGGTGACTGATGTCTAGAGCAGAGCAGTAGAGTCAGGGTGACCACACACACTGGTCCTGGCACGTTCTGGGACCCACCAAAGGAGCCCGGCCTCATGAGTGATAGCAAAGGTATTTCTACTGGCAGGCACCTAAGGGAGCAGAAGGGACCCTCAGCCCAGTTGCCGAACAAAATCTACTTTTCTGCCCTCACCAGCTTTGAGGCCTTTTTAGAAAAACCTGCTTCCGTAGTCTGTCTGCTTTGCTCAGACGACAAACACTGAATTAACAACGTCTTGTGTGTGCAAGACCCGGTGTGAGGCCGGGAGCACAAAGCCTTCACTCCGGGGTTTCGGGGACACGCCGCTGGCACAAGCACTATGTAAACAAAGGGGCATACAGATGCTAATCATAGTGATTATCATGGATCCTGAGGTCGGGGCCGCCCGGTAAGCCCGTTTTGCTTAACCTTCCAAGTAGGAAATGAAGTTTTCCAGGAGTTGAGTGTCCTAGGGATAGGGTGATGAAGAAGGAAGCCATTTCCCTCCTGTCTGAGACTCTGTGTGGGTTTCCCTAGGACTAGCTGCATGCTGTCAGAGAAGGAAGGCCAGCATCCGAGTTTAAAAACAACCAACCCAATAAGCCTGGGAAATCGTTTTCCTAGAATGAGAGAGAGAGAACACAATAAAAAGTGTTTCTCGTTCTTTTCTGGCAGGACTATGAGTCAGAAAATAGTTTCCTATGTCCTAGGAATAACTTGGTTGGTAATTATGACAGGCGAGGAGGAAGTAAGAAGACGTCCACCTTCACAGGGATGGACGTACCCACGGGCAGGACGCTGCCCTGCTGAGTTCAGTCCCGATCCCCCACCAAAACCCCATAAACATTTGTTTTGAAGGCTTTCTAGGTCCAGGAAATATGCCTTTATTCAGAAGTGCTCCCGTCTGGTCTTTCAATAAGAAAAGATAGGAAAAGTGCGGTGACATGAGGTTGGAGCCGGCAGTGATTTTCAGGGTTGTGAACCCCGAAATTCCTCATCTCCAGTCCGTCCATGGGAATCATCACCCCGAATCAAGTTTGCAACGTGTACTGAGTTTTCTCAAGTGCTTCATTATTCGATGTTTTTGGTTCTCTTTTTATACTTTATTGGCCTTTGAATAGGTAACATGTGCATAATGGTACACAATTCAAAGTGTACAAAAGAACATGAATTGAAAAGCAAGGCTTCCTTCTGCTCAGGCCTTGGCCCCACAGGCCTCTCCCCTCAAGAAGCAGCCCTCACTGCGGCCAAAGATCCTGAAACTGAGCCAAATTACAAGGCTCACTTGGGCTTTGAACAGGTGGGTGGCCCCACATGGCCACCAGCATATCAGACATCTCCCCTTGGATGTCTCAAGCTTTTGTTCCAAACAAGGTGTAAGGATGCAGGTCTGATTCAGGTTTCCCCTCTGACCTTGAAGGCCAGCTAACACCATTAACGTTTCTGGGGGCGGGCCTAAAGATGGAGGTTAAGACTAGTCTCGCCCTACCTGAGGGTCCTAGTCACGCCCTACCTGAGGGTTCTGGGTCCACTCTGTAATTGGTTAAAGTTACTGTCAATGATGTGATGCTATATGGATTGGACCCCTGTACCTGTGTCACAATTTTCTGTAACTCCCCCTTCCCAAACTCATAAAAGGCCCTGCCCCGCCATGTTCGGGGCTCGCTCCACGTGGATCCAGTGTGTTGGAGTCTGTGAGCCCGAGTTTAGGCTGACCGGGCCTAAGTTCGTAATAAAGCCCTTTGCTTTTGCATGCGTGCTTCGGTCTTCCAGGTAATCTCTGGTTTTTTGGGGCGATATTAAAATGTGGGTACAACAAAGGCATCTTCTTTCCAGAATCTGCTTCTCTTCCAGAACTCTGCCCTCCGAAAGCCCACCTGCCTGCCTCCATCCAGCGGTGGGAGTTGGTCTCTCTTCCTCATTTCACATCCAAACCAGCCCTCAAAGTCTTGACACTGTTACCTTCAAAGATACCTCTCAACCCATCAGCCTTTCCCCAGGCCCTCCCACTGCCATGCGTACCAACAGAAGCCATCGGCACACTTGGGTGACTGAGGCACACGGTGCTTTCCTCATTTCCGCTCTTCCTTCACCGGAGGCCCTGCTGAGGTTGGTTTCTGCTGGCCTGACCACGCCGTCACTCAGCAGTCTTCCTACAAACCCTGGAACAGAGATAAATTCCCTTCCTTGGCCTCCAAGCCCCTGGTGACCTGGTGCCCTTCCTCCCCCTTGCCATCACCTCAGTGGCTTCTTTCCACTCCAGGGCCTCTGCACATCCTGTATCTCAGCCTGAAATGCTCATCTCTGCTCACCTACCGCTCTTCCAGGCTCCCTGTCTTTGAGATCAGGTCACCCCGCCATCACAATGCACCTTCAGAGCCCCAGGCATCTGAATTCTAATCCCCCATTAATGCTTGTCCTCTAAGCCCCAACTGTAAGCTCCGTGAGGGCAGGAACTCGGCACAACAGTACCTCTAGAGTAAGTCATCCAAACTCAACCAATACTGGCTGAATAAACAACTGACCAGTAACCGAGGAATCCATCATTTTTTCTGAGCCGCTGTCCTTCCCAGATCAGGGATTAATGTGCCGTATCCTTTATGAAACGGTTGATAACAGACGATGTTTATTTACAGACTTATTTAGTAAAATCAAATGTTGGCAGTCAAATCAAAAGAGTCCTTCAGCTCAAAACCTTAAAGTTGATGAATTGCTGCCCAAGCCAAGGGAGGAATCTCAGACCCAGAGAGGCCCTGGAGGAGTAAGGTGGCCCCAAGGCTGAGAGATAATGAAAACTCTCAATGACGTCAGAGTCAGTGCCCTCCCCTCCATCCCTCCCTTTTTTCTGTCTGTGAGCTTCACGTGCATTGTCGTGACCCCCAGGACCCCCAGGAAGATGGACAGCAGACTGTCCAAGATCACTCAGCTGGTCAGAAGCACCTTCAGGTCCAGAAAGCAATTAACCCTACATCTCCAGGTCTCTACTCCCACGTGTCCCCAGTATCTCAAAGACAACATGACAGGTGTACAGGTAAAAAGAAACAGAAAAAAAACCCGCCTGGCCGTCCCCGGCTCGCAGACCCTGACGTGGCACTCATGATCTGTATCTCACCGTTCACAGGATTACCTTTCGCAGTCCTCAGAGCCCTGTTGCCTTGGCTGGACGACCCCAGTTCTCCTGTACCCCAACCGTGTGCCAAGTATTGCTCCCGGCACACAGTCTCTTCCTCGGGGTGTTGCATTCTTTGAGGAGAGAGATAATAAGTAAATGAAAACATAGGAAACATACTCTTACACAGAAGAGCTCTGGAAAACATGAACTAGACCGAGGGATCAGGGCTAGTGCAGAGCCGAGAGTGGCCCTTGGAAATCTGTGTTTGGGCGGGAGTAAAGATCAGGTAAGGCATTTCCGGAACCGGGAGGTGGCCTTGGCCCAGACCCTGACGCAGGAACAGCTGGATGGCCCGTGTGGCTGGGGGGGGGGGGGGGCAGCATGGGAAGAATGATTGGGATTGCAGAAAAGAGAGATCTGGAGAAGCTGGTCCATGCAGAGCTACCCAGGCTAAGCTGCTAAGCTGTTTCTTAAATGGAATGTTCTGGCAAATGCAAGATAACGAAGACAATTACGGTTCCAGGGGAAGTGCAAAGCACCCCAGCACTGGAACCAGAAGTGCTGGGTTCGACCATCAAGTCTGTCATGGTTGGCTGTGTCACCCGAGACCTCAGTTTCCCCATGGATAAAATGGGGATAATAACACCAACATGGAATTGTCTTGAAATCAAATGAGTTAACCAATGTCCCAGAGCACCGTAGAGATGGAGCTACAGAATCATGATGTAAGAAGAAACTCTAATCAGGCCTTTCTGAGCCCAATACTGAATAGTGTTGAACACCCACGCACTAATACTGGTCGACCAGTAAACAGTACATTTGTGGGATCACTGCTAGATGCATTTGTGTAGTAAATTTGTTATTCTTTCCTGGCTATATATACACATATACAGCTCAGGTCCCTCCCTCTTTCTCTTGAACTGACAAGAGCAATTAAATACAATTTCGTGGTGTAGACGGTGAAGAAACTCTCTACAACCAAAATAATCTGGAGTTGATTGTTTGTTTCAAATTGCACAAGCACACTCACTTTACTTTGTAAGAAAGAAAACAAAAGAAAAACTGCAAAAAGAGGCCTAAGAAAACGGATTGAGGCTCACTTGTAAAAGCCCCAGGGTCCTAAACCGTTGGGTGGGCTCTGGCCTTCCAGAGGACCCCAGGTTTCTTGCATGGGCTCTGACATCTAACAGATCCTGATGCAAAGAGAGGATTGTCTCGGGCAGTGGGTGGGGTTAGAGATCCCCCTCTCTGGCCCTCCTCGGGCTGAGGGGGACGCCCCTACCTGGCATCCTGGTCTGCTGGGCAGTAGCTCTCCTGACCAATGGTTCCCCAAGGGTTCCTCGCCCAGGCCTCTGCTTCAACCCTCTGTTCCCAGCCTGGCTGTTTCCTCTCCCGTGATCCTGGGCCCCAAGGAACACCAGCTCTGTCTTCTGGGAGCCACTGTGGACCCGGACCAGAGGAGAGGCTCCAACAATTTCCTGTGTGCCCAGAACTGCTTACCCACGTAGACTCCTGCCGGTTCTCTGTCCAGCCAGACACACTGAACAGGCACCTACTGTAGGAGTAGTAAATTCTTCAGGATGCCAGAGGAGGGTGGGTACGCGCATTCCATTTCCCACCCACCTCCCTCCACCCCGCAACAAACTACACTCACCCTTAACCCCAGCCAGCTATCTCCCAATGTCCTCCACGGGCTTGAGAGATACAGAAGTACTAGAGCTCAGCTGGGAAAATTCAGGTGCCAGAAGACACTCAACGAATACGTGTTCTCTTTCTCCTTCTTTCCCGGTGATGGATAGGGCACCCCCACCCCACCCCCACCCCCCTCCGCCACCATAGGGTATTTTCATCTTCCGAGAGAATACGCTCCAATACTCCAGAACTTCACTGTTCTCTCTGCCTCCACACAGCCTTGCAGCCCAACACTCCATCTCTCATGGAAGATTCTTGACACTTTAAAGGATCTGGCCAGCACATAAGCCAGTGCGGCTGCATTCTTTAATTAATATTTATTGAGTGTCCCTATTAGGTATCTGGCAAGCACAGTGTGTAGCTAAAATATCTATTTCCTTTCCTCTCCAAGAAAGTACATTCCTGGACAACCCAGGGCCGTTGGCATGCCAAGTGAAAAAGCGGGAGCAGCACATAGACCCACTACAGCAGAAGCGAGTTGGGAGTCGGTGAAGGGACAGAGAGTAAGTATACAGGGGTGAGGAGTTAGGAGCTTGAGTCTTCGGGTCCTCAAACATCAACTATACGACACCCAGGAGGCAGTACCCCTTCTCTCTCGGAATCTGTGTCTACACCCGTGTGATTGATAATATGACCCTGTCCGCCTCCTAGGGAACTTATAGAAGCTAGCTGATATGTAAGCGATGCTTCTTGAAAAGTTTGACACACTGTACCAATTCCAGATGTTTTCTCCCAAATAAAATCTTTGGTAGACACAAAAATTGAATCAGGGTTAAAAGAATGGAAACCAGGGTGGTCAAAATCTGACAAATGCCGGTTTGGGCATTTAGATTCTGATGCCCTGATCCAAACTATGAAACAGCTCCTTTATTCTTTGACAAATACTAAATATGTTTATCTTCAGCAATACGTATGTATATGTATATCGTATACGCACACACACACACACACTTGGAGGAGCGTCCCTTTGGGAGTCCCTTTGCAGAAACAGGGTGCTACCTACGTCTAAATGCAGAAAATTCTGTGTAGGTACAATACGAACAAATTAGACCACGAGTTACTACAATACAGTTAGGTGTGCAAGCTTCAGAATTTTAATTTCATACAATCCTGGCAGACAGGTAAGTTGGTGTGATCTTTCTGAACAGCCATAGATAATTTGAATTCAGAGCCTTAAACATGTTCCTATCAATAAACAAATTGGTCTCTATACACAATGAAGGGAGGACATTTTCTGACACAGCCTACAGCATGGGTGAATCTTAAACACTTTATACTACATGAAATATGCACGTCACAAAAGTACAAATACTCTGTGACTTCACTTACCTCAAGTACCTAGAGTAGCCAAGTTCATAAACAGAAAGTAGAAGAGAAGTGTCAGGGGCTGGGAAGAGAAGAGAAAGAAGCCTTAGTATTTAATGGATACAGAGTTGCAGTTTTGCAAGCCGAGGGAAGTTCTAGAGGTGAAGCAGGGTGATGGTTGCACAGCAGTGTGAATGTACTTAAAGCTGCTGAACCGTATACTTAAAAATGGCCAAGATGGTAAATTTTATGTTATGTATATTTTACCGCAATTTAGAAAAATATTCCTAATTTATGACTCAGTCATCCATCTAGGAATGTGTCCAAAGCACATAATCAGAAAAGACAGCAAAGATGTTTGTACAAGACTGTTGACTTAAGTCCTTTTTTTTTTTTAACTAAAAACAACCTAAGAGCAAAATAATGGTAGAATGAGTAAAGAGATTATAGAATATCTGTTAAGAAACACCACGTAGCCGTTTAAAGGCCTGTTTTTGAAAAATATAGAATGACATGTATGGCAAAATGCTCATAAGAAAGAAGATTCAAACCCATTTATCCAGGGTGATCTCAATTTTGGACTCTGCGTACTGGTGTATTTGTAAGGAAAGAAGAAACTAGTGGTTACCTCTGGGTGGTAGGGATTTTAGATGCGTTTTTATGCTCGTCTTTCTTTTTTTGATGTTTAATGTTTATTTATTTTTGAGAGAGAGACAGAGCATGAGCAGGGGAGGGGCAGGCAGGGGGCTGGGGGGACGGGGGGACACAGAATGTGAAGCAGGCTCCAGGCTCTGCGCTGTCAGCACAGAGCCCGATGAGGGGCTTGAACCCACAAACTGCGAGATCATGACCTGAGCCGAAGTCAGACATTTAACCGACTGAGGCACCCAGGTGCCCCTATGGTCATCTTTATGTTTCCTTATACTCTGTGAGTATGTAGTAATTACTGTTTATGGGGAAAATGATAAATTAATATGAAAAAGACTTTAGAGCCTGGAGTGTCTCGGGATCCCTGCTGGATCTGAGAATGCTCAGGAAGTGGCTCGCACAGGCATAACGTATGATTCCAATAAGCTCTCCTGCAGATGCATCAGACCTGTAATGTGCATTGTCTGCCTGCAAAGTACCAGGGCACAGTGTGGACATTTGTGATAAATATTTGTGATTAGGTAACTGTGGCCCCACATGCTTTGGGGCATCTGCAGGCATTTTGTTGAAGCTTTTGGGATCTTTATATCAGCAGTTGCCTGAAGATTATTTGCCAGAAATAGGAAAGAGACATAAGGTCGGATGTGTATTTCATGCTTAAAGAGGATGTGGTTGACAAGTATGATTCATATGGGTTTAGCTAAAATGTCCAAAACACAGTCTTTGTTATATGTTAAATAGAGGTATTGGAAATTGACCAACTGAAACTACAAAATACATCTAAGAAAAGCTCCTATTTTCAATGGCAACCGAAAAGATAAAATGCTTTGGGAAAGCCTTCCAAATATATGCCTGACCTATATGAAGAAAATTTTTAAACACTAAAGAAGACTTGAATAAATGAAAAGACATACCGTGTTCTTGGATAGGAAGACTCAGTGTTACAAAGTTGTGAATCCTTCTCAAATTAATGTATAATTTAACTTAATCCTAATAGAAATAAATGCCAGTAGGATTTTTAAGCAAGGGATATGCAGGGGGAACTGACCAAACTGATAGACTAAGCCTCACATTTAAATGAAAAGCAAATGCCAGCTAAAAATTGAAAAAGCAGAGTGAGAGACAGGGACAAGCCCAACCAAATGTTAAAAAAACACTATAAAGCTTTAGTAATTAAAATAGTGTTTTAGTGATACCTGCGTCGAGACTTCATGGAACCAGAAATTAGTTTAAATATATGTGGTTTTGGTCAGTTCTTTCTCAATAAAACTTTTGAAAAATATATTATATGTTTTTTTTCAAACAACTCCCTTATGATTTTGATGATTTTATATGTCTATTTTCTCTTTTGTTAATTTTCACTCTTTTTCATTATTGTCTTTCTTTTTCTTTGTGCTTAACATGCTCTTTTTTCCTTACTAATTGAAATAGAACTTTGATCACTGATTTAGCTTTGTTCTTTTATAATATATGCATAAGACTGCGTGTCTTTCAGTATGATTTTAGCTACAGCACACAAGTTCTGACAGTTTATGTTTTCATTAACACTTCATTAAAAATATTTTCTACTTTTCAAAAAAATGTTTTTTTCTACCTCCCATTTGACCCACAGGGTATTTTATTTAATTAAAAAATAATTTTTTATGTTTATTAATTTTTGTATTAGTAATCTCTACAGCCAATGTGGGACTGGAACTCACAACTCAGATATCCAGAGTTGCACGGCTAGGTGGCTCAGTCAGTTAAGCATCCAACTGTGGCTTCAGGTCATGATCTCATGGTTCATGAGTTCGAGCCCCTGCGTTGGGCTCTGTGCTGACAGCTCAGAGCCTGGACCCTGCTTCAGGTTCTGTGTCTCCCTCTCTCTGCCCCTCCCTTGCTTCCCCCCGCCTCTCTCTCAAAAATAAATAAACAATTTAAAAAAAAAAGAAAAGAAAAGTACCTGATGCATAGTAAGCCCTCTCTGAGCCTTACCTAAAGGGTTGTAATCATCTATTTCATCATTTTGTTTCTTAGTTTTCTTTTTTTACTTTTTTTAAGATTTATTTTTTTATTTTGAGTGAGAGAGAGAGAGCAAGCAGGGGAGGAGCAGAGAAGGAGACAAAGGATCTCAAACAGTGCAGAGCCCCACGCGGGGCTTGAACCCACAAACCATGAGATCATGACCTGAACCTAAGCCAAGAGTCTGTCACATACCTGACTGAACCGTCCAGGCGCCCCTCTTTTGTTGTTATTTAAACTGAACTCTATTTGAAGAAGACTGACTGTTATGCTAAGAGGTAGGTGACTTCATCTGTAGTTAAAGATGAAACTTTCGATCCTGAAATAAGAGATGCTAGAAAGTCTTTTTCCTTGGGCATTATGGACTACGAATTGGGCAGAGCTTCAGAAATGATCAATAAGAGAGGTCATCCAGCCTGTTGGGGACTTTCAGGGACTGTGAATTCCCTGCTTTCAAGGAAAACTCTTCTCTTGGCGGACTTTCTAGTTAAAAGCCAGACCCCCAAGTGAGCTGAAGCGTGCCTGCTTACTTCCATCCCCTCAGCCACCTCTGCCTTCAGCCGCCACCTAGCAAACAGTCCACATCCACCGGGCAGCTCTCGGAGATTTCTCCTACATTCTCCTTCAACTCCTCTCCTTATGAACTAAACACACCCTGTCCGGCCAGGCAATGGTCCCAGGACAGGATTTCCTGATTCCTAACCGTCACAGTCACTCTGCTCTGGGCATCCTCAGTTGGTTGGCACTCCTGCTGGGCATGGTACCCAGATCACAGGAGTTTGGGGCTAGACTATCCCAGGCATGAGTGTTGAATGAATGAATGAACAGAGTAGTCCAATTAGTAACATAACATACCGGAAGTATCATCCCCCTTGTACTAACACAGCCTCAGGTTATATTAACATTTTCAAGAGAAGCTTCCAGAGCTCATTGGCTTGGGGATGCAGGCATGCCTCCCCAGCCTTTCCCTCCCTGGGAAGAGAAGGCTGTAGGACCCGCTGACGGGTACCCACCCCTCCGGGAGACTGCCAAAGAAGGCAGCTCAGAAAAAAACGAGCACTCTATTCATGCAAAGAGAGAAGCTTGCCAGTGACCAACTCAAAACCCTGTCTCTTCTGAGAGACATTCATTAATGCTCCTCAACAAATATTTCTGGTTCCATTCACAGGCAAAGATTGAAACCCACTTCTTTGTCCCCTTGAAGTGGGCGTAGCCACATGCCTTGAGAGCAAATGTGAGTGGAAGACCAGTTTCCCGTTTTCCCACCATTTTCACACTGAGGTGAAACCCCTCTCAGTGGGAACCATGTAGAGCGCCCCTCCCCCAACCAGACCACTACGGACATGGAAAAGTAAGTGAAAAATAAGCCTTTTTTGCTTTTCCACTGGGGAAGAATCAAACCCAAGAGGATGTCTGCTTCTACTTGCCAAACTAGCAAACTAGCCTGATCCCAGGCATTTTGGAGAGCAGAAAATGAAACTCATGTACACAAAACTCATGTACATAGAGCCGCAGAGGCCCAGCGGGAGAAGATCTAGAGCCTGCCATTCCCAGCTGTGAGCCTGGGAAATTCACTTACCTACCCAGCTTTCCTTTCTCTCTCTCTCTCTATCTCTCTCTCTCTTTTAAATAAAGTTTATTTGGGGCCCCTAGGTGGCTCAGTCGGTGAAGCATTCGACTCGGCTCAGGTCATCATCTCACAGTTTGTGGGTTTGAGCCCCGCGTCGGGCTCTGTGCTGACAGCTCAGAGCCTGGACCCTGCTTCGGATTCTATGTCTCCATCTCTCTCTCTGCAACTTCCCCAGCTTGTGCTCTGTCTCTCTCTCAAAAATAAATAAACATTAAAAAATAATAATAATAAAATAAAATAAAGTTTACGTATGGGGTGGGGGGAACCACACCCAGGGAAAGGGCAGAGAGAGAGGGAGGGAGAGAAAATCCCAAGCAGGCTCCAGGCTGACAGCACGGAGCCTGACCCTGGGTGGGGCTTGATCTCACGAACCGTGATGTCATGACCTAAGCTGAAATCAAGAGTCAGTTTAAGCAACTGAGCCACCCAAGCGCCCCAGGCCTCAGTTTTCTTACCACTAAAAGAAAAGGATTTATCTCGATGATCTTCCACTAGCTTCTTAAATCCACCAGATTACACAAAAAGACAATCTTTTTTAAAACGGTTTTATTTTTAAGTAAACTTTACACCCAACATAGGACTTGAACTCACAACCCTGAGATCAAGAATTGCCCACGCTACCAACTGAAACAGCCAGGAACCCCCAAAAAGACAGTCTTAATGCAAGATGTTCTCATTGGGGGAAACTGACTGAAGGTCTGCAGGGTCTCTCCGTTGTGTTTCGAACAATGCGGGTGAATCTACATTCCTCTGGGAAAAAAATAGTTGAAAAGCATAACTCGGGGCATCTGGGTGGCTCAGTCAGTTGGGCATCTGACTTCGGCTCAGGCCATAATCTTGCTGTTTGTGGGTTCGAGCCCCACATCAGGCTCAGGCCATAATCTTGCTGTTTGTGGGTTCGAGCCCCACATCAGGCTCTGTGCTGATATCTTAGAGCCTGGAGCCTGCCTTGGATTCTGTGTCTCCCTCTCTCTCTGCCCCTCCCTCACTTGTGCTCTGTCTCTGTCTCTCTCAAAAATAAGTAAATGTTTAAAAAAAAACACACACACACACATCATAACCCAACTTTGGGGCACCTGTCTGTCTCAGTCAGTGGACCATGTGACTCTTCATCTTGGGGTTATAAACTCAAGCCCTATGCTGGGGGTATTATTTATTCACTTAAATAATTAGGGGCACCTGGGTGGCTCAGTCCATTATGTATCCGATGCTTGGTTTTGGCTCGGGTCATGATCTTGAGGTTTGTTTGAGCCCCGCATTCGGGCTCTCTGCTGACAGCGAGAATCTGGCATGGGATTCTCTCTCTCCCTCTCTCTCTGCCCCTCCCCAGCTCACTTGCACTCTCTCTCAAAAGAAATAACAAACTTAAAAACAAACAACTGAACAAAAATACTTAGAGAAGATAAAAGATAACCCAACCTAAAAGCTGAACTCAGTTCTCAAAGGACTGATTTGTGAGTTTGATGGTATAATTCTTTAAGAGAGAAGCCCTCTAAGAGCCTCCATGAGATGTGCTGGGTACAGAGCAATTTGGCCGCGTCCCCTGTTCCTCCCGCCACCGAGCATGACTCGACTCCACCCACCTCCAGACCTCCGGAGAACTCTCCAGAGAGACCTATTCAACCCCCAACAATGGCAATTCAAGAATTCCCATTCTCCTGCTTAACTTAGCCACAAAAATCACATGTTAAAAAAGTACAAAAATGTGATGCCGAAATAGGTGTGCTTTCACAACATAAACACGTTTAGAGAGCGGCATGTTTGAATGCTGGAAGGACAAGTAGATTCTGGTTGTTATGCTTTTCGCTTTCTATGTTTTCTAGATTTTCCTCAATAAAAGAAATTATGAAAACAAAAAACATTGAAGGAAACAATAAAACTCAAGGTCACAGTGGCAGTCTGGTTAGCCAGACTGTTGGAGAACATTACAGAGATGAGAACCTTTAGGATTCTGGGTTCTGGGCAAGTCGCTTTGTCCCCGTGGGGCTCAGCATCCCCTTCGCTGGACCACAGGCCTGTCCCCTTCTCTTTAGGACACATAAGTCCTAGGATATTAAAACTCAAGTCAGATCAGTTTCCTTTTTTTATTTTATTTTAGCTTTTTTCTTTTAGAATAGTTTCAGATTTATTTTTTTTTCAGTTTCAGATTAAAAAAAATGTTGAGTGAAGATAGCTCCCATATATCCTGTGTTCAATACTCATTTTCCTCTATTGTTGACATTGATTTCTATAGTGCCATTTGTCACAACTCAGAAACTGCATTGGTATACCACTATTAACTAACCTCCATGCCGCATCCTTTTTCTTTTCTTTTTAACAAAAAACTAAAAAAAGAATTTTTTAAGTGTTTATTTATTTTTGAGAGAGAGAGAGAGAGAGAGAGAGAGAGAGAGAGAGAGAGACAGAGCACGAGCAGGGGAGGGGCAGAGAGAGAGGGAGACACACAATCCGAAGCAGGCTCCAGGCTCTGAGCTGTCAGCACAGAGTCCAATGTGGAGTTCAAACTCACAAACCGCAAGTTCATGACCTGAGGGGAAGTGGAATGCCTAACCAACTGAGCCACCCAGACACCCCTTAACAGAAATTTGTTTAGTGTTTATTTATTTTGAGAGAGAGAAAGAAGCAGAGAGCGAGAAAGAGAATTTCAAGTAGGCTCTGTACTGTCAGCTCAAAGTCCAATGTGAGGCTTGAACTCACCAACTGTGAGATCATGACCTGAGTAAAAATTAAGCGTTGGAGGCTTAAATGATTGAGCTACCCAGGCGCCCCTCCATACTTCCTTCTGATTCCACCAGTTTTCTCTAACATCCTTTTCACTTCCACCCAGGATACCAGCTTAGATTTACTCCTTGTGTCTCCTTAGGCTCCTCTGGGCTGTGATAGCTTCTCAGATTTTCCTTGTTTTTAATGACCTTGACGATTTTGAGAAGTACTGGCCAGGTATTTTATAGGATGTCCCTCAGGTTTGATGATGTTTTTCTCATGGTTAGACTAGGGTTTGGAGAAGAGGTAAAGTGCTGTTCTCATCAGGTCACATCAGAGACGCATGCTAGTAATATGACTTACCGCTAATGATGTTGACCTTGATCACCTAGCTGAGGTAGTGTTCGCCAGGTTTCTTCGCTGCAAAGTGGTTCTCTCCTGCCACCCTTTCTATACTGCACCCTTTGGAAACAGGTCACTAAGGACAGACCACACTCTAGGAGAGGAAGGATTTGAGCTCCGTTTCCTTGAGGGGAGAATATCTACCTAGATTATTTGTAATTTCCTATATGGGATATTTGACTCTTCTCCCCCATTTACTTAGTCATGCATCAATCCTTTCTCTGCATCAGTATGAATTCCTTCATGGATATTTATTTTATACTTTGGATTAAAATCCAAATACATAATCCATACATTATGTATTTCTTTTTTGGTCAAATTGTTCCAGACTTGGCTATCAGGAGCTGTATCAGGTTGTTTACTTTAACATATCCCCATTTTTTTGATCTTTTAGCCCTGCCGTACTTTCTGGCACTACAAGATGCTCTAGGCTCATCTTGACTATTTCCTGCCCCAGCCCTAGAATCAGCCATTTGTTCAAAGAGCAGATTGGGGGTGGGGTTACCCATATTTTCCTCCCAAGATGCAAGCAGTCCCCATGGTGGGAAATAGCCTAGCCTTATTATCTGGGGCAAACTGGCCATTTGAAAACAACTTTAAATGTAGTTTGGTGTTTCATGGGGGCTTCCCCTCCTCCTCCCCACCCCCCGATTTTGATTCATTGCTATGGTTTGAGTAGCAATGTGTCTCCCTGCATGCCTACTGTTCCTTCTTCCAAATGGTTTTCAGTTTGCTTGAAGCCACTTTCCCCATTCACTGTACTTAGGCTCTGATGTAGACCCGCCCCAAGTGAGTCAGGCTGCAGAGCTGGGAGAATAAATTAGCGAGGTCCTTCTCCCGCAAAGCCTTTGACCTGCCAGCCTGGAAAACTGCTATATAAAGATAGATAAGTACCAGCTAGCCCCCCCCCACACCCCCCCCAAAAAGGTAGAAGGCACCAGAGGGAGGGCACCAGAGGCATTTGCTCTGAGAGCTAGTGTTCAAAGGGGAAAAACAGGGAGGCACTTGGGCAATCCAGCACTGCAGGTCTGAGCTGGCCTGGGGTTTTAGCGCAGGAGGAGTGAGTTCTTCAGAACAAGACCAATTAAAACCTTTTAAAGTAATTGTTCCCCTGCCTTCTTTCAAAGTTGAGCACTAATCACCATCTCTTCATTCTTCCCACCATTCTGCCACTGTAACATTTTAAATTAAACCTTTTGCATCTCTCCCACTTCCACATCTGGCCCGGCACAGAAATGCTGTACATGTGTTTGCTGTGGGGGGGGGGGGGCACAGAACGGACCTGACACTTGTTTTACTTAACACAGAATCCCTGTGGGCTCTGCCCCACTCCCCCTGCAGAGCAGAGGGGGGGGAGGAGAGGGGCAGCCAAGTCACTAACCAGGTAGTAAAGCTTCATGGCTGTTGCACCCAGGTGTCCACATTACTCAACCTCTCCCAGCATTGGTGGTGGGGTGGGCAGGGCCTCCCTGGGTCAGGGCCATAAACCTGTTATGGCTCCTGAAATGTGACACATCAAGTTGACATCACCTATACACCTTTATTCTTGCCTTCTACCAAAAGTCCCTCCTGTCAGGCCCTCGGCAGGAGGATTGTACAAAGGTCTGAAGGTTCGAAAGTCATATCAAAAATAAAGTGGATGTTTCCCCAGGGTGATAGGATACCATATAATAAATTAATGGAACTGCACAGATTGGTGAAGGTTACCTTGACCTTGACGGAGCATAAATACAGTGGGAATTAGGCAGAGAGGGCACCATTTAGAAAAGCAAACTGCTTTTACCTCTTATTTTTAATCTCATTTCCACTTTGCCTCTTTTGTATCAGAACATGTTCAGGAAGGAAAACCCGGTTTCCAAACGGTTCAGCCAGCTCCCTGGCCTCTCCTTTCGGGGGGGGGGGGGTCCACTTTCCTCATCCAGGCCGGGAGAGGCGGCGATGTGCCTCAGTCGCTCAGCCAGTTGGTGGCAGGGCTGTGACGGGAACCTAGGCCTCCAGACGCCTCTCGAGTCTAGGTTCTTCCCATAATGGAAGGCTTCGCTCCATTAAAAGTTATTTTAGGGATTCCACAAGCCCACCACCATCCCCCCAAAGTGGAAAATTTATGTAAACGAGTCAAAATAAAGCAACAGTTTCTTAATAAGTATGTTTGGAGTTTCTCTGGACTCAGGCGAGAGGATGAGGACTTAAAGCTCCCAGTGTTCCTTCTCTATACAGCGAGACTATTTTTAAAAATTTAAGGACGCATTCAAGTCCACGTCAAGTCCAGCAGGGCACAGCCCCCCCACCCTCAGGTTAGGCGGGGCGCTGGTTCCGTCTGACCCACTCCGACGCGTCCCCTCCGGGTGACCCCGGCCCCACCACCCTCGCTGCCCGCACCCCCACGACACAGGGTGCTAGGCGGGGCCGCGGCCTAGGCCCGGGTCTCCTCTGTAACTGGGTCCTTCTCTGTTCTCTCTCTCCCGCAGCCCAATCCCACTGGGCGGCAAGGGGACCAGGCGTCGGGGGAGGGGCCGAGGGACCCGGCCCCGGCGTCCCGCAGCCACCGGGGCTGGCCAGGGGGAGGGCTAGGGAGAGGGAAAGGGTGGGAGGATTACTCCGCGCGGGGTGCAGAGGCGGCGAAGGGGTGGGGGATGGGGGGAGGCTCCCAAAGGGGCGGGGGACCGGGGTGCTCGCAGCTCCTCGGAAAGCCGCCGGGAACAGCCCGACCCCGCCCGCTTCCGGGCCGCGGGGGTCCGAGGCAGGAGGCGGTGGTGCCCGATCGTCCGCGGTGAAGGGCTGTGCGCGCGCCCGGGCCGGTTCGGGGGGCGGCG
>NC_043713.1:24508926-24511988 GCF_006229205.1 Suricata suricatta | reverse complement strand
GGCGGGTGTGTGTGTGGTATGTGTTCGTGATCTGTGTGTTTGTGCCAGAGATTCTGAATCCCCCGGCTGGTTGGCCTCTGAGCGATGAGGGGTGGGAAGCAGAAGCATGAGGGTCCCAGGTCCCAGAACTAGGAATGCGGTGTCTTTCTGAGGACGTGACATGGTTTCCTGCCACCTGGGAACAGGGCTGATGCGAGGCTCGCCATATGCTGTGAACCAGAGACGGTCCCCAGCGGGGCAGGCCGCACGCTGCCTTCTGCTCCAGCAAGGCCTTTCTTCTTCAGAGGACTGGTTAGGCAGTGAGGGCAAAGGTGTGGACAGACTGGAAAGAGGAAGCTGGGAAGGCAAACATCCCCAGGGGATGGAGGTGCCCAGTCACAGAAGCCTGGGCTCAGGCCGAGACCCAGGAGGGCCTCTGGCCACGACCAAAGGACACATTGTCCTTGCAGAGGCCTGATCTGTCAGGGAAGGAGCTGCACAGGACCCCCAAGGGAAGCCTCGGCTGCCATTCCAGAATGCTCTGCGGTCCCGACAGTGAGACCCAGCCACCGGGCAGTGGGCTTCCTCCCATGAGTCCCGCTCCCCCCCACACCTCACCCCCCACCGCACCCCCCACCCCCGTCGTCTTGCCCAGTCAGCTGCTAGGGCGCAAACATCCGGGGAAACTGCAGTCTTGCGAGGACTCTGCTGGTCGTGTGTCTTCACCTCTCCCAGTGATGCTAAGGACTGGGCCACAGGGACAGGGAAGCTGCGCACAGGTTTCTGACCCTCACCTTGAGACAGAGCACGGCTCCTGGGGTCTGTCCGGGAGAGCATCGGTGGCTCTCAATGCCTGACATGAGCAGGGTCTCTCCCTGACCCTTGTTGGGGAGAAGATGCCCTCAGAAGAGCTGTGCTGAAACCGGAATCGGGTGCGGAGGTGACAGACGGCTTGCTCGCCTTTCCCTGGTGAAGCTGCACCAGGAACAGCGGGCTCCCCTCTGGGAACTCAAGTTCATTGGGGCCCCTGGCCAAGGATGGTCAGCAGGCTGGGGACGTGAGGGGAGCAGGTGCTCCGTGAGCCAGGGACCTGGTTGAGACTGTGCGGGGGGTACACACCTGTCCTCACGGCTCTGATGCACCATCTCGGGGGAGAAGGGACGGGGGGCTGAGAGGGGACAGCAGACACCCTGATCCAAGGACAGTATGGGGTCCAGCCGGTGCTGCAGCAGGGAATGGCTAAGGGTCCACATGCAGGAATGAGCCCCTGCACGAAGGTTCCCACTGGAGCTGTGACCCCCCCAACAGTGCAGGAGGAACCCCTCCTCTGTGCTGCAGAGCAAGATGGGGAAACACCCCACACCCTTTCCACTCAGGGCTCCTGGGACACCTTCCTTCCAGGAACTGCCCTTGCCCTTGATCCCTGGAAATGACTTCATCCTTTTCACTCCCGCCCTCTACCCTCCAAGTACTCCAGGTGTCAGGATGTGGAGGGGACTTCATCGCCCCACCCCCCATACTACAGATGAGGACACTGAGGCCCTGAGGGGAAAGGTCACATGGTAGCAGCTAACAGGTGTCCAGCTGAGCACTTCCCAGCATCCCCCCAGGCCCCCGGAGGTGACCCTGGGAAAGGTGAACTGGCCCCAGCACACACCACTAGGAAGAGGAGGAGCCATATTCCATCAGGGTCCCCTCTGCCTCCAAGCCCTTGCTGGTGACTCCAAACCCCAAACCTCAGTGTCCCACACACAGACATAAATCAGAGAAGTCCACTGAGAACTGCAGTCTCTTCCAATACCATCGGCCAGGGTAAGTGTCAGTGAGGCTGACAAGTCATTTTATCTGAGTTTGTTAATTTCCTGTTAAGTGAGGATAATAATAGTAACAGCAATACTTGGTGCTTATAGAATTTCAGTAAATAACACAAGTGGAGCCTCCTTTTTGGAGCCCTCCTTACTCCTTCCTCAATCCCCTCACCAGTATATTTTCAGCAATTTCTCTCAAAGCATTTTCAAATGTTAAGGGCGATGCAAACGCCCAACGATTAGCCCAACGACCTTAACAAAGCTTCCAGACTTCTGAGACTAGCGTCCTTAGTCAATTTATTGAGGTACAACCTACATACAATAAAATGCACCTCTCTCAGAGGATGGTGAGTTGTGACGACTATATACACCCACATAGCCACTTCAATCAAGATATGGGACATTTCGGTCCTCCCAAAGAGTTCCCTGTCTCATCCAGGTCATCTCCCCTGAGGTGGCCTTACTCCCAGACAACCAGTGATGGGCCTTCTGTGGATTACAGATTTGCCTTTTCCAGGGTTTTCACAAGGGAATCCTACAGTATGTATTCTTTTGTATCTGGCTTAGATTCACCCGCTGTTGCTTGTATCAGTAATTTGATCCTCCACAAGGACCTAGAGTGGGTGGCTGCTCTTGTGGCTCCTGTGACAGCCTGGGCCTGGGAACTGACAGGTCACCTGCACCTCCAGATCCTTCAGTGCTAACCACACAGGGCCTGACCCATAGTAGGCGCTCAAGTTTATAGCGAGTCCATTGATTAACTATGCAATATTTGCAAAAGGCAAAAACCACCTGATCAGGTGCTGAGTCGTTTCATTGCTTTTTAAGCAGCCCCCCCCCCCAGAGTGGAGAAGAAAGGGGTAAAACTCAAATAGGATGAAGTGGGAAAGACTGTTTAAAATAAAGAATTTAAGACGGCTCAGGAATAGTCCCCGCGTTCATTACGCAGCCGAGCCGGCCTTCCCCGCCCCCGCCGCCATAAGGGATAATTAAAAGCTCGACGCCTCGGTCCCTTCCCTGGGGAGGCGGCGGTGCTCCCGGAGTGAATGGGCTCTGAGGAATGAATAGCGACACAGTGGCTTCATTGTTCAGCGGCCGGGGAAACTGAGGCCAGAGGGCGGGAGGGAGGCCGCCGGGTGACTGGAGGCTGGGTCACCGCGTGAGTCAGCGGCGCAGACGGGCGAGATCGCTGTCATTAAGGTTTACAGGTCGGCCGCCGCCACCGCGGCTGTGCGGCCCGCGCCCCGCCCGACCCGGGTCCCCGCGCCCGGCTCG